>NC_051390.1:26533745-26554232 GCF_015228065.2 Penaeus monodon
CGCCATTAACCCTTTGAAATCACCTAAAAAGGTTGGAAGGGGCCCTAGCCATCCTCCTAAACCTCAGGACTCCTGTCTCGGTAATACGGGATTCCGCAGAAAACTGGAGATTCCAGAAAATGAACCGTGGTTGGGCACCCCCTCTCTAGGTCGGTCCCAGAACCTTTCCACCCCCAGTGTGAACCTCATTGGGTAAGCGTCCGGCTCACTAACATTAGGGCCCAAACCCCCCCGCGGAAGGCGGCTTCCCTTTGGGGAAACCCCCTGGGAGCAAGGTTATTTTACAGCTCCATAAACTTTCAGGGCCATTTAACTTTTACTGATTTTCTTGTACCTGCCGCTTGTCGGATCAGGCGTCGATTTTCCCTTGGCGTTATTTTTTTCCCGGCTAAAATATGTTCTTACCAAATAAATTAATAATTTATGTTACACAAGTGTTTATGCCGATTTATCACACTAGTTGTTTTGCTTTGTTTTTTTTTTTCAAAGTTAACCCCTTTGGGTGGAATATGTGTTTGGGTAACACCTGATTTAAAAACTTATGGAGTTGGACGCAATTTTGAATTACATTTTTTACATCGGTTGTTTCCACGTACATTCCCCCTGGATTAAATTGGATGCTATCAAAATTCATGCTGAATTCTGTAGACCCCTTAGTGAGTGCAAAGTTAAAATATCATACATCATAGAGCTTCACCAGTCCAGTCAATAAAATGACATTCGATCCCTTAATTCTGTTTGCTTAAACCTAAGCTTGGAAGTCTGGTCTCGGTCTCTAAACAATTGCTGGTACCTTCGCGAACCCTGAAAGGCCTGTAAAAATCTAGAGAACAGAGAATATTAGAGATATTCCAGAATGATCATAACTTGGTATAATGGGTCACTCAAGGGGGCTCAACGAAGGAAGAAGGAAATTTAAATGATTTATTTTTTCATTACGTTGAGACCAGCCTAGTTATCCCATCAATTACACATTAAAACAACATTCAACACACACATTCTGATTTCTTACACCCCTTTTTTACAACAGTCACACCCCCCATAAAAAACGGGTTCACTACAAAATTGTGTGCTGGCTCATAGGCGGAACCTTACGTTAATGCAGAGGACTTTTCTAAATGTTTTTTGGTTCTGTCGAGCCGAACTCAACCATGACAGAAAATCGTTGGTTTAGCCCCATTTCTCTCCTCCTCTACACCTCCTCCCTTTTTCTACTTTTCTTCGTCAATTTTCTCCCTTTAATTATATAAAATATATATATATATATATAATATTATATATGAACGCCCTGTTTCAATAGGTAATGCTCCAGCCCTCATGGTTCTCTAACAATCGTAAAAATGCCTGGTTCCGCAGCGCCGTTTCAGGGCGAGAAACTCATACCCTTGGAATAAAGAGGTTAGGGAAGTAATTAGGAAGGGTCCAATCAGTCAAGGGTGTATTGCCAAATAACTTCTCAATGGTGAATTGAGGGGGCTATGTCCTGCATGGAGTAAATGGCTTTGTTGTTATTATTAATTATACATTATGGTTTGTATCATTAATATTACCATACAGTTACTATCATTATTAACATACTATCAAAGTATTTTACCATTGTTTAACAGTTTTTTTTAGTAGTATATTTTGCTATCATCCGCTCCTCCTCTCACAGCCAGTTGCATCGGTTTGCCCAGGTCATCCTTTTCATGGTAAAACACATTGCCCAGTCAATCCTTGTCATGTTAACACATGTTTCCGCACAGAGGACAAAGACCCACGGGCGTCGCGTAGCAATATGTTTTCTGTCAGAATCGGAAGAAAGAGAAAAAATGGAAACAATAAGAATTATATTACCCACTAATAACTATACTGATCTAATGCTAAAACTATAATACTACTCGTAAATTTTGTCTAATGGAATTTTCTTTACAAAAGTTTATAAAACAAAATCAGTTACACGTAAAATTTACGTTGTTTATGGACCATGCCTATAATTAGATATAAAAAAAAAATCATTTTTGAGGAGTAAAACTAAACTATTTCTCAAAGACAATTGAATTAACAATTGTACGTTAAACAACAATTTGAATTAAGGGGCATTTGATTATTAGTAGATTAGGTTATTAGTCTTTTATATTAATTAGTCAATATATTGCTACGCCAGTGGGTCTTTGTCTCTGTGCGAAACATGTGTTAACATGAAGGGACCTGGGCACAAAACATGGAGCAGCGGGCGTGAGCGGGAGGAGCGGAGGAACAAGCCTAGAGGGAGGACGCAGTTGGGTGCTTGCTCCTGTGAAGACCTCGTGTGTGCCCTGTTGTGACCTGAGATAAAACCTGGTGTTGCCCCTGTGTAAAGCTGTATTGTGTGTGTGACATGCGTTTCCCCCCCTGTATTGTGCATAGAAAAGTGCACGGGTAAATAAACCGTGTGTAAATAAGGAAAGCTGCCATTTTTGGTCTTACTTCGATGGCCCCTGCCTTCGCCACTTGGCGTTTCCTCTCCTGGTGTTATGGGACCGCTGTGGTGTTCGGTGCCTCCTTGGAGCTTTTCAGTGTTCACGACCCTGTATATAACACGCCGTCTGCATAGCCTGCCTTGTGTTGTTGCAGGAGAAGAGAGGAGACCGGCGTAAACAATTGGTGTCAGGAGTGGGAGTTGTGAATATTTGATCAGGTCGAGAGCGCCGATTTATCATGGTCTCCAAAGATTGGCGGGCAGCCATGAGGGAAGAGGAGGTATGACTGAGCAGGCACGAGGGAGTGTGAAGCCGGAGCCAGCATGGACCTGGATCACTGCCATGCTGGCCGGTATGAGGGCGGAAATGGCACCAAAGGGCAGAAGAGCAGGCACAGAGGGCACACGAGCAGGCGCAACCATCTCGTCAAGATGAGGCAAGGAAGGCAGAGGAACAGGCTTTGCCAACTGTTGAGGTTGCTACCAGAGCAATCCGCATCTGGGGAAGATGGAAACTCAGCCGCTACACAGACAAGGCCTGCAACCAGCGTGAAGAGTGAATGATGGAGGATGTGCAGACTCTGAAGGGCGAGGGTCAGGGCTCTGATGGGAGGCAAGGGGAAGGAGGAAAGGAGCGTCACGAGGTAGTAACGTTGCAAGCAGAGAAGGCAGACGAGGTTATCGCAACAGATGCCCAGATGTGTCAGATTTAAGGGTCTGTGGCAGGAAACCCCGGGGGTGTCCTCGGCAAGCGTCGTGTCACAGCCAGTGGTCGCGCAGAAGGCTGGGGACAATCGGAACCGCTCCCTTGGGTATAGGTGGCGGAAACTCGTACCCGAGTCAACACGCCTTTTCTTGCCTCCCTCAACCCCTTCCTCATCCCAGGTGTGTTAGTTCACGGCACGCGCTTCGCACCTGCAGCCCCTCGGCCTCCAGACATTCTGTGAGGCGTAAGCCAGCTGAGTACGACGGGAAGGTGGTCCTGGGAATGGCATATGTTTGACCAATTTGAAATGCTGGCATCCTGCCAGGGCTGGAGGCCAGGAAGAGAGGCCTGCAGCTGGTAAACAGCGCTAAGGGGCCCCGCGGCTGGAAGTGTTGGGGCATCGCCGGCATCCCAACATGCCTCTTACACAGCGTGGCAGAGGCTTTGAAACGCCGTTGTTGGGCACACTACCACCAGGCCGAGTTTATATCGGGCCCACTTGAAGAAAAGCGGACTGTGAGCGTTGGCGAGACACTGTCCCAGCTGGTTGCAGGATGTGGAGCGCTGGTAAGAGGGTCGTACCCAGCGGCTGCGGAAGAGATGATCGTGGCCTGGCCGTGATTCTTTGTTGGACGCCTTTACAGGACCAGCAGCTGAAAATCTACGTCAATCTAGGCACACACGAGGACTCTGCAGGTGCGCTGGCGAGGCCTTGGGAGTTCGAGGCCTTCCTGAAGGCAAACCAGTGCCTAGGGCCAGCTGCTCAGCCCCTGCCGTGACCCCGGGGGCCGGGAAGGCTAATGTGGAGAAAATAGCATTGAGGAAGGTGAGCCTGAGAAATTCCAAGGCTTGTGTTTGGGGGGCTGCGTGAGATGTAGGGCACAGACGTAGTCAGTGTCAGAGGATCGCGAGAACACGTCCTCTCAACCGGGACGGATTCTGATGCCTTCCAGAAGCGCGCAGGACTGTGGCAGGGATGGTTCCCACCATCTGTGCGCCATGTCCTAAGGGCTAAGGACAAAGTGGTACAGGCGGAAAAAGGCTGGAGAAGGGGGCCGAAACCCAGCCGTCCTCGGTTCCCGGGCCCCGACTTGGGTAAGCTGCCGTTCGAACCAGCACGATGCACGGCTGGAGGGGCTCAATAGATGGGAAGCATGGCCGCATGACAGTGGCACTGGGGCTGAGAGACCCTTAGTGCGAGCCCTGATATTGTGGCCACTATGCGACTTCCAGACGCACCACAGAGGACTGTGTGGTGTCCACGGGCATTGTGGAGCTCAAGGGGCCAGTGGAGGACAGTAGGGCGTTGGCAGCACGGTGCCGCGGCTTGCCGGGTATGTGGACGATCTGGTACGAGCACTGTTGCTGTGGCCTTATACTAACCTGACGCAGAGTTAAGGCGTTCGCTTGTGCGACCGTGGACGGAAAGCTGGTGAGGGTTGCACGGTGAAGAGGTGCCCTGCTTCCAGAGGTTTGGCCTGTGCAGAGGTATTTACGGTGAGCGGATCGCACCTTGCCCCCAGGACAGAGTTAGATCCTGTGTAGACTGTCAATGAGTGATGCGGGAGTAGAGGGCCTGTTGGAACCCAACCAAAACTGCAGCTGGTTGAGTGGGGTAGCGGTGGGCGGAAAGCCTTGTTGGGACCAGGGGATGGGTTAGTTACAGTGTTGGAAGCCAACTTCTCCGATAAGGCCCAGAAGGTGCCAGCGGGTGCAAAGCTCGGGCACTTTGTGAGGAAGTGAGCACTAGAAGAGTCGTCGGGAGCGAGGAGTTGATGGGTGTGGGGCCGATTGCACTGGACTTCCTCGAGGACTTGGCGCACGGAAGCGCCCGCCTAACCTGACGGAAAGCCACAGAAGAGAAGATGCGTCACACCGTCTTCAGTATGCAGATGTGTTACGCCGGGGTGACTTTGGACCTGGGCCGTCACAAGGATTGGTGAAGCACCGCATTAACATCGGGAAGTAGTTTGCCCACAAGGAGTCCCCCCCGACGTATTGCACCAAAGGCGAGGAAGAAGATTGCAGCGCATGTCAATGAGCTGGCGGCCACAGGGTGATGAATGGTCAGACAGTCCATGGTCATCAGCGGTAGTCCGGGTGAAGAAAAAGGACGGCACCAACGGATTCTGTGTGTGACTACCGGGCGCTGAAGAAATGACTATCAAGGACTCATACCATTGCCGAGAATGATGACACACTCGATTGCATTGGTGGGGGCCAGTGGTTCTCCCACACTCGGACCTGAAGTCGGGTTATCATCGGTGGAGGAGATGGCGGAAGAGGACAAGCCAAAAGACTGCCCTTTTCCTTCGGGCAAGGCCTGTGGCAATTCAATGTCATGCCCTTTGGTTCTGCAATGCCCCGGTTGTTTCGAGCGTCTGATGGACCGAGGGTATTTGGATGGCTGCAGTGAAGACTGGCACTTGTTACATTGATGAAGTCATCGGCTTCTGGGAGCACCTTCGAGGAGGAGCTGGGCGGCTAGAGGAAAAGTACTACAGCGGTTGATGAAGGCCAACCTCAAAATCAGCCCCAAGAAATGCTCCGATTTGTTCCAGCATGAGGTGCCATTTCTGGGCATGTAGTTCAGTCAAGACTGTTTGCGCAACCGGGACCCACAAAAGGTGGCGGTGGTGGAGAAGTGGGCCAGTTTCCCACCAATTGGCGGAAGTCAGGAGCTACCTGGGCCTGTGACATACTACCGCTGGAGTTTGTACAGGACTTCCGCCAGTTGTAGCGGCTCCTCTCCACCGGGACTTACACGAAAAAGGGGAGTGAGCTTCCAGTGGGACGAGACGTGTAGTCTGCATTGGACAACCTGAAGGGAAGGCCTGATGGACGCACCGGTCTTGCACCGATCCAGGGGGACCCCGAAGCTCCATACCTGTGGACACTGACGCTAGTGAGGAGGCATCTGGGCAGTTTGGTCAAAGAATAAAGGACGGGAAGGAGTATGGCGTGGCCTACTACAGTTTGCCAAGGTTCAGCAGGCCTGAACGCAACTATTGTATGTGACAAGGATAAGAGTTGAAGAGTCTTCGAGCACTTTACCCATACCTCTACGGTGCCGAGTTCACCATCCGATCTGACCATGCTGCCTACAGTGGTTGAAGTCGTTTGAACGTAGCAGAGGCGTCAGCTGGCCGGTGGTTAGGGCGCCTTGGATCAGTACAACTACCCACATCGTCCACCCGCAGGGTTCGTGTCCATTGCAACGCTGACAGCCTGCAGTCGACGGCCACGGTGTGAAGGCTAGTAGTTGCTCACACTGTGTGGTCAAGAAGGACTCGGATTCCCTCGTGTGCCTCCGTCTGCAGGTGCTGGAATGTGCCAATCAAGGGGATGATGAGTGGCGTAATAAGCACAACGAGAGACTCTGACCTTGCTCCCATTGTCAAGTGAGCCTTGAGGATATCAGTGACGGCCCCAGTTGGGAGGCGTGGCTGCGGAGGGCCCCACCACAAAGTGTTTTCTGGGGAACAGTGGGAAACATACGAGTGGATCACAAAGCCGTTTGTTAGTGGTTGAACGCGCTGGGTGCACACAGTTGAGTGAAGGACAGTGACACGTGGGTAGTTGTAAGTACCCAGAGGCCATGCGGCTGAGTTGCTGAGGGAAATTACATGGCTCTCGGTGTTACCACAGTGGCCACATTGGGCGAGGAAAAAGTGACCCCTTAGCCGTCTCCATAACGCTTTTACTGGGTTGGGCATTGAGGAAGTGACGTTGTCTGTGCTTTAGTGGTGCTAGAGCATGTAATTGTGTGCAGTGCAAAGAAGGGCCCCCGCTCGAAAGAAACCGTGCCCCGTACAGGTGTACTGTGTGGGGAGCACCCATGGAACGGGTGGCAATAGGACATTGCGCGTCCGCTGCTCTTCACGCCACAGGACAAAACCGATACATCTGGGTAGGTAATGACTATTGCTCAAGTTGGCTGAGGGCATATGCACTACCCAACCACGAGGCGGAGGACCGGGCAGGCGTGTTAGTGAATTGAATTCATTACCCATTTTGGTGTGCCTTCTGAACTGCACTATGACCAAGGGCCGAGAGTTTGAGTCACGCGTGTTCCGTGAGGGTTGCGAGCTGTTAGGGGTATGCGCAAAACACACGACGACACCCCTCCATCCACAGTTCGATGGTATGGGTGGAGCGGTTTTAACCGTCACCCTTGGCTCAAACAGTTAGCCAATATTGCAGGGAAAGTCAGGAAGACTGGGACCGTCAAGCTGCCCGCCTATGTCATGGCCTACTGGGTTGCTGTGCATGAGGTAAACAGATTAAAACCTGACCGACTCATGTTGGCCCGTGAGCTCAGGTACAGTGGATTTGGCCACAGGGCGGCCACCCGGACGTGAACTTGCCAACTGTCACATCCAGCTATGCAGTGGGACTGCAGGAGAACCTGGGCGGAGGTGCAACGACGAACTGGTGCGTGGCAAGCTCAAGGTTAGCCGGCCATGCCATGAAGCGAAGACCTATGACCGGTGCAGAGGAGGGATAAGAAGAGAGGCACAAACATATGTGACAGAGTGTGGCTGGCATAACCCGGTCGGAAGCGAGGGCTCTCGCGAAGCTCAGCTACAGAGCCCCTGGGAGGGGCCATACCACCGGTCCCCGGTAGCGGCCCTCTTGGATGTCACCTATCGAATCGCAGAGGGCGAAAACGACCGTCCCGTTGTCACGTGGACCTGGCTTGCGTTACCATGGGCCAGGAAGCTACCTCCTCGGGCCATGGTGAAAAAGGAAAGTGAAGTTAGCCCCAGTAGCGGCGATCGAGGAAGTTGGCAGACGCTGACCGAGATGAGGACGAGCATTTGACGGTGAGGGCGATGCAGCAGATGTACAATGGTGACCATGAGCAGGTCTTTGGGACAGGAGAGTACCCCTCGGGGGTGGCCACGGCCAATCTACCGCCGCCCACACCTCCTCCAGAGAGACCCCAGCGAGAGCGAAAAAAGAAAGCCGCGCTGGGATGAAAAGATTATGGGATTTCTGAGAAAAGGATTTATTTTAAATTTTTATGTAGTTTGTTTTCAGGTTTAGATATGTCAGGCAGACGGAGTCGAGACTGCTGGATGCAGGGGTGGATAGTGATTACGCACAGTGGGTCTTGTCCTGTGCGAAACAGTGTTGCCAAACATGAAGGGACTGGGCAAACATTGACGCAGCTGGCTTGGAGCGGAGGAGCGGAGAAAAAGCCTAGAGGAGGACGCAGTTGGGTTTGCTGCTCCTGTGAGCCCTCTGTGTGCCATTGTGCCTGAGATAAAACTGTGTTGCAGTTATAAGCTGATTGTGCGTTGCCCTGTGATCATCTGGTTTCCCCCCTGTATTGTGCCTATAGAAAAGTGTACGGGATAACAAACTGTGTAAATAAAGGAAAGGACTGCCATTTTGGTCTTTACTTCGATGACCTGCCTCGCCACTTGGCGTTTTCATCTCCTGGTGTTCTGGGACGTGTGGTGTTCCCCATTTGGTTGCATCTTGGAGCGTTCAATGTTAACGAACCTGTATATAACACGCCGTCTGCCTAGCCTGCCTTGTGTTGGTGGCAGAGAGACGAGGCGACCGGCGTAACAATATTTTAGATTTAGATAAACAACTTAAACAACTACGTGTTTCTACATTTTGATTATATCCTATAATCAAAATTGGAATAAAAATGGTATATATATTTTTTTTTTCCTTTTATGTTCTTACAGAATGTTAATACTAAGCCCTCTCTCTCTCTTCTCTCTCTCTCCCCTCTCTCTCTCTACTCTCTCTCTCTCTCTCTTCTCTCTCTCTCTCTCTTCTCTCTCTCTCTCTATTTTTTCCCCCCCATATCTTCCTTTTTCTTTCCCTTCATGCATCTCTCTCTCTCTCTCTTTCTCTCTCTCTCTCTCTCCTCTCTCTACTTCCCTCCCTCACCTCCCTCCTCAATACCCCTTCTCTTTACGTCCTCTCTCGTTTCTACATATCTATATATCTAACTGCCTGTCTATCTGTTATTTTAGTATTTCTATTTTATCTCTCCGTTACTAATATTAGTCTGTTTAATTATTCCAATCTATCTATAATCTATTTACCTTCTCATTTTTGTCGCTTTCATATGTCTACATATTATTTGACAACCCCCCCCCTCCTCTTTCCCTCTCCCTCTCTCGTTTATCATATATATGCCAAGGTAAATACAGGTAATGGTGTGTCGTCAGGCGTACAAGTTTACACGGGACACACGGACACACACACACACGAACACACACACGGACACACAACACACTGACACTCATATATATATATATTATATATATAATATATATATATATATATATATATATATTATATATATTATTATTATATTATATATACCATTTAATATATATACCATACATACTGAGATCTAATTTCAGCCTTAGATGGTAATCGAGAGAAGGATAATCTCCAAACAATTAATAATCTCAAAACTTTCAACAAATAAAAACCTTTATTTACACAGATGCCAACTTCTCCAAGGTGTGTGTAGTCCAGCCTGTTCCCTCTTTTCATTGTTTTCTTCTTGGGTCCTTTGACATGTAACAGATCAATTTCTCTAATTTCCTTCTTATCTTTCCTTTATCAAATCAGAGGAATCCTAAAAGAAAACATCTGCTTTCTTTTTTTGCCCAGCGGCACCAAGGACAGAAACTCAGTGGAAAATCTCTGGGAATGGGTTTTAAATTCTCTATAATAAGAGCGAAATGTCTGGATGTATCCACAAAGCGCCAGCGTTCCGCACTAGACTCTGGGAGTAGTGATATTCGAAACTCCCAGTGCAGTGCAAAGCACTCGTGCTCGGTCTCTCTCTTCTCTCTCTCTCTCTGTCTGCTGTCTCTCTCCTCTCTCTCTCTCTCTCTCTATCTCTCGTCTACTTCTCTCTCTTCTCTCTCTCTCTCTCCTCTCTCCTCTACCTTCTTCCTGCTCTCTCTCTCTCTCTCCTCTCTCTATCTTTCTCTGTTTATGGTTAAATATCAGAATTAAACACTGGATATTCTTAAAAGTTTAACTTCTACTTAAATTCAAGTTATATAATTCTTCTAATCCATTACATACATAATTCCACACTTAAATGAATCTGTCCGTAACAAAAATAATTCATATAGTTTCTTTCGTTAATATTATAAATTATTGCAACATTATTATAACAAGTAACAGTAAAATATAACAGCATACCCTTTAATTAAAGAGAATTGTATTATGAGTGAAAAGGAAAAATGCTACTTGTAGGTTAAACTATTATAATGTACACTTTTATCCGCATCTTGGTTTGTTTTTTTTATTATTAAGATTAAACATACAGAACTTTCTCCCCTCTATTTACAAGAATATAAAATAAAGTATCATGGATTCTGAGAAATAACCCCAGTATCATCTTTCTGAGATAAATATTTAAATTACTATTATCTTACGTATTATCTTTATCTTACAAAGGGAGGGGGGTTATAAACGAATTTTTGGCTCATTCCTACTTCATGTCACTTGTGCTCATTACAATAGTATATATCATATATATTATATATATATAATATATATATATATATATATATATAGATCTATATATATATAATATATATACACACAACACACAATATATATGTATGTATGTATGTATGTATAAGTAGTATGTACGTTATAAATTAATATAAATAATATATATATAGATATATATATATAGAGTAGAGATATATAATTCTTTTTTTTTTTGTGTTATTTTTGTGGTGTGTGTGGGTGGTGGGGTGTGTGTGTGTGGGTGGGTGTGTGGGTGTGTGTGGGTGTGTTGGTGTGTAGTTGTGTAAGTGTGGCGTGTGTATGTGGTGATTGTGATATACTAGATAGAGAGAGATAGATATATATATATATAGTACTCGCCCGATATATATGAATATATAATACACACACACACACCACACAACACACACCACACACACACACACACACACACACCACACACACACACACATATATATATCGATATATATATAATATATATATATATATATATATATATGAGATATATATATATAATTTTATATACATATATATAGTATATCTATACCATAGATATAATATAGATATATATATATTATATATATATAGAGAGAGACGAGGAGAGAGAGAGAGAGAGGAGAGGAGAGACGAGATTTGTGGGTGGGTGGGTGCTGGTGTGTGGGTGTGTGTGTATGTTATGTGTATGTATGGGTATATATATATATAGAGATTAGATAGATAAATATATATATATATCTATAATAATATGTACACATAGAGATATATAGATATATAGATAGACAGATAGATAATACGTGAATGCATGGAAACATGAAACCGCTGAGTGTTAATTCGAATTCTGAGAGTAAAACTGTAATAGATATAGTGTAATGCGCCCAGAAACATTATATGAAAAAATACTAATAATGATAATAATTTTAAAAATGCTTATATACCTGTCAGTTGTACCATTTTTAAGAACTTAAAGGATTACGTATAAATTGATAATGTCAGCGAGAAGAGAGGTAGGTGGATAAATTGTCAGGTAGATAGATTTTGTAAGAGAGAGACAGAAAAGGATAGATAGTGAGTAAAGAGATGGATGGTCAGAGATAGGTAAATAGATGTATTTATATTCACACACACACTTATATATACATACACATTCACACGCACACACACACACACACACACACACACACACACACACACACACACACACACACACATATAATATATAAGATATATATGTGTGTGTGTGTGTGTGTTATTTGGTCGGGTGTGTGTGTGTGCTGTGCGTGTTCTGTGGTGTGTGCGTTTGTGAAGGTGTAGTATATATAAGTGTGTGTGTGAATATAAAATACATCTATTTTACCTATCTCTTGACCCATCCATCTCTGTACTCAACTATCTATCCTTTCTGTCCTCTATTACAAATCTATCCTACCTGACAATTTATCCACCTACCTCTCTTATCGCTTGACATTATCAATTTATTAAGTAATCCTTTAAGTCCTTAAAAATGGTAGAACGACAGGTATATAAGCATTTTTAAAAAGTATTATCATATAGATTTTTTATATAAATGTTTCTGGGCAACATTCACTATATCTATTAACGTTTTACTGCTCAGAATTCGAATTAACACGTCAGCGGTTCATGTTTCCAATGATTTCCACGTGATACATTGTCTATCTAAATATCTATATATCTATTTATGTGTACATATATTTATATACTATATATAATATATATATAATATATATATATATATATATACACATACATACACATACATACAACACACACCACAAACACACACCCACCACACACACACACACATTCTCCTCTCTCTTTCTCTCTCTCCTCTCTCTCTCTCTCTTATATACTCTATCTATATCATATTGAGAATTATATATGTATGATAATATATATATATAGTATGTATATATAGATATATATATGATTATATATAGATATATATATATATATTATATATATATATAGTATATATATATATGTGTGTGTGTGTGTTGGTGTGTGGGGTGGTGTGTGTGTGTGTGGTTGGGTGTGGTGTTGTGTATTATATATAATACATATATATAAGTAATATATATAGTATAAGAATATATATAGTATATATTATATATGCACAATCACACATTACACCACGCACACACTTACACACACACACCAAACACACACACCACACACACACACACCACAGCACACACACACACACACACACACGAGACACACCACCACACACACACAAGTATAAGTATAATATAGTATATATATATAGTATATATAGTATATTATATAGATTTATTATATATATAGTAATACTACTTACATACATACATAAATACATATATAGGTGGGTGTGTGGAGTATATATATAGTAGATATATATAAGTATATATATATATAGATATATAATATATATATAGATATAGTAGATATTATATATATATAATAAGTGTGAATGAAGCACAAGTGACATGAAGTAGGAATGAGCCAAAAGATTCGATTTATAACCCCCCACTTTGTAATAAGGAATAATAGTAAGAGATAGTATTAATATTTGCTCAAGAAAGAAGATACTTTATATTTTCTCATGAAAGACATGATACTTTATTTATTATTCTGTGTATATGAAAGTTGATATGGTATCTATAACACCAAAGATTAGGAAAAGTGGATGACATTATACTAGTTTAACCTACAAAGTATCAGTTTTCCTTTTCACCATAATACATTCTCTTTAATTAGAAGGGGAGGTGTTTATATTTTTACTGTTACTTGTTATAATAAGGTTGCATAATTTATAGATAACGAAGAAAAGACTAGATAGTGGGAATTATTTTTGTGGTTTACAGACAGATCATTTAAGTTGTGGAATTATGGTATGTATGGGAGTTAGAAAGGAATTATATACTTGATTTAAGTTAGAAGTTAAAACTTTTTGAAGAATTATACAGTGTTAAATTCTGCGACCGGGAATAGTGTAGAGCCATAAACAGAGAAAGAAGCAGGAGAGAGAGAGAGAGAGAGCGAGGGCGATTGCGAAAGAGAGATGGAGGAGAGGAAGAGAGATGAGAGAGAGAGGTTTGAGAGAGATGAGTGAGCGATGAGAGGAAAGAAGAGGATGAAGAGAGGGAGGGGGAGATGAGGGGGCGAGGAGAGAAGATGCTGAGAGAGGAAGAGAGAGAGACGGAGAGATGATGAGAGAGGAGGTTAGGACGAGGGAGGAGAGGAAGGAGAGGGAGAGAGAGAGGAGAGACAGGGAGACAGAGAAAGAGAGACGAGAGATGAGAACCGGAGACGAGGTCATTTGCACAAACTGCCGAAGGAGATTTAGAAGTAATCGACAAATACCAGAGCTAGTGGCGGACACTTGGCGCTTTGGATACCATCCAGACATTTCGCCTCTTATTATAGAGAATTTAAAACCCATTCAAAGAGAATTTTTCCTGAGTTCTGTCCTTGGTGCCGTTTTGGGCAAAAAGAAAAAAGCAGAGGTTTCTTAGGAGCCACTGAATTGAAAGGAAAGGATAAAGGAAGGAAATTAGAAGAAAATGATCTGTACATGCAAAGGAACCGAAAGAAAGAAAGTAAAGAACAAAGGTGAAAAGGGGACAGGCTGGACTACACACACTTGGAGAAGTTTGAATCTGTGTAAATAAAGGTTGTTATTTTTTGAGAGAGTTGAGATCTATTAAATTGTTTGATATTTATCGCTTACTCTCACGTTACCTCTAAGAGCTGAAATAGATCATCAGTATGTATGGAGTATAGATAGTATGTATCAGTATATATATATATATATATATATATTATAAGTATATATATATCTAAGATATCTAGATATATATATATAGTGATATATATAGTGTCAGTCGTGATGTGTTGGTCCATGTGTGTGTGTTCGTTGTTGTTGTTGTGTGTCCGTGGGTCCCGTGGAAAACTTGCAACGCCTACTACCAACCATCAGCATGTTTACTTGGTCATGTATGTATATGAGATAAACAGAGAGGAGGAGACAAGGGAAAGAAGAATGAGGGGGGGGTGGTTTTTTTGTGGTGTCAAATAGAATATGGTAGGAATATGGAAAGACAAAAATGGAGAAAGAAAGGTAAAAGATATAGAAGATGGATAATTAAAACAGTACGAATAATGGTAGACGGAGAGATAAAAATAGAATAGGAAAAAGAAACAGATAGGACAGGCAGTTTTGTAGATATATAGATATGTAGAAACGAGAGAGGACGAGAAAGAGGGAGAAGGGTAAATTGAGGGAGGGAGGGAGGGGAGGGAAGTAGAGAGAGGAGAGAGGTTGAAGACTGAGAGAGAGGAAAAGAGAGGAGATGATTGAGGAGGATTGAAGGAAGGGAAAGAAAAAGGAAGATATGGGGGGAAAAATAGAGAGAGAGAGAGAGAGAGAGATCGGAACGAGAGAAGGGTGACGTTAGAGATTTTGGACTAGGTGGTTATTTGTGAAGATTTGAATTGTTTTTGATGAGGGAGTTTTCGGAGAGAGAGATTTGATCGTGATGGATGATGGAACTGTTTTTAGAAGTTTGATTTGAGGATGAGACTGGATGATGATTGAGGGGTTTAGTCTTTGTAGAGAGAGGAGCGAGCGAGGATTTTTTGTAGGTATTCTTTGGTAGAGAGTTGAGAGTAGGTATTGAGTATTTGACATTCTGTAAAGAAATAAAAGAAAAAAAAATAGATTATATTTTTATACCATTTTTTGAATCCAATTTTGATATATAGGTATATATCAAAATGTAAGAAAACACGTAGTTGTTTTAAGGTTATCTAAATATGAGAAAATATTGATTTACGCAGGGTCGCCTCGTCTCTCTGCCACCAACACAAGGCAGGCTAGGAAGACGGCGTGTTATATAAAAGGGTCGTGCACATTACAACAGCTCCAAGAGGCCACCGAACACCACAGCGTCCAGAACCAGGAGGGAAACCCCAAGGGGAGGAGGGCACGAATAAACAAAATGCATTTTTTCCTTTTTTTTACACAAGTTTTTACCCGTAAAATTTCTATAGGCCAATCGGGGGGGGAAACCAGCGTCACGACAATACAGTTAAACAGGGCCAACACAAAGTTTACGGGCACAAGGGCCAACGAGGCTTCAGGACAGCACCCAACTGGTCCCCCTTGCTTTTCCCCGCTCCTCCGCTCAAGCCAGGGATTTCCCCCGGGCCCCCTTCATTTTAAACAACATGTTTCGACAGAGACAAAGCCCCACTGGGTAGCACTTTTCCCCCCCCTATCAAGCGACGCCCCTCGCTTGACAACAAAACCTGAAAAAAAAACAAAAAAATTAAAAAATAAAAAATCAGTTTTCTCAGAAAAACAAAAATCTTTCATCCAGGCGGTTTTTTTCCCCGCGGGGTCCTCTGGAGGAGGTGTGGGCGGCGGTGATGGCAGTGGCCCCAGGGGGTTTTCCCCTGCCCAAGCCCTGGCCATGGTCACCATTGACTCTGTGCATGCCTCCCCGCCCAAAAAATTCGCCTCATCTCGGTCGGGGTCTGCCACGTCCTAAATCCCCGTACGGGGGTAACTTATTTTCTTTTCACCATGCCCCAGGAGTAGCTTCCTCCCCCATTGGAAAACCCCCAACCCCCCGGGCCCAAAGTGGACAACGAGGTCGTTTCGCCCTTGCGAATTCGATAGGGACCAGAGAGGGCCCTACCCCCGTGTTTTGGCCCCCCCCCCGGGGGGTCTGTAGCTTGGCCCGGGGCCTCGTTCCCACGCGGGTTTTGCAGCCCCACTCTGTCACCCCAGGGTTTTCCTCCTTTTCCCCCATGCCCGGCATAGGTCTCCTTTAGGCATGGCCGGCTACCTTGACTTTCCACCACTCTCGGTGAAACCTCCGCCCGGTTTCCTGGGCCATGCAAGCGGATGTGACAGGGCAAATTTACGTCGGGTGGCCCCCTGGGCCAAATCCACGGGTAGCCGAGTCACGGCCAAACATGAGGGGGGGTTCCGGGCAAGTCCTGAAGGGGGGCCTGTTACCCCCCAAATTTTAAAAGCAAAGGGACGGTTAAAGCCCCCCTGAGGGCATGGCCGGGGCCCCCCCGGCCCCCCCCCTTGGAAAAAGGCCCAAATCTCCCCCTTTTAACTTTCCCCCCTGGCCCAAATAAAATTTTGGGCCCTTAAAAACCCTTTTTGGGGCACAGGGTTTTAAAGTTCCGGGGGTTTAAAAAAATTTTTTTTGTAAAAAAATTATTTTTTTTAAAAAAAAAATTTTTTGAATATTCTAACTTTAAAAAAAAATTAAAAAAATTTAAATAAAATATTTTAGAAAAATAAATTTCTTATAAGCTTTTCCCCCTGATTTTAATTTTTAAAAAATTTTAATAAAATATTTTAAATATTACATTAATTTATATATAAAAAAATTTTATTTTAATTTAATTAATCGTTGGGGTAATATTCTTTTTCACATAAAATATTTATATTAAAAAATAATAAAATTTTTTTTTAAATTTTAAATAAAATAAAAAATTTTTAAGTTATTATTTTAAAATTTAAAATTTATTATAAATTTATATTTTTATTTTTTATATATATTTAAATTATTATTAAATTTATTATTTTTATAATATTAAAGTTATTCTTCCACCCTGGTAGCCGAGTCACGGCCCAAAACATGAGTCGGGCAGGGGGGACCCTTTTTCCTCTGCACACAGACCGGGTGGGGCCATGAGCATGGGGGCGTTTGACGTCCCATCTCCGACTTTCCCTGCAATATTTGGCTAACTGTTAGCAAGGGTACGGTTAAACCCCCACCATACCATGGGGTGGATGGAGGGTTGTCGTCGTGTTTGCGCCCCCTCAGCTCGCAACACTAGGGAAAAACACTCGGCCCAAAAATCAGGGCCCTGGTCAGAGTGAAATTCAGAAGGCACCCAAAGGGAAATAAATTTCATTCACTAACACGCCTCAGGGCATTTTGCCTCGGGGCCCTTTTTGGAAAAAGTCCTTACCACACAGATGTATGGGTTTTTCCTTGGGGCGTGAGAGCAGCGGCCCCAAATGTCTATTGCCACCGTTCCATGGGTGCCCCACACAGTACCCCTTAACGGGGCAGGGTCTTTTAGGGGGCCCTTCTTTGCACTGACACATCCAGTTTCCCCCCCACTAGAACGTCACTTCTCATGCCACCCAGTAACGTTAGGAGACGGCTGGGGCTTTTTCTCCCCAAGTGGCCATTTGGGTAAAAAGGCATGTATTCCCCAGCAACTCAGCACGATGGCTCTGGGTACTACAACTCCCCACTGTCACTGTCCCTTAAAAAAACTGCACCCAGGCTTCCTAACAAACGTTTTGATCCTCGTAATTTTTCCCACTGGTCCACCGACACTTTGTGGGGGGGCTCCCCGCAGCCACGGCCACTGGGGGCCCTAGCCACCAGACAATGGGAAAAGGTCAAAGTCCTCCTTGTCCCTTTACCCCTCAATCCCCTTTGGGGCCTTTCCCAGCACCTGCAGACGGAGGCACACAGGATCGATCCTTCGGCAAGTGTGAGAAAAAGCTCACACGGGCGTCGACTCAGGCGTCGGGTTTGCAATGGCCCGACCCGGGGGTGGTGACGTGTGGTAGTTGTACTGTTAAAGGGGCCCCCAAAACCCCCTTGCCAGCTGCCCTCTGCTACCTTAAAAGCGATTCAACCATGTGGGGCAGCAGGCGTCGGATGGTGAACTCGGCACCCATGAGGTAGGGGTAAAATGTCGAGACTCTTCAAAACCCCTTTTTCCTTGTCACCAATTTTGCGTTCGGGCCCTGTGAACTTGGCACTGTAGTAGGCCACACATACCCCTTCCCGCCCTTACGTGACAAAACGCCCCGATGCCTTCCGCACTAGCGTCATGTCCAAAGGGAAAGGGAGCTTCGGGTCCGGATGGGGAAAGGGGTGTTCCACAGGGCCCTTTTTCAAGTTTTCAAAAGCAACGACACGCCTGCCCATGGAAGCACTCCCCTTTTTGGTGTCGGGGAGAGGAGCCGCTACACGGGGGAAGTCCTGTACAAAGGGGCGGGAGTAGGCACGGCCCCGGGAAGCTCCTGACTTCGCCACTTGGTGGGAACGGCCCCTTCTCCACCACCGCCACCTTTTGGGTCGGTGCGCACACCGTCTTGATGACACATGCCCCAGAAATGGCACCCAGCTGGAACATCGAGATTTCGGGGCTGAGTTTTAGGTTGCCTTCCTCAACCGCTTTTAGTACTTCCCTCCAGCCGCTCCAGTCCTCCTCGAAGTGTCCAAACGATGGGCGTCATCAATTAGACAAGGCCCCCTTTCCCCTGAGGCCATCCATACCCTCTCCATAGACGCTCGAAACAACCAGGGGGATTTCAGAGACCAAAGGGGATGACTTTAATTGCCACAGGCCTTGCCCCAAAGGAAAAAGAATCTTTGTTTTCCCTTCCCATCTCCCCGGTATAACCCGACTTCAGGGGCGGTGGGAAAAACCCCTGGCCCCACCAAAGAGATTGGGCCCAATTCTCGGGGAATGGGATGAGTCCTTGATATTTATGTCATTTAGGCCGGGGTCCCCACAGAAGCGTTTTGTGCCGTCCTTTTCTTCACCAGGACTACCGCGGGTGACCATGGACGGGCGACTGGAAAACACCCCCCTTTCCGCCCTCATTGAAGTGGCTGCATTCTTCTCGGGTTGGTGCAAAACGTTGGGGGGGGCTTTGATGGGAAACACTTCCGGGGGGTTTAAAGGGGTGCTTCACCAACCCCTGCGGCCCAGGTCCAAAAACCCCCGCTAAACACATCGGGATACTAGGCAGGTTTTGGACATCCTCTCGCGTGTTCCTCAGGTAAGGGCGCTCGGGGGCCCAAGTCCTGGGAAGTCAGGCAACGGCCCCACCCCAACCCAAATCCGCCCCCGAGACTTTTTGATGCTCCACTTCCCAAAAGTGCCCAGCTTTGCCCAGCTGGGACCTTGGGGCCCTTTTCGGAGAAGTTGGCTACCAAACTGAAAAACCCCCCCCCTTGGGCCAACAAGGCTCCCCCCAACCGCTACCCATCAGCCCGTTTCAGGTTTTTGGTGGGTCCAAGGCCCCCTTTCCACGCATCACTTGACATCGACACCGGATTTTAGACTCTGTTTGGGGGGAAAGGGGCAGTCGCTCAGCCCTAATACCTTTCACGCCAACCTCTGGGAAACAAAAGGGACTCTTCACCCTTTCACCCCACCGCTTCCGTCAAGGGCGACACAGCCCTTACTCTGGCAGGTAGTCAAGGCCAAAACAAACATGCTCGTCCGATCGGCCCCCAATAACCGGCAGCCGCTGCACGTGCTGCCCACGCCAAATACAAACCCCCATGGCCCCTTGGCTGCACCAATGCCCCGTGACACCACACAGTCTCTGTGGGCGCTGGAAGTCGCATAGTGGCCAACATACAGCCGCCTAGGGTCTTCCAGCCCCAGTGTTCACTGTCAGCGGGGAGGCTCCATCATGAGCCCCCACCTGCGTGCTGGTTCGAGGGAGCTTACCCAAGTCGGGGCCCCCCGGGAACCCAGGCGGCGGGGTTTTGGGCCCCCCTTTTCCAGCCCCGGGGTTTCCGCCGTACCCCTTTCCTTTGCCTTAGGACATGCCCGGGTGGGGACCATACCGCCCACATCCTTGCAGCCTTTCTTTGGAAAAGGGATCAAATCCGTCCGGTTGAGAGGACGTGTTCTCCGCTCCTCCGACCCATCGTCGTGCCCCCTCCCGCAGCCCCAACACAAACCTTGGAAAATGCCGGGGGTCACCCCCCTCAATCATTTTTTCCCCCCCCCAGATAGGGGG
>NC_051390.1:26554332-26577370 GCF_015228065.2 Penaeus monodon
TTTAAACCTTGCTTCCCGCCTCTCTCTCGCTCCCCATCTCCCTCTCTCTCTCCTTCCCCTTTTCTTTTTCTCTCCCCCCTATGTCCCTCTCTCCCTCCCTTCTATCACATTTCCCCCCCTATCCCCCTTTCTCCCTCCCTCCAACCACTTTCCCCACTCACTCCTTCCCTTGTTTACCCTCCCTTCCCATCTCCTCTAGTCCCTCTCTCCCTCCCTCCCCATCTCCCTCGCTCCTCTTTCCTCATCCCCTCAACTTCTTCTCTTCCTCCATCTCCATCTCCCCTTTTCCTCCTGCTCTCTCTTTATCCCTTTCTCCTTCCATCCCCTCTTCCCTCGCTTCTCTCTCCCCATCTCCCTCCCTCCCTCCGCATTTCCGCTTATCCTCCTTTCTTTCCTCATTCTCTACCTTCCTCTCTCCCTTCTTCTCCCCCCCCCCTCCCTATCTTCCTCTCTTTTTCCTCCCTCGTTCCCCATCTCCGTCTCTCTCCTCCCCCTCACCATCTCTCTCTTTCCTCTATCCTTCCCTCCCCGTCTCCCTCTCTCGTCTTTCCCTCTCTTGCCCTTTCCCTTTCAATGAACTGTTCTTCCTACGTTTTTACATGTATTTTTTTTTCATATACACATGTATACATACACATATGCATGAAGAGAAACAGTAGTTATGTGTATAGATGCAAATAAGTATGTATATATATATTATATATATATATATATATATATATATTATATAATATATATTATATATATATATATATATATTATATATATGTTTTACATGCTACATAAGGTATATATGTATATCTTTCTATCCGTAATAATATGCTTGCCTTTATATATACATACACACACACACCACACACACACCACACACACAGCACACACACACACACACACACACACACACAACACTGACACACACACACACATATAATATATATATATATATATATATATATATATATATAGATATATATATATATATATATATATATATATATATATCTATCTATCTATCTATCTAATCCTATCTATCTATCTATCATCACAATTATTACTATACCATTAGCATTTTTCATCATCTTAATTGTTATTCTTATTACTATCATAGTTATCTTTATTATTTTTCTCAGCAATATCTTTTTTTCTACATTGTTATGATAATAATGGTCCTTTGTTTTCTGCTATGATTATTGGTGTCATTCTCACTATTATCAGTTATCATCTCCAGTGCCATCATTTCTATCAATGTAATTGTTATGACGGTATTGCTTTTTTTTTTTTTTACAGAAACCACCTTGGTTAGTCTCGTTTCCATTATTCTTAATATCTTAAAGAAGAACAGTTATATTTTCGTACTCTTTTAATGATCAGAATTGATTATATTGTTGCCATTGGCTAATTCTATGTATATTAATCTCGACATTGTAAATATCGGCGGGGAAAGTCAGCACATTTTCGCCAAGCATAAACATGTGTTTTAATGTGTATAGAGTGGCGATTCTTTAATAAGGAGCATTGTGCACTGTGCCCTTCTATACTTGTCTCTGCCTTTATGAAGTAAAAGAAACCGCATAATAGCTCGATTACCCTTACGAGCATGGCGAAATAGCCTGCTTATTCTTGGGAGCATGGCGACCATGAGGGTTGATGAGGCCCAGGCGCCTGGCCGTGCCTTCACTGCCTCCGTTAAGAGGAATGTTGTGTGTTAATAGCTGAACGAAAGGTCGTGATAGCACCATACTGTGCGGTTTAATAAATTTTGAAAAATTAACAAAATTAACTTAGTACAGAATAATAGATAGGGATACCTGTGTATATATGTGTGAAAGTGAATCATATTATAATGGCCTCTAATTTGAATTATACTAGAATACCACTATATTATCTGGCAGGTCCAGATACAAACTCAGTATATGTTTCTCAGCTTTATTGAGGGAACAGACACGTAGATTAAAAGGGATCTTGACGCGGTAGACGTGGCGGAGTCGGCGTCAGCTCCTACGGGTTGGAGGGAAGGTGTTAGCGGTTCAAGGAACGGACTCGGACTGACTCCTTCGGATATTTCTGGGTCACTTCCAGCCTAGGGCGTGGGGGCACAGCTGTTGCCCTCGGCTACCCCCTCCAGGCGTTTCTCGTTATCGCCGAAGGTGAGGCCCAGGAGGTCAGCAGCTGCCTAGCCAAAATCCTTGAATAATGGATGTCACCCCGGCTCAGGCAGATTTCACTATTTATAGATGTCACACCGCTCTGCCACCTACAGTCGCCTCGCCCTCGAGGCGCTGATAGATTGCTCCACCTCAAGGCTGTCCTACTCGCACGCCCGGAGAAATGCTTGACGGCCCAACGTAGACGTCATCCTCCACGGCGCGCGTCCTCATCCACCTCCCGTCCTGTGCGGCGTCCTCCTTCCTGTCCCTCTTCCGGTGTCCCGTCCACGGCGCCGTATACGCGAAGTCCTCGTCGTAGCGCCATATTCTGTAGACGGTCCCCGACATGGTGATTCCTGAGTCTCTAGCTATCCACGGTTCCTCGCCATCGACCGCGGGCCTGGGGTGTGGGTATCGATGACCAGGCTAAAAGCAACCAGACCATGCACACAAGGGCCAAGATAGGTGGAGAGAAAGATATGACAGGTATGGGGGGAGGGTACTACAGCACTACGAGCCGTTAAACAATAAGCCGATTTTTTTTTTTTTTTTTTTTTTTTTTTATTATGTCTTTTTTTTTTTTTTTTCTTTTTGGTAGACCGGAATGATCAAGGCGATCCGCAAAGATCTACTTGAACCTCGAGCATTCCGATAAAAGGATAGAGTAAGAAATGCAAACTACATATACAAGTACTCAGTGCCTATGGACATTGCTGTTGTACAAGGATAGGTCCGTGATATGGGGGACACGAGGAAGCACACTCGATGGCCTTACTGCCGATGCGATCCTCCTCCTTGTGCATCCGATACGCTTTCGCATAGCACGCGCCAAACACTAATAAGAGGAGCAACATGCTTAACAAGGTAACATAAACAGGATAGATGAAGTTTATGTGAAAGTCTGACATCAACCCGACGTCCGCGTCCTGAACCTTACTAACGTGCCGTAGATGCAGCTCCGGGATTGTGACGTTGATTGTCGGCAAGGTTAGGAGCGCCGACCTATTCGCTATAGGATCTGCAGTGACATCCGTAACGAAGGACTTGATTGCCGGAACCTTTAATGACAGAGAACGCAACCCACAGTGATGAGGTAGGACAAAGGTTCCTTGCAATAACCTATCTGGCTGAAGCTCCTCACAAGCAATTGTGGCGGCCGTTGATTGATAGAAATAGATCAGTGTCGCCTGCGAAAGACTGAGCATGAAAGGCGAGAGTTGATCTCTCACCTCCTCGAAGGAACAGAGTGAGGTGATCAGGCCACCTGAAACAAGAGCACGAGCACAAGATGGAGTCTGAAGAGATGAAGGTAAAGGTGAAGAAAAGCACACGAAAATATCCCTGGTAGGCCTCAAACAGGAGTCTAAGAAGTCAGAGGAAGGGAAAGATAGAGCATGACCTCCTAGCTCTCTAAGAATAAATGTGTGAGGCAGGTGAACCATGTAATATGAACTGTTTGTTTTGTGTGGAAGGGGTGTACGCGGTACGCCCTAAAGATAGTAGAAGGACGCACTGGAATAATAACAGACAGCCCAGAGGCAGTGAGGAAAGACCTGAGGCTAGCGTAAAACCGAGTGCGTTGTCTTAAAGGGAAAAGAGTCTTGACAGAAAATGAAGATACCCTCTTAAGTACCGCGCCCATGTCAACAGGCGAAATCACGTCAGGCGACACCTCTCCGTGCGCCGCACGAATGAGGGCTGTTGCCAAACTATTCAATCACTGTGTCATTTTGTTGACTGTGCTCTGATATGAAAAAACTGTTAAAGTTAATGAGGTAAGACGAGAAACCTTGTTTACTGTGCCTACAATCTGACCGACCTTACCTCGCACAGCCTTAAAATCAGTAGCTAATTCCTGAACATTGTGCTCAAGCGTGTTGACAGCATGAGCAGACGAGTCGAAACTGTGAACTACAGACGATAAGCTTTCCTAATACTTCCTGAATTCGGATGTAAGAGTGTCGTCATCCACAACTCCGAAAAGTACGTGCGCAATATTGCCAACAAAATTGAAAAATCATCGCCGGGCCCTACCTGTAGGAGTGAGAGGCCCTACGAAAAAATTCAACTCTGCAATCGTCGATGATAAGATACGATTGAATAGGCGAATGTCATGTGCATCAAGAGAAGGATCTATGGTAAGATTGTCACGAAGAGAAATTAACTGGTCCCTGTGGTATAGCATGAGCTTGGACGCGTTGCGGAGTGGCAATAGCGAGAACCGGGCCTCCACATGGCTTGTTATAGGGAAAACCTTCCCAAGGTCCTCAACCACAGCCCCAGGTGCGTCCTTCACGTTATGCGGCAGGCGATGCGAGTTCCTCCCATGAGGAGTGCCACAAAGAATATGGACGACAGCATCCTGGAAGGGAGAGCCAGATATCACTCACCACTCACACGACCAGCATAAAGAATATATCACATAAACCAGTTACAAGAGAAAAGGAATAGGATGATAATGGTCCGTCCTAGAATGAGCGGTGCAGGTAATAGCATGCAATCGCAGCTAATTATAGAGATAGAAACAAAACTCTACGGGAGTAACACATATACCTGACGAACTCACTAACTCTCGAGGACTAGTGCAAGTAAATGAGAAAAGGATGATGTATCAAAGCAAGGATGACCAATGAGAGGACAATCATGATTCCTGACACTCATAATACTGATCAGCCAGCTTCAGGACGTCAAAATGGAACCACTGCACAGAGCCATCAGCGACAGACTTGCACTCTGCCTTGTTGTTCTTTACTGCCACAACTCTGTAGGGACCCACAAATAACGGACTAAGCTTAGGCCGAATAGTAGTGTGAGCATGATTTTTTCTTAAATACCAAGGAACCGACCCCGATAGATTTCGCACGAGCGATCTTATGCTGGTACTCAATTATTCTGTCACGAGACCTGGTCAGGAACGCCTTTGCTTGCTGAAACGCTCGCTGCTGCCGAGAAACCAAATACTCAGCATAATTGTCCGCATAGAGGGGACGCGGCCTCATCTCCAGGAGTTCGTAAGGCAGCCGCTTGTCCTGTCCCGTGAGAAGAAAATGCGGACTATCGCCGAGGGAAGAGTGATACGTAGAATTGATGGCCGACTGGGCGGTGGGGAGAAGAACGTCCCAATCGTCCTTGCTGTAGTCCACCAGTTGACGCAAAATGGTGAGAATGGATCTATTTAAACGTTTCGTAATGCCATTAGCCTGTGGACGGAACGGCAAAACGTTCACCTGCGTCACATTTAGCTGCTGCGTGAGAGTGGCTAACACCTGATTTACAAACTTGGTACCGTTATCCGAGCTTAAATATTGTGGACAGCCGTGACGGCAACAAATTACGTCATGAAATGCTTTCGTGACGTGCAGCACAGCCTTTGACGGAACCGCCACCAACTCGCAGTAGCGAGAAAAATTGTCCACAAACACTAGAATGTGTTTGTTGCCAGACCGTGATGTGGTGAAACCAGACAAAGTGTCACATGACACTTTCTGCCAGGGAAAATCCGGAATATCGAACTTAAGTGCAGGCGCGGGATCGCTTGTGTGACCTTTGTACAAGGGGCACGTCTTGCAAGACCTGACGTGATTAGCTACCCTCGTTACTAACCGGTTACGGGTCAACTGCACTACCTTATGAACACCACAATATGCTGCCTCACGGTATTCATGAGCATACTTCAACACACGCGGCACTAAAATTTCCGGCACCACCAGGACCTCTCGGACGATCCGTCTGCGACCCATAATTCGCTTCGGCTGGGATCTCCGAAATAACAGTCCCGTGTCATCAAGAAAAAATTCCTTAACTGGCAACCCCTTAACCTTGGGAACTGCCGTGCCCTTGGCTAAGGCTCGAATGATCTGGCCGTAAATTTTGTCGGCATGCTGGGCAGCATATACCTCGTCTTTATTCAGCGGTTCCAAGGGAGGAACCTGTGAAGCACTATTCACAGCAGCTGACGAAGGCAAGCTAAATGAAGGGGGGAAATCAGCAGTGTCGTCCCGCCTCAAAGATTGCGAGTTTTCGATTGGCGCACGTGACAGCGTGTCAGCGGCATTTGCGCGGCCCTGAATATACACAAAAGTCACATCGAAATCGCCCAGGATATCCTGGTAATGTGCCCTACGACCATACGGATCATTACCATTACGCGACGTGAGCGGCATGTGGTCTGTGTGAACCATGACCTTGTACCCCAGTATAATATCTCTGAAGTACTTAAGAGCCCATACAATCGCCAACATCTCCCTATCGGTGACCGAGTAATTTTCTCTGCACTAGTGAGAACCCTACTAGCAAACCCGATAGGACGCAGATTCCCTTCATGCTCCTGCATTAAAACGGCTCCTAGCCCAACATTCGACGCGTCTGTGTGGAGAATGAAGGGGAGATCAAACCTCGGAAATGCAAGAATGTTGTAATGTTGAAAATGCGTTGACCTGCTCCTCGCCCCAGCGCCAAGGGACATCTTTCTTGAGGAGGTGTGTCAACGGTGCAGCGATCCTCCCAAAATCCTTAATGAACGGTCTATAAAAACCTGCTAACCCCAGGAACAACTTTACCTGTGTTGCATCAGAGGGAATGGGGAACATACTGACAGCTTTTACCTTGGCCTCGTTAGGGGCAATACCTGCAGCACTAACAGAATGACCGAGGAAATCTAAACGCGACTGGAAGAATTTACACTTAGCCGGATTAATTGTTAAACCCGTATCCGAAAGTCGCTGAAAAACACTGCGCAACCGCGCTTCATGGTCCCTGATCGAAGGTGAACAAACCAAAAGGTCGTCTAAATAGACTAGCACCTGATCATTAATTAAACCCTGCAGGACGAGAGCCATAAGACGACTAAACGTCAGAGGTGAGTTCCTGAGACCCATAGGTGACACCAGGAACTCAAAGTGACCCACATGCGTCGAGAATGCAGTGTATGGGCGGCTGTCCTCTGCCAGGGGGACCTGAAGGAAACCATTCGCCAGGTCAATGGAGGAGAAGACCTTACTCTTTCCACCAATGTCTTGCAAGAGCTGACGAAGGTTAGGAATAGGAAAAGGTGACGGAACGGTCACCTTGTTCAGGCGTCGAAAATCGCAAACAGGACGAAAACCATGCTGACGCTTCGGCACCAGCAGCATCGGCGCTGACCACGGGCTAGTCGAAGGTTGAATCAGCCCTTGCTGCAGCATACCGCGCACTTCCTCCTCTAGAATCTGACGCCTGCTGTGCGGAATTTTGTATGCCGTAATATACACAGGCTTAGATCCAGGCTCTAGAGTAATAGAGTGCTCTACCATGTGCGTTCTGCCTAACGGACGGTCCTTGGTAGGTAAAATGTCAGGGTATTGATTTAACAACTTGCCTAGTATCTCCTTACCCTCGCTAAATGCGAATGGCCCCTGCATAGCTTTTGTTAATGCTGCAGAGAATGGGTTAGCTGAATCGTGGGACGTGGAAGAAACAGTGCCAGAGAAGGCTGACGCAGGCAGTTCAAACTCAGCTATCAGGAGATCCGTGACCTCACAATCTATTAATCTGACACCACTATTAATAGACAAAGGGACAGGTGTTAAGTTCATCACATGGACTTGCACACTCCCCTCTCGCAAGGTATACAGAGAGGGAAGAACACATGTCCCCTTTACTCAACAATTCTCAGGGAGGACCAAGCATGTGCCATATTTACCAACCGAAGCCGTTACATTAACCAGAACGTCATGGAAAGGCGGAATTACTACAGACTCCCGCGCCACTAAATGCGCCAAACCATCATTGTCAACCCACATTCGATGCTTTGATGAGCGGGATGATGTGTGAGATGTGGCCGCGTGATGTGTGCGTGAGGTATCTGTAGCATGCTGAGGGGAAACAATTCCATGATGAGTAGAGTGAGACCTAGAAGGACTCGTAGAAGTCATGGAACGTGAGGGAGACAGAATCGGTTGTGGAGGAGAGATAGGGGGAGGAGGTAATTGCGGGGAAGAGACAGGGGAGGTAGGGGGAGGGGTCCAGGGAGGAGGAGTAGGAGAGGAGAGTGATATGTCCGTGCGTGTGGTCGTGTATGATGAATGACACAACCGAGACGTGTCGCTGTTTGTGGTAGATGCGGAACCAAGCATGCTAGGGTGAAAGGGGTCTGGGTGTTTCCAGATGGAACTCGGCTCAATTAGCTTATAAACATCACCTTGAATTTCCACCTCATTCTGCTGCGGTCGCAGAACCATACCAGAACAATATAGAAAATCATGGCCAAGAAGCAAATGGCCGGGGAAACTATGGTAACCCTTCACTACGACGAACTGATGAGGAAAAATGATATTTCCAAACCTCAATCTTACATACGTAGTTCCAGGTACACCTAGCGTAGATCCAGTCACACCTCTAACACAAACCTTGGCTGGCGATACCTCCGACGAGAGCTGAAACTCCTCTAACACCCGTTCACTCACGAGACTGACGCAACTTCCTGTATCAATGAAGGAGTATGCGACTTTCCCATTAAGTTTAGCAGGTAAGAGAGGGGGCCCCGTTCCTGTGTTCGGTATACCAGCACTAACGACACGAGACCGAGAAGACGACGTAACTACACCGGAGACCAATGCACTTCTTCTCCCGGTTCGAACCCTGCCATGTCTTCCTCTAAAAAATGAACCACCCGCCTACTATAAGCATCGTCCCTGTTCATTCTCGCGATGAATTTAAGGGTGATCGCCACCTGGTCCGGAAACCACGTGCACTCATTAAACGCGTGACCCTGCTTGTTACAGTACGGACAGAACTGCTTAGCAGAGCACTTAGACGGACGATGCATCCTCAAACATCTACGACACTGCCCAGGTTTCGGCGCCCAGTTAGCCACATGTGGTCGTGGGTTTTTGCGAGCAGTCACCGAGGGAGAAGGCGCGACAAAGTACTGCGCTCCAGAGGGAGGCTCCGGATACGCACGCGAGGGTGGGGGAGGGGGGGATTGCTCTGCGCAGCGGTACGCGGGCGCGGGCGAGGCACGTCTATTTCCTGCCTTCGTCCGCACTGGCGGTTCACGCCGCGGTTCATTCCGCCCCGAACTGTTATATTTGGCATTATTACCCTTGTTTTTCCCTGTTCTAACCACATTTGCAACCACCTGCAAATTTCCACCCTTGTCTGACATCTCATTCGCGAGGATTCAGGAAGCTTATCGAATGAAGCACTGTTGACTTTATCCCAAACTCGTTTGCGCACAGCTGGAGAGATAGAAGACACTAACCATGCTTTAGCAAAATGTTCAAGAACTGCCGCGTGCGATGTGCTCTGAGTAACACACTGCTTCAGACACCGACGCGTCTGATCCCGGGATAGACTGCGCCCACTGCATAAGCTTGACGCGAAATTTATTTAGATAAGATGAAAGATCATCTTTAGAAAAGGAAGTGGGTTTTGATCTAATAATTCTGCGAGTCGTAGATGGTGATTCTCCGTCTGCCTCGAAAATGTTGAAGTGAAAATACTCTTCAACATTCCATACGACTTTTGATCTTCCGGCAAATGATTAAAAGAATCTAGCGCCTCAGCCACTCTCGGGATTTCGTGGTTGAGTCGCATTCTGGCCGCCACGAGGCACGATGTAGCAAAATGCTCGGACTCCCGTCTAACCCCTGAATGGATTACTGTGTCTTCCACATCCGCAAAGAATTGGTTAACAGAGACGTTTGAACCCGAGAATTTTGACGCAACATTGTACATCGTGGGAACCATGCCGGGATTCATGTTTGCTGCAGCCGTAACAAGGGTGAGGTCAGAGGAGGGGGGTGGAGTTGGAGAGAGAATGGTTTCTGTTTGTGTTGCGAGAGAAGGAGGGGAGACTAATTCAGAAGTAGATGGTGTAGGAGAAGATGAGCGAGAAGAAGTAAGAGAAGTGTCAGAGTCCTTAGGGGAGAAACCTAGCGAAGTCTGCAGAGCCCTTACGACAATCAACTTTTTCGCACGAGTATTTTCCGAAGGAGGAGAGCTCATCAGAGAATGTAGAAAAAGAGAAATGAATTTAACAGCACCTCAAAAAATTACTCAGTTTTAAAATATTGTGAATGTTATCAGATGAAAAGGAAAAATACTCTCAGTAATTCCCCGTATATGCGCAAAACACGACCTTCCCTATTCCCTACGGACCTAAGCACTTGTACATTTAAGAAAATGATTGGCATGTAGCACACAAATGGGGGACACGGGAAAAAGGAAAATGAGCCTTGTGTACTTATTTAGTACTGTAGGCTGCTGACGACGATTTCGAGCGGAGGCAGGAACGTGAGTTCTACCACCCTGAACACCAGCTATAATGGTCTCTGATTTGAATTATACTAAAATACCACTATATTATCTGGCAGGTCCAGATACAAACTCAGTATCTGTTTCCCAGCTTTATTGAGGGAACAGACACGTAGATTAAAAGGGATCTTGACGTGGTAGACGTGGCGGAGGCGGCGTCAGTTGCTACGGGTTGGAGGGAAGGTGTTAGCGGTTCAAGGAACGGACTCGGACTGACTCCTTCGGGTATTTCTGGGTCGCTTCCACCCTTGGGCGTGGGGACACAGCTGTTGCCCTCTCCAAGCGTTTCTCGTTATCGCCGAAGGTGAGGTCATGACCCAGGAGGAAAACAGCTGCCTAGCCGGTCTGACTGATTAATGGATGTCACCGCGGCTCAGGCAGATTTCACTATTAATAGATGTCACATCAAATCTAGTCCTAATGTGTAACACTATACTTCCCTATGGATAATTAGAAAAGGATACTATTGCAGTTATACGAAATGCAGAGGGATGAAATACATTTAGTTTCTTGAATAACTCTGATGTCAGGCGAATCTTTAAATTATGATCATTATTAATATCATTATTTTTGTCTCTGTTATTGCTATTGTCATTTTTGTTATTTTATTTAATGATATCATCTTTATTATAATAATAATTATCAGAGTTAACAATACTATGCTTATCATTTTTATTACTTATTACGCATTATTACTTATAATATTATTACTATTATTATTTTCATTATTATTATCATGGTCATTATCATTATTAGCATTAATCGTTTTATTATTACATAAACATTGTCATTACTGTTATCATTATACTCTTATTATTATTTTCAATATCATTATTACTTTTTATCATTTTGAGAACTGCAAGACGACTGCCATCAAATTTACGACTTTAACTGCCATTAACAATATTCTCTTAACCCAAATTTAGCGGATTTATGTACTGTCCACTTTAGATATTAGTGAGTTTTTGTTACCTACAGGTGGGTCCACGTGTGCTCAGCCAGCAAGAAGTGTATTAGTTGGCCCCGGTGACCGATCCTGATTTCCCCATTCCTTGAATTGGAGGGAACATTTGTTTTTCTTTCCAACACTATTAATATTGACATTAACATTCTTATTGATATTGTTATCATTCTTATTGATATTGTTATCATTCTTATTGATATTGTTATCATTCTTATTGATATTGTTATCATTCTTATTGATATTGTTATCATTCTTATTGATATTGTTATCATTCTTATTGATATTGTTATCATTCTTATTAATATCATGACTATTAAATTGTTATTAAAATATTAACAGTATCAAAGGTAATAAAATAATAGAAATGAAGCTTTGAAAAAATGAAGGAAAAGGTTAAACAGATGAGATAGTAGGACTAATAGCTAACTCTTTGGTGGCTATATACTTGTAGATCCATCTATATGTAAAAACAATAGATAATCTTTTATCTAAATGTGCATGGTACTGTAGTCTTGCTACCTGCTGACACTGGATTAAATTACTACTGCCTGACGGTTTTACCCTGCTGTCTATATATGTGTGTGTGTGTGTAGTGTGTGTGTGTGTGTGGTTGTGCATATAATTAGATAATTATATATATATAATATATAAATATATACTATAATATATATATATATATATATATATAATATATTGCATGTTCATACTTGCTATGTGCAATATATACATATATATATATATATATATAATAATTATATAAATATATATTATATATATATATTATATATATATCAACACAACAACACACACACACAACACACACACACACACACACACACACATATATTATATATATATATAATATATAATATAATATATGTGTGTGATTGTGTGTGTGTGTGGTTGTTGTGGTGTTTGTGTGTGTGTGTGTGTTTGTTTATGTGTCTGTGTGCTGTTGTGTGTGTGTATAAATATATATATATAATATATATATATATATATATTAATAATATATATATATTATATATATATATATATGTATGTATGTATGTATGTATATAAGTAATGATGAAAATGATAACGAAGGCTGCGATGAACATCTTTATTTTACATACCTTTCAAAGACGACCATCTTATTTTATGAAAATCATAAAGTAAGCGAAAGAAAGACTAAAATAAAAGAAACAACAAGGGACGTATGTACAAGAGACGTATGTACAAACAAAAAGACAAGTGAAACACACCATAAAGAACTAAACAGGTATTCACGATTACAGGATTATACCGTAAATACCTGTATGGCTGTTGTGTTATTCTTTAGCTCTGGCTTTATCTTATGAATAAGCAAAGATTGAGACATTAGGAGGTCCAGTCGGTTGGAAGACGTAGACAGAATTTTGAAATCGCCGTGAGTGTAGGGTTGGTTATCCGTGGGTGAATGTCGGCGAATTGCAGAGAACGCTGAGGTAGGCCTCTTCTTATGGACTTCCCCATATGTTCAAGAATTCTGTGTTTGAACCTGCGTGTCGTTGATCCAATATACCTAGCATTACAGCTAGGACAATTAAACATATACAATGTTTGAACATAAATCTGAAGCAAAAGACTGTTTTTTTTTTTTCTTCTTCTTCTTTTTTTTTTCTTTTTTTTTTTAGAAAAGTGCTGATAGTTATTCGTGAAAACTATATTGAATTTTACTTGGGGGAATTAATATCTGAATAACTCACGTAATTGTTTTCGAACTCAAAACTTTAATTGCCCGAGATACGGTAATTTGATGTATTTGGTCTGCTTACGAACAGACGTAAGTAAAGGCAGGCAAAACTTATTATTTAAGAATAATCTCAGGGTTTTCTGAAAAGTACTGTCTGGTAACCATTTGTTGCAAAGTAATTTGATAAGAAATTGATTTCCATATCAAAAAGGGACCGGGTGGGGCAAATGTTATATGCTCTGTTAATTCAGGTGGAGATGCTATTGATCTTGTACTTCTGTGGTGCGTAGCTCAAATAATACATTCCCAAACCAGCAAAAGTAGGTTTTCTGTAACCAGTAGTGTATATGCGACCGTTTTCGTTAATGATAAGCGTATCAAGAAAGGAACGTTGGTTTACTTTTTCAATTTCACGGGTAAATTTAATGTTACGATGTTGGTCATTAAGATAGGATAGAAACAGTTGTACAAGTGATGGATGTTTGAACAAGAGAAAAGTATCATCTATATATCTTTTGTAAAACAAGGGTTTAAATTCCAGTAGGCAATTTTGTAGTCAATTCATTTCATGATAACATAAAAAGCATTAGCATAACTAGGGCTAATGGTAGAACCCATAGCAACTCCATCGATCTGAGTGTACAAACGGCTGTCAAAATTAAAAGCTGAATCTTTTGTGACAATATTTAAAAGAGAAATTAACTGTTAAACCAAAATTGTGAAAGGGATTCAGCTGTTGTATCGTAAGTGATGATTTGTGTGGTCTCAGCAAGAGGTACGTTCGTAAACAAAGACTCGACATCAGAACTAGCCATAGTTATGGTGTCCTCAAATCTTAAATGACTCATTTCATTCACGAAATTCGATGAGTTGAAAATCATGTATTCATTATACGTTAGAGGACGAATGATTTGCAGAAGAAAATTAGCCAGATTACAAGTGAAAGTGCCAATAGGTGAATGATATGTCTAAGATGTATTCCTGCTTTGTGTACTTTTGGGAGACCATGCATAAAATCAGCACGAGAGCCAGTTGAAAAAAAAAAAATTCATATACGATTTCATCGAGGATTGTTTTTAAAGGCCAGGTTAACATCCAACAGTTGGAATTTAGACAAATCCGAAAGTTAGAAGAAAGTTTGTAATGTAATCAGTTCTATTCAATAAGGCTTTGCCCTTTCCTTTTGTTAATACATTATGGTCATCTGACTTTATAATTTTTTTTGAAGACTGTTAGTGACTTGTTCAGTATAATCAGATGGATAAGAATTTTCCCGGTTTTGTTGTACATGTATATTTTTGCCATAAAGGATATTTTCCTGTAGATTGAATTGTGTCTTCATAGATATTACAAATTCTTTCAAAAGGAATAAAAAAATTACAACCCATATTCTTAGGCCATTTTCTTAAGTACATATAGAAGTACACACACACACACACACACACACACACACACACACACACACACACAACACATATATATTATATATATATATATAATATATATATATATATATATATATATATGCGTGTGTGTGTTTCTACTTATGTATTTAAGTATAAATATATTAACCTTTATTGCGTAATCAGATCTGCACTAAATTCAGTGAAAAAGGAGAAGGCTCATACAATTAATGTACTTACGTGCATGCATGATAGCGTGGAGTTCCAAATTGCAGCAAAAACTAGTCAATAAGAAAATTATTTTTACCAGTTGTCATTATCAAGAGAGTTATTTCAGTTTTAAATTCCACTGTTCATTTATTCATCTACTTGAGAAAATTACCTATTTTTAATTCGCGTTAAATATTCCTATGGGAACCAGCGCTAGCTTTTGTTTTATACACGCAGTATACTGAGGCTGATTTATATTTGCCCATTTCGCATTGTCATGTTGAGGATTTTACACTTCATAAGTGCAGAATGAAATTACTCCTTGTATCACAAAGATGTTATTTTGCAAGGTCAGTTATGACAAACGAATAAAAATACCAGTATTTCTTTTAATATACAACAACCGTTCAAGGAAAAGAGGAATATTATAGTTTTTCATGTATTCTTTTTACTGACTTTCTTTTCAGTTCTCTATTCTGAGTATATTAACATTTGGTCGCACAAACTGTTTACGCTAGTGTTGTTCACATACAATATTTGGTAGCATAAAAAGAATCAATGAAATAATAATAATGATAACAATATAATGATGATAAAACAATAATAATTATAATAAAATAATAATATATAACAATAGATAATAATAAATATTGCATATAGTTAGTGATATATATTTTATTGAATATAGATATTGATATATTTATAAAATTACATACATATTATATAGATATATATGAATAATATACTATATATATATATATATATATATAATATTATATAATATTATATATATATATAATATATATAATATATATATATATTGATATAGATATTGATATATATATGACATATATCTATCTATATATAATGATATAGATATTGATATGATATTGTTATATATATGACAGATATTTATTATATATGATAGAATATGTATTATGATATGCTTGTATTTGTATGACATTGTTTATATGCTCTTAAGATATTATATATTTAATTATATCTATATATTATATATTTTTTTTATTTGATATTGACATTGTTAATATGCATATAGGATGTTGCTATATATTATTGGAGTTATACTTCCTTGGCTTGTACAGGTGGGTTATGATATTGTAACATTTTTCTCGATTTCTCAACGCTCCCTTTTTTCTTGCTCTACAATTTAAATGGGGTTGGTGGGTCGATTACGACCGCACATTCGGGTCTGATTTTTTCCGCTGGTTCAACCGAGCTCAAACGGCCGTTTGGGTATCGACACCAAATACCGGTAGTATGTTAAGGGTATAAGAGTTGGACAATTGAAACGTTGGATTAAATCGCTTGATCGAACCAGGTTAATCAAAATACGACTGTAATATTTAAAAAGCCTGTATTGAAAAAGGCGTAAAAATAACAGAAACAAAATTAAAATGAATACAGAAATTGAAGATGGATAAGGTTGGAAACGGAAGTTAGAAAAGATCGTTAAATGTAAAACTAATCTGAAGCATAACATCACTTGAATTAGCACCTCAGGAAACCCATTTATTCCCACAATGCCTGTATTGGAAAAAATATCAAAACAAGCTTAACCATCTAACACATTGTAATCATTTGCTCACACACACACACACACACACACGTTAACAACTCACCACATCTGACGAAACTGGTGGATAAACACACTGACATTTTCCCTCAAATCCGAACTGGAACCGCCCCCCATCCCTCTTTCCAACCGTACATTTTCCCCAATAACTGATATATCTCTCCCCATCTTATTCACCCAGATCCTCCATTGCACACGCTGTGGACGAGGTGACGTGCCTCAAATGGACCAGTGCCGACACCTAATGCTGCTACGTCACTATCCTAATAAGCAATGGCTCATGATTGCGAATCCGGTGTCATCGTCGGGAACATAGCATTCGGGAGCTCTGAGGTAATGGGGATATGGAGTTAAAGGGATGAGGGGGGGTAATGGGGATGAGGGGTAATGATTGGGGATAGGTAAGGGGGATGATGGAAGAAGGGTTGGGTGAGGTAATGGGGTGATGGAGGTAATGGTAGTTGATAAATTAAAAAAGGGGGTGATGGGTTAATGGGAGAGGAAAAGGTGAGGAGAAAAGGGGGATGAGGAGGTTAAAAAAAGGAGGATAAACAAATGGGTGATAAGGTTTTTAGGTAAGGGGGATGATGGAGGAAGGGGGGTTTTGATGGAAATGGAGATGAGAGGTACTAGATTTGTGGTAAGGGGATAGATGAGGGCCGGGGGGGATGAGCAAAAAATCGTAATGGAGAGGGTGATGATCGCAATGGAGATAGTGGGGAAATAATAGCGAGGGTTTTTGATGAGGCAATTTCATAATGGGTAGAGGTGCCGTAATGCGAGAGGAAATGAAGTTATTTGCAAAAAAAATATTGGTAATAATCATAAGGGGTTTAGTACTGAGAAAGGGATGAATACTCAACCATTAAAAAGGGAATAAAACGACTTAGGAAAATCAAGGGTTTTTCTCAAAAAGGGCGGGGAATATCCCCGAGTTTGGGTGTGTTAAACCGGAATGCCAAATTTAGCAGAAAAGAAACTAAAAAATATTATCGAAAATACGAGGTTCCAAAACCCAAGCTGCCACTCCCTTTTAATATGAATTTTTTAAGCAAAAATAATCCCGCAATATAAGATTCAACTGGGTTTCAGACTCCCTTTTGTCTATTATCCATCATAGTGTAAAAAAGAAAAAAAAAAAAAAGAAAGAAAGAAAAAAAAAAAAGAAAAAAAAGAAAAAAAGGGAAGAAGAAAAATTCAATATTATATATATATATATATTATAATATTTTATATATATATTATATATTATATATATATATAATTAAATTTGACCAACAAGAATCATGGTAGATTCTGAAGGTTCACCTTTCACTTGTTTAATTTCTCCTTGGTATCCTAGGAGTGTGTAGGCTTGGAACCGGAAACCGGAGACTTCAGCACCTATGAACTGCTGGGCGAGACTCTTACCATGATTCTAGGATCGGGTTACATAAAGTACGCCAAATACCCGAGCTTCTGGGCCGCTACGTCAGCATCCAACAGACATGTACATGAATTTCTTTGTGTGTAACGTTTTGGTTTTAGCGACGACTAAGAGCACAAGCGGGTTTGGTTCCCCTCCGTGAGTTGACGTCTGTTGGAACGAAACATACAACTTAAGAAGACCAAAATTCCCAAAAGAAAAAAAAAAGAAAAAAAAAACATTTGACTCATACACTAAATGTGTATTTTTTGAAGAGTACAGCACACATAAATATTGTGTAGCTATTTCACTAAACTATATTTTTTAAATGCTAACGAATTCTCTTTTTTTTGTGGTTGTACGCCAAACGTCATAGCGATCATTAAGATACTTAAAATCTTAGCACCATCAATGGCACAAGCCTGTCCATCGATACCAAACTTCAGTTGTTTTAGTTCTTGTTTTAAAGGCTCCATTAGTCTTTTTGATCACATGAGATGTTAGACGTGTATTATTTAAATTTTTATTATTTATTATTATTATTATTATTTTTCTTCAATTACGGCCTCGAAGATTCGTCGATTGAAGCTGAGATTCTAGCTATACGCACTACTTCGACTACAAGAATGTATTTGTAAAGGAAACCCGCGTGTCAAGCTTCTTCCTTTTATTTTGCTTTCATACAATTGTGTTGTTATTCCAATTCAGATGTTTGGAAATATTCCATCAAATCACGCCTCACAAAAACAACGACAAATTCGATTCTAGTTAGTCGAAATATCAGTTAAATTACATGTTTGCACACAGGAGTAAGTGTTCAGTCAAATTGCTATTATGGAGTTGGAATTAGAACTCTTCATCATCCTCCGGGCTAGTCACAGTGGTAACGTGTCGACCTCTATCCAAGGCATCGGCGGTTTCAAGCCCCGCCCAGGCGCGAAAAGTTCAATTGTTTCCTGCAGGTTACGGGGGTAGCTGGGCACCACGGGGAGGTTTGGACTAGGTTTCCCGCCAATCAGCATCAGCTGACACATGTCAGTGAGTCGACATTAGCCGACTCAGGCCGGGCTCCCCCCATGGGCATGGGCTCAGGCCGGGCTCCCCTCATGGACATAACCGGGCGAGGCTAACTTCGCATATCGCTGTACAGTGTAGGCGAGGGACCTCACCTCCCCCCTCGCTCCCCCCATGCTTCCCCCCAGCCTGCTTCTATCGTTTTCTGGGGCTGGAAAGGTCACTATTTATACCGAGGATGAAACCCAGGCCTCAGGGAGTTTGTGTCCAACGCGCGGCAGGGTAAGGTCGGCCTAGCCTTCCCCTTTTGGACAGGTTGACCGATACCGTGACCCTGTGCAGCACTTTTTACCCCAAGCCAGGTCGTAGCATGTGTTCACCCCTTTACCTTGATGTTGTGAGTTGCAACTACATTGACTACCATTGCTGTTCACCAGCAAATCATAGCCTCTTTACAGAATGGTGTCAGGTTGGCCCCCTGCGTCCCTTCCGGCTCGCAACAAAACACACCGCCCTCTGGAAAATTTAAAACACTGACCACTTTCCAAGGCATGTCTAAGAAAAAAAACATGTAAGTACACGTTTGGGCCCCCTCCCTTCCCCTTTTTTTATTTCTTTTCCCTTCTTTCCCCCAATAAATTGTTAAGCTGTTGTTGTTTTTTTGGGTAAAAAGTGCTAAAAGGGGCAGCAAATGGCACGTTCTCACACATTCTTTTGACCTCAGATCGCATTAACCATATGATTGCGTATGTGGTCAACAAAAATGGATATCGTTCGTTAGTTCGTATTAATTAATTTTCTCCCTTTTAGAGATTTATATTGTTTCATCTGCGACGAATTTAAGTGTTCGTGATCTTATCTTATCACGAATATCGTTTCATTTTTATCTCGTTCCCCCCCTCCCTGACCTGACAGCCCCTTTTCTTTCACTTGGGATGAGGAAAAGGTCAAATTAGATGACTGGTTTTTTTCCCCGTCTTGACTTCACCTCGCTTTCCCCCTTTCCCGGTCGGTGTCGACGTGGAAAGGGTAAGAGATAGCTAAGTAATTTGGTTGTTGTTGTTTTATAACCCCTAGGGATTAACCGTTTGCACAGTTACATTGCTTATTGATGACACGTTTTATCGGGGCTAGAACGGAGCTTGTAATGCGATTTTATTAAAATTCATTACATTGAATATAGCATAGGATCTCCCCCATATTATAGCGTACAGGATTGCCGATATTACCCGGGGTTGCATAAATGCCTAAAGATTTCCGCGTTCCAACGTCGAAAAGAAGATACCGGTAAAAAAACCAAAGCTATTCGTTCCGATCAGCAACTTTGAGCAGTGTGACCCGTGGTTCCGTCCCTTTTAAATAAGTAGGGCTAGGGGTTTAAGCTAGAATAATTATTCCTTATTAATACCCCTTTCACCCCCTTGAACGCTAGCATGTTTTGGGTAATTTCCCAGTGACGGTGATTCATAGAATTTTATGGCAAGTCACGAGCACCCTCACAGATAGCAGAAAAGAGTAGGTTATTTTAGATTTTCCGGTCTCCGTTCGCCAGGTTTTAGGCATTTTAGTATAGGACTAGTTCCTTCAGTGTATGGCATTTTGGGTTACAAGAAGTTTTTAAAATGAAAGCTAGACTTTACCCCCGGCAGTCCAGATTTTTTTGACCCCAAGAAGATTGCTTGCTAAAAGTTTGGGGAAATTTTTTTTTTTTTTTTTCTGCACCATTCTTAATCTGTACATTCTGTCGCATATCATTAAAAGTTAATTCATGTGGTTTGTTGAAAAAGATTTTAGATGCTAGCATTTCTAAATTATCTCATTTGTAATATTTAACAAAAATTCGTGTTTTGGATTCATTCTCTGTGTGAGGTCACTCTACTTTCGTCATTCTGCTCCCCGACATTTATTTCTTTCCCCTGTGACACAATTGGTTCAAGTATATCCCTTTCGGATTGCCGTTGTGTTTCCTTTTACTCCATATCTACAGGAGGTTGGCAGTTCACCCAGGTCCATGGGGACGTACGTTCCGAAAATGATTAAAAAAACAAACCCATTAAAAACCTTAAATTTTACATAAATAACGGGCTCGTGGTACTTAATACCCCTTCTTTTTTGCCTTTCTTTTTCTTTTGCTTTTGGGCCTTTACTTGTTGTCGGTTCCCCGTATATATTACTTTGGAGAGTTTAAAACCCGACACGGCATTGAGGGAGGACCCTCGCGCCCCGGTCACCAAAAGATGCTGGGGAAGGAGTCAACGGTGATCGCCATGGGCCCTGCGTACAGGATTTCGTCAGAGAGGGTAAGTCCCCCCCATATGGAGGGGGCGCCGCCTCCGGGGACGCTGTAGATCCCCAAGAACCAAGAACTCGCCAGCGAGGTACCATTTGCTCAGGATGCTGGGGGACGGGCGACGCTTGGTGGACGCCCACAGTCCAGTCATTTCCAGGAGCTCGTTTAGCCAGGTATCAGCCGCACTCGATGCCGAAGGGGACGCCCTGCCTGACGCCCGGGTCCAGATGAAAATTACAAGGATGGGGACGGCATGCCGCCGAGGACCGGACGAGATCTCTGAGGACCCCCCGGGGGACGAGGACGCCCCCGGTTGGCCTGGACGAGGACTTGAGGAATTAGACAATCCGAAGTCAAGGAGCCCTGTGCAAGACTTTCGGGGCGTGTAACGTCGAGGACAGCGATAACGGGACCAGGAAGGAGGAAGACGACGGGAAACAGCAACCACGAAGATGCCTGGGACAACGCACGAAACAAGCCCACCCAAGTTCTGTCACCCTTAGGAAAAATTTTAAGACGCCCTTTAGACATCGTCCCGTGGTTTCCCGTATTTGTTTTGTAAAACTCTTAGTTATAAAGAGCAGCCGTTAACAAAAACATACCCCTGCAAGGCATTATAATAGGGTTCTTACCGTTAAAACCCTTTAAACGTTATCTGGGGAAAAAATAGGTTAAGTAATGAGGTGGCAAGGACTTTAACCTATTGAGGCCCCTTCTTTCCCTATAAAACCCAAGCATCTTTTTAAAGTGGGCAGATTTCTAAGTTTAAAAAAAAACTAACATCTTACCCTTACCAAATGTTTCAGCTTGTTGAAACCATAAGGGGAAAAAAAACCATGTTTCGGCAATGAGTGAAAATAGATGCTAAGAATTGTGGTTTCAGTTGCCTTACACATAAACAACTAAACGCGCTCAAAATTTGCTGTAGATTTTGCATAATGTACCCTCCCCCCTGCCCGATACCCTCCCGATGCCCGATACCCTCCCCCCATGCCCGATATCCCCCCCTCCATGCCCCGATCCCTCCCCTCCCGCCCGGTACCTTCCCTCCTGCCCGATACCCCTTTCAGTGTCTCCTTTGGGCCCACAATCTTTCGAAGCACAAAAACACTATACCCCTTTCCCACACCTTTTCCAACCTATACACAATGGCAATATGGGGGTATAAGACGAAAAAAGAAAAAAACTGATTTTGATCTTTTTTAGCCTTTAAGGAAAATTTTTATCCAGAAATCACTCCCCACTCACCACACACACACACACACTTGTATAAAATATAATATATATTAATATAATATATAACTATAATATATTGTGTGTGTGTGTTGTGGGTTGTGTGGGGTGTGTGTGGTAGTATTAAATATAAAATATATAAAATATTTTTATATATATATATTAAATATATAATATTAATATATATATATATATAATATATAATATATATATGTAAAACATATAATCAATTTTATATAATATATAAAATAAATAATATTTTATATAAATTATAATTAATATAATGAACACACACCATGTAATATGTTTTATATAATATATAATTTTTATAAAATATATATAATATATATAATATAAATTATATATATATATAATATATTTTAAAACACACACACCACACACACACACACACACACAACAACAAAAATTTATAAATTTAATATATTATATATAATAATATAAATAATATAATGACTGTATGTGTTGGGTTCAATATAAATATTCATATAATGTTTAACATATAAATTTATTATATAAAATAAATTAATATATAAAATAAAATATATTTATAAAATAAAAAATATAAACACACAAAAATTTTGTATATATACACATACATAAAGATTTTCATAAAAATTTTCCCCCCCCCCCCCCGGGTTAATAAGTTTGGGGGCGCCGTTTTTGGGGTTTTTTTTTTCCAAAAATTTTTTTTTAAATAATTTATATTTTTCCCCCTTTTTTTTGGGGGGGTTTTTTTATTTTAATTATT
>NC_051390.1:26577470-26589875 GCF_015228065.2 Penaeus monodon
CACATTAAGATTGGATATTATTTCTGTACGGCTGTTAATTCTATTCGTTACCTGGACCACGTGCTGTTCCACGTGGATCCAAATGTCCCAAATAAGAACCACCCGCTCAGCGAGGGCGGAGTCACATTTCATATCTGACCTCGTTTGACCGGGAGTTCGTGTGAAGCACCGACGCGGTAGGGTCACTCTCGCCTCCCTCCGGGGGAGTTCGTGCTAAGCTACCACCGCGCTAAGGTCAGCCCTCGCCTCCCTCCAGGTGGGCTGACCGTGACCTCCGCGCGGCCCGATAACCCGTATAACTAAACATGTCGTGTTCTTATACTAGACTTTACTACACGGGACTACAAAGGATTCCAGGATCTCCTACATCCAAATTGGTTTTCAACCCCCTTGAGGATAGCCGATCCTATGGTAGGAGAATGAGGAATCTTGTGGAAGATCTTAATTTGAGACTCACTAAGGTTCTGGCTGTTGGAATTCCCCAATTCCCCCCTTGGACTAATCAAGTCGAGCTGGATTTGGTCGGAATTGGGAAAGGGGAGAGATCCAAAGCAGAAGTCAAAGAGAAATTTCTTCAGCATATTTCTAAGTATCAAGGATCAGAGGCAATATATACAGATGGTTCGAAATCTGAAAATGGTGTGGGCTTTGCAGAAGTGAGCAGAAGGAAGACTGCATCTGGCAGTCTTTCTCTAGCAGCCTCGATCTTTACTGCAGAGTTACATGCCATCCTTGCAGCAGTTAAGATGACTAGAGATCTTACGAACCATTCTATTGTGATATATTGTGACTCTTGTAGTGCTTTGCAAGCGATCAAGAGCTTAAATTCTTCACATCCAGTAGTAAGGGAGGTTCAAGATTGGCTTGCACTGATGTCAACACGCAAAAAGATAACTCTGTGTTGGGTGCCAGCGCATGTTGGTATCAGTGGGAATGAGCGAGCTGATCAGAAGGCCAAGGCAGCTGCCGCTCAGCCTTGTGATGTTCGTTTTCCTCTCCCACACACCGACCTGGAACCCAGCATCAGAAGTTGTCTTCGTGATAAATGGAGGGAACAATGGAGGTATACCTCCAGAAACAAACTGCGAGACATTAGAGATGACCTTGGCAGTTGGGCGACTAGCATCCATCCCAACCGAAAAGTGGAAGTTGTATTAACAAGACTAAGAATCGGGCACACAAGACTGACTCATGGGCCAATGATGGCTAAAAATGAAGCACTTTGTGAAGGATGCCAAGAGCCATTAACGATCGCACATGTAGTGGAAAGATGTGCAACATTCTCAGACCAAAGATGTATGTATTTGTCTCCCCCATATACACTGAAAAATGTATTGATTGTGACATAGAGGGTCTTATTAATTTCCTTAGGGAGACTAATATTTTCAATAAAATTTAATTATACATAATGTTTATGCAATAATTTTATGCACTTAGAGCATTATATTTATGCTTTGATTTTAATCTATTCATTGTTATTTGTAAGATATTTATTGATAGATTTTTAAAGTTTTAAACATTTTAATATTTCTAGTTAACAAGGTATTCGCCGCTAATGACCTTAGCTGTTGACGCGGCAGATAATTTTAAATAATCAATCAATCTATTTAGACCATGTATAAACCTTGTTTCTGCATAGCTGCCGACTTGAGTGGCCTTTAAAGAACACTCGTGAAATGCCAAGCACGAGCAAGTGTCAACAAAATCCTTGTCAACTTTTCCCAATGAAAGCTGACCCTGGTCTCGATCCTGGGTTTTGTAGCCACCAAAACTTTAAAACAAAAGGGGAGTTGGCTTTTAATATCGAAATTTTCTTCGTATTACTTTTATTACCAACATACAGTACTGTGGCAAATAACATTTCGTATCATAAATATAGTAAATGTCCTTTTCAAAATCGTCGTTATCCATGTGGAAGAATGACATTTCCGATAACGTATCTAATGGAAGACATTAGCGAGATGTATGTTGTACGACAAATAAGCGAGCGACTTGTAATTTGGACAGTAGATAGTTGTTGGAGTTCAATTGTTCAGTCTCGTTCATTGGCGAGGACATTGCCATCCGTGACATGGCCAAGGTGCTACAAGCCGCTTAGCCCCGAGGTGCACAACCCTCAATCAGAGGCAAACAGATTGGTGCATGAGTTTTCTGCGAGAACAAGCAGCAACAGTCTCCCAGCCAAACTAAAGGCAAACCAAGAATGCCTTCAACCAAGCAGACTTGCTCATATCACTGAAAGGGCAGCCAAACCCGATAACTCAGATGTTATCTTTTCTCTGAGGGGACTAAAAAAAAATACTAAAACATTTCTTGCTCAGTCCCGGGTTCAGATGGGATCTCGTACCCTATCATTTCCCATCTAAGACTGGTAGGTGAGCTTGTATTCCTGCAACTCACCAACAAGCCTGGGAAACTTCCACTCTACCCCAGAGTTGGAAGAGGGCTACCATAGTTCCCATCCCAAAACCAAAGGAGCCAAGAAAGTACCGCTCCATCTCTCTCTTCAGCTGTCTGGGCAAGACGGCCGAGAGGATGGTACTAAACCGACTCCAGATATAAATGGGACCCTCACATGAACACCTCCATGTGTTCACAAGGGGCATGAGCACAGCACAGACCTGGAAAAGACTTTGGAATAAGCAAATCCTCTTGCTATTCAGGAGACCCTGATCCAGAAGGGAATCAGAGGAAAGCCCCTGATCTAGATAGGTGACTTCTTCAGGAGCAGAACAGCCGACGATCTTGCAATCACCTCCGCTGGACCACACCGCTTAAGTAGAGCCCAGTGCTGTCTGGACCTTGTATCTGAGGAGTGTTGTAGTATAGGACTAAAGATCTCTGCAGCCAAATCAAAAGCCATGGGTTTGAAACACAATGTTCAAGGCACAAGTCTGAGAATCCAGGGAATAGACTTGGAGTGGGTCGAGGTCTTCTAATACCTTGGGGTAAGGATTGACTGGAACATCTCCTTTCATAAGGAGGTCCACTACCTGGTTGACCGAACCAAAACAAGAAAGAATCAATACCCCATGCCTAGTCTAAAGGCAGAGGCCGAGAGTGTCATTTCAGCCAGTTTGCAGCCACTGACTGTCCACAGCTTACCCAAAGACAACATCTACCTCCAGACCACTGTGATTACCACACCGCAGAGGATTCTTACTCAGGGTAGAAGAATAATCATAAACTGGGTCCCCAGCCACATAGGCATCAGAAGGAACGAGCTTGCTGACAGACTAGCTGACAATGGCAAGGGTATGCCCCCAAATTCCATGATCATACAACCATGCCGAAGTGCAGTGCCACAGCTCTTGCCTTCCTCCTGCAGTTTCACAGAGAGGAAACAGAGAGCCACTGGCACTCTCTGAAACAATCAATAGAGTTAGCGAAGTCATTCTTCACAGAATCAGATTAGGTTACCATTGCGCATTGCAGATAATACAAACAACTGACTGTGCAGACAGGTATTGCATGCATTGTGGCAAGCCGAACGCCACATTGGTACATTACTTACAGAGGTGTGAGCACACACAATTTCTGAGACAGAAACCCCACAACAGCCGCCGGGCTGGGTAAGGAAATTATGCTGTACGCTTACACCATGGCGGCAGGAGCACCTGCTGGCGATCCCGCCACCACGGTAAGCATGGAGTGTCAGAGAACAAAATGAGACAACCATAAATAGCTGACACAGGCCGGGCCATATATATGGAAAGCCCAGAGGAAGCTAGATCTTCGCAACTCTCAAATGAATGAATGTGTTCGTGTGTGTGTTCACATACACATACTGATATATATGTAAAATAATACATATACATATATACATACATATGTATATACATGCATATACATATATATATATTATATATATATATATATATATATATATATATATATATATATATATATATATATATAGAGAGAGAGAGAGAGAGAGAGAGAGAGAGAGAGAGAGAGAGAGAGAGAGAGAGAGAGAGAGACACACACACACACACACACACACAATATATATATATATATATATATATATATATATATATATATATATATATATATATATATATATATATATATATATATATGTATATGCAATATGATATTGTATAGTAGAAAAAAGGGAATAGGGCCACCGAAATATAAACCCTTTCGACATTTTGCAGCATCTGACAAGAAAATTTTTTGTCGACACATTGTTAGCGTCTTTGTGCACCGTTTTTGCGTCATAAATGAAATATAGTGTACATTATTATGGAATTTTTTTAATATACAAAGGTTATAAACTACAAAACACACAACACACACACAACACCCAACACCACACACCTACACCAACACTACAAACATACTAAAATATATATATATATATATATATATATATATATATATAATATTATATATATATATATACATATATGATACATAATCTATGTAGGTATATATATTATATATATATATATATATTATAAAAATATATATATTATATATATATATATAATATATATATATATAATATATTATATATTATATTATATATAAATAATATATATTATAATAATAATAATATATATATATTATATCCTAATATATATTATAGCTATACAACATATATATATATATATAAGCATATATATATATAAAATATATTATATATATATCATCTATATATATATATATATTATATATATCCGTATATTAGGATTATTGTTATAATCACTATTGTTATTAAAACTATTACTGTAATAATAATTGTTCTAATTATTGTCTTCCCTATTCTTATTCTTTGTCATGGTTTTATTCAGTATATTTATGTTGTTATCACAATTACCATCATTACTACCATTATTTCTGTAGCCATTATCATTATCATTGATAATATGACAAGACGTGAAGTCAAGGTTATTTGACGTTATTTCCTCATTGACACGATGCTTTTTGTTGCTGTTATCATTTGCCTTTATCATAAATGCACATTTCAACGATAAGTAGTGTATTTCCGACAAAAAGAAATGTTACAGAAAATGCATAAAGAGTGTAATGGAACACAAAGAAATTTTAGATTTGTCAACCGTTCTTTCCTTATCAATAAGTGGTATTCATTTTTCAACAATTAATCCGTGTACAATATTCAGTCAAGAGAAGGAGAAAGTTCATATGAAGATACACCAATACTGTTCATTTATTCATATGCTCGCGAAGACTGTCGAGCGACGATTTTGTTTGGAATTCCTTTAATGCGTCAGCACCATGTATACCCATCACATTATATGACGGTAGTAATAACAGATCGAGCTCTTTTCTTTTGATCCGAGCGCTGGCATGTCTGTCATACAGCAAATATACGTACGGAAACCGATCGCTATTTGATAATTTCACTTGCGTTTTATTTAGTTCAAGACTTTATACGTCATGAATAAAACTCCTCTTGATGTGACAAGTATAGCCTTGAGCAACCAAGTAAAGAGCACAAGCATGTTCTACTGTGGCACGCACTTGATATTTTAAGTGTTCAATACTCCTCAGTAAGGTAACTTTAAAAATGCAGTTGGTTTGTTACCACGCAACACTAAACTCAAGCTGTGATTGGAATGCATGTGAATGATGACCAGCTCGGATTCCAAATGACCTATGGCGTAGGTGTTTGTCGTTGGGAGTTCTTTGTCTGAATATTGTACTATTTGAACTAGCAGGCATTTCTTCCAGAATAACAAGAGTGATGATTATGATGACAATAATAGCATGCCATCGCTCATCAACATCACCATCATAAAAATAACAGCGATAATGCAAACGATGATGTTAACGAGAAAAAAGAAAATTTATCATTTGGCACTTTCAGAAACGACCCCACACTGCACGCAACACACGGCTCATTTAACGGCATTTTTGGCGTGTTGCTAATGTTACACCAATCACAAAAGGATCATCATCAAGCAACTCGCTAAAAGAATCTAGGCCAATTTCAATCACACCTATTTTAATTAAAGTGTTTGAAAAGTTAATTGCCAAACGCCCCTTCTCTTACTTTAATGACCACAAACTGCTGTCAACCACTCAGTTTGGTTAGAAAAAAAGGTACCTGTGATGCACTTTTGACTTTTGCATCATCTTTAGGCTTCACTGGATAGAAATACCCTAGACTTTTCATCTGCCTTTGATGTAGTCAACAATTAGGCTCTCCTTTTTAAACTCAGAAAATCAACAGGCAACAACGTGTTTGCTATTGATGGGTATCTTAATGTTTTTAATTATGTCAAGTCAAGCGTTCCCTAAAGCAGTTTACTTGAGCCACTTCTTTTTATCTCTTATAACAGTGATATGTGGCATGGGATTTCTTTCAATCTCGTGGCAGATGCTGATGACACTTCCTCATTTTACCGCATTCCTGACCCACAAAGTAGATCAGACGCTACCACTCAGTTGAATGTTGATTTAGAGCTGATCTCTTCTTGGTGCAAGCGTTGGGGAATGAAGATGAATCCTGCTAAATAAATAACACTTTTTATCCGTTCAAGAACCTGCAGTCTACCACATCCTGATATTATCATTGACGGCCAAGTCATCAGCTCAGTAAAGACATTAAAATTGCTTGTAATTTTATATTCTAAATTGACTTTTGAGGATCATATCAGAGCAAACTCCTCTCTTATTTCCCAGAAGGCCGGATTATTGAGGAAATGTAGATGGAATTTCAATGACGATAAGTTTGGATGTCGTCTTTTCAGACACCTGTAAAGCTTCTGGACCATTCTTTTGACTTGATCAATTTTCTGTTGTCTAAACGTAATACGCGACATGAACATCGTCGAATGGTTGGGGCTCTGACTTTATTTTTTAAGATCGTTAACAATAATGAACACCCTCTCCAGAGTGCGTTGCTTGTTCAATATGTGCCTGTTCGCCAAACGTGCCAGAGGTTTTGTGAGTAAAAGCGCACGCGTAAAGGATGTTCATTATCATACATTAACAAAAAGACACACACACACACACACACACACACATGTATACGGCTTACACGGCTTCCAAAACTATGTATTACTACACTAATTGGTTATTTATACTCAACTAATCACACTTTTTGTTATTAACTAGCTAGGTTGCCAGATGTACAAAAGTAAAACCCAGCAAGTAAATGGAAATGTGTGTACATGTATGTATGTATATATATTCATTTATTTTTATATGTGTATATATACATATATATCATCATCATCAACGGGCTAACGCCGACGGGGGCGCATGGCCGCATCCACCCTTCGCTTCCAACCACGAGAATCCCTCGAGGCGAGCCTCCAGGCAGGCACACGGCCCATCTCTAATTCCTTGCGACGGGTCTTGTCGATCTGCCTAAGCCATGATCTCCTAGGTCGTCCCACAGGTCTCCTCCACCAGGGTTGTCTCGAAGAGAGACAACCTGATGGGCAGGGTCGTCCACAGGGAGACTAGCTAGGTGGCCATATAGCCTGAGATGGCGATCCCGGATTATGCAAGTAACAGGTCCCATGCCAGTCTCACAGTGTAACTGCAGGTTGGACAGGTGGTCCTGCAAACTGTACCCCATGATCCGGCAGAGAGACTTGTTACAAAAGGCATCGCTTCCATAGAACAAAACTGAAGACACGCAGCTTGGTCTTTCTGCATAGGTACCGACATCTCCAAACGCTCTTGTTGATCGAGTTCATGGCTCCTGTTGCCAGACCAATCCATCTACTGACTTCTTGGTCTGACAACCCAGAGATATGGACTACGCTACCAAGGTATGTAAAACTCTCTGTAACTTCAACGTCCTCGCCGCAAGCATGGATCAACTGAACGGGTTCCCCTAGCAGGTCCCCAAGTCCTGAATTTTGGTCTTGGTCCAGGAGACCCCTAGGCCTAAGGTCTTCGCCTCATTGCTAAATGCATCAAGACCCGCCACCAGTGACTCCAAGGATAGGATAGCAACATCGTCAGCAAAGTCAAGGTCTGAGACCTTGATATTGCCTAGTGTTGCTCCACACTGACTTTGGCTAGTAGCTTTACCCATTATCCAGTCCATACAAATGCTGAAAAGTGTTGGTGCAAGGACACAGCCTTGCCTCACCCCTGAAATAACATGGAAGAAGTTCAACAGGTCCCTACCACACTTTACAGCACTTTCAGTACCAGCATAAAGGCTTGCTATTAAGCCAATAATCTGTGTCGGAATTCCCCTGAGTCTCAGGATCTCCCATAGCGATTCCCGATTCGCCGAGTCAACCGCCTTCTTGAGGTCGATATAGGCTGCAAGCAACCCACGAACAAACTTACGACTGTTTTCCACAATTACTCGAAGTGCTAGTATACGGTCTCTTGTGGACTTGCCAGGAGTAGATCCAGACTGCTCCGGTCTCTGATGCCTCAGTAGGTGGTTGCAGATCCGTTTCAGAAGAATGTGGGCGAGAACCTTGCCTGGTATGCTGAGCAGTGTAATGCCACGGTAGTTGCTACAATCTCAATGATCCCCTTTCCCCTTCCAGAGAGGGATGACCACGCCCCTCAGCAGGTTGGGGGAATAGTACCAGACTGCCGACTGTATGCAGGCCCCGAGCCATAGGTTCACCCCCAGCCTTTTGCAGTTCAGCAGGGATATCACATATGCCTGCAGCTTTCCCATTCTTCAGCTTGGAAATCGCAATTCCTCACTAATGGGTGGGTCCGGCACAGGCACTGAGACATCTCTTGCATCCAAGCTAACTGTTGGAGGGTCTACCTGGTACAACTGCTCAAAATACTCAGCCCAAAGTTCATGAACCCCAACATGATCTGAGATAATCTGTCCATCCGCTGATCGGACTGCAGTCATCTGTGAGGAGGGCTTAGAGTTCAGTTTTCTCAGGGCTTGGTAGGCAGGGTGAAAGTCATTTACCAAGAAATGGCCTTCAACCTCCTCAGCAAGGTTCCTAATGAACTGTTCCTTGTCCCTTCTCAGCAGTGTCCAAGCCCTACACACTATGGAACGATGCAAGATTTGATTCCCATTCAGCCGAGCCTTGCGACATGCTTCAGTGGCCTCTAATGTCTCCAGGGAGATGGAATTCTGCCTTGCCCTTGGGCGGACGCCAATGGGCTCCTGAGCTGCTTTGAGTGTTACGGGCTTGAAGAGCTCCCACAGAGCAACTGGGTCCATCAGGTTGTCGAGTTCTGTGAATCAGTCAGAGACTGCCATGGTAAACCCACAGGCACGTTCCTCCTCCCTTACCCCCCTAACGGAAGCCGCCTTGCCGCGGTGGGGGGGCTTGAGGTCCTAATGATTTGGTGAGCCGGACCAGAGGGCTACCCATACTGGAGGTGTCACCAGTGAGGGATGAGACAAAATGGCTTCCTGGTGCACCAAGGCCTATGAAAGGGGATGGTGTACCCACCCCTGGTTCATTCTATCTTGGACCAGGGAGAACTCTCCCATGTGTGTTTGCCGTGCGTGGCATCCCGTATTACCAGGAGACAGGAGTCCTGGAGGTTGAGCGATGCTGCACGCTGCGCCCTGCAGCTAGCAACACACCTCTTTGGTCCTTTATTCTGGATAGACGGGTGGCTTGATCAAGGCCCGGTCAAGGCTAGGGTCAAGCAGGCATTATTCATTCTTTAGCGCATAGGTCCCACGACTGCCATCAGTACTGTAATAGTGGCTGTGTATATTTCCTCATTACCCCTGTGGCTGTTGGGAGATTTTGAACCCCAACTATAGCTTCCCCTCGGACTCCATGGTGGGTGGGTGGGTGAGGAAATGAAGACTAATTTGTATGAGTACTACAAATTTACAAAGATCTAGCTCTCTCCCTGTCGACCTGTGCAATCCCTCGACCATTCCCTCTGGAACATCACACGTTGTCACTCTGGATCCTATCCAGCTTGCAAAGGGCAAGAATGGGAATCGTAATGGTTCCCAGGCTCCCAAACCAAGTAAGAAGGGGAAAAGTCCTCCTCAATCCACTAAGATCTTACCTGATAAATATGAAAGCATTTCATATAGTAAGTACCTGGTAGTGAAGACCATTGATGGTGTATCAATCATGGATCTTGACATTTTTGAGGTTCATCGGAAAATAGTTGAAGTATGTCAATGTGACCCTCGCCTCACCCCACAGCGAGATGGTAGCCTGATAGTTGAGGTTTCATCACCAGACGAGAGTGACCATCTGCGTGCGATATGCAACATTCCTGGGGCTCAAGTTTCATGTTCTCCTCACAAAACCCTCAATCAGTGTAAGGGAATTGTCTTTTCCCGAGACCTGATGAGGTATTCTGAGGAGAAACTGTTAGAGGAACTTGAGAATTTTAATGTAGTGGCAGTAAAACGGTCTAGGAAGAAAGTTGATGTTTGGAACAGTCGACACCAGCTCTTCTTCTAACTTTTAACACATTAGTCAGTTAGAATCAGTTAAGTTAGCATGGTACCGCCTCAAGGTAAAGCCATATGTGCCCAACCCTATGCGATGCTTCCACTGCCAAGGTTATGGGCATGTAGCCAACTCTTGCTGTTTTAAAGAAAATGGACAACCAAGAGTATATGTAAAGTGTGGTACAACAGGTTATCAAGGAGATGACAACTGTCCAGGTCCAATGTGCTGTTACCACTGCAAAGAAGCACATGAAGCTTCTTCAAAGCAATGTAAAAGGTACAAATTTGAAAAGGAAGTATTGTTAATAAGGAGCAAGAAGAAAGTTAGTTTTCCAGAGGCAAAGCGCCCCGTCCCCGTGTGTTTTCACAGGCAGGTTAGATCCTTTGCTTCGTTCTAGCCCATCCTCTTTCCCCCCAACCCTTCCCCTCCAATGCTTTTTAAAGAGCACACACTCTGCACTTCCTCTAAACCTCGTCCCAAATTGCTGACACTGCCTCTGGTGAGTTGTTCCACCAGAAACGGAGTAGGAGTGAGGGGTCTACTGAGGAGACTCCTCCTCCCAAAGTAAGGTCTTTGGAGCCATCAGGGAAGGCTCCAGAGGCCTCAACGGTGACAGCTCCAGCTGCTATCACATCCACAGGAGCCTCTGCTGCTAGGCAGAATGCCCCCGAAGTAAAGGTTCAGGCATTGCCCTTTTCCCAGGCAAAGGAATCCTGAAACCTTCCAAAAGACTCCAGCTGACACAACATCCACAGGGCCTCCGCTGCTAGACAGAATGCCCCTGAAGCAAAGGCTTTAGGTTCGTTCTTTGCCCAGCAGAAGGAATCCTGAACTTGTCCAAGGGAAAGCTTGTGGAAAATAGTTCCAAGGTCAACAAAGGTTAAAAAGGTACTCCCAGGATCCTGGAAAGGACAGGCAAGGTGTGAGGCAACCTTACCCAGGTGCTGCCAAACACCTTATGAAGAAATAATATAAAACTGGATACCCTAATCCAATGGGGAAATGTCAAGGATTCATGCAAAATGGGAAGAACGCAAAATCTGATAGCTTCATGTAACCCAGTTGTGTATGCCTACAAGAGATTATGACCAGGGAAAATCGTCCATTTTTCTAAGTAGGATTCCAAATTCAAGCCCATTATGGACCCTTTGACAATGGACCTCATGGGGAGTAGCAGTAATGGTACGTCAAAATATTCCCCTTCCAAAGGGCCCTCCCCTGCAGACAACACTGCAGGTGAAGGCTGTGAGAATAGGCTTGACACGACCTAACACTGTTTCATCCATCTACCTTCCTCCACATAATCTGAATATTAATGATTTGGAAATCTACTTGGGCAGTGCCACATCCATTTCTACCTGGAGATTTCAAAGGTCGGCTCACCTCTGGGGGGACACTTTGTGCAACCCTCGAGGAAGGGCCTTGGAGTCCTTGTTCTGTTCTTAAGAGTAGATGCAGTTTTTCTGGGAAATGAACCTCCCCACATTTCCAAATTCAAACTGGGACATCCTCCAATTAGAACCTACATAGGCTCACCTGATTCACAGTTGAACCCTTTACTTGGCAGGTCACTGAAGACTTGCATGGAAGTGACCACTTTCCAATGGTGAAAGGTATAACAGCCAATGGAGTGCAGAGATGGCGACTTGAACTGCAGACTGGAATCTTTTTAGATCAACTGCAGTATTGCAAGGATCTGTGAAGGGTTTTCCAGTTTTATTCAAAAATGCTGTTAATCACCTCACATCACGAATTTACCTTTCAGCAGAAGCATCCATTCCGAAAAAGTAGCGGGATACCGGACCCAGTTACCTGGGGTCTGATGAATGCCAAAAGCGCAGAGCAAAAAGCTCCATAGGCAGTTGAAAGGGCGCCCAATGTAACCTTGTCAATTTCAGAAGACCCCAACCAAGGCCAGGCGCGTGTAAAGGAGGCTAGACGGACGTCGTGGAAAGATTTAAACTAGCTGGGGATTAAGTGCAGGCTCCTGAACGGGGCTGTCATCCTTTTCCTAAAATTTGGGTTTAACTTACCTTTGACCTTTCCC
>NC_051390.1:26589975-26614975 GCF_015228065.2 Penaeus monodon
TTCGGGGCCCAGTGGAAACCCAGAAATTTTGGACCTGGAAGTTTCATCTTCTTGATGACCTGTTGTACCACACTTACACATACTCTTGGGTTTGTCCATTTTCTTTAAAACGGCAAGAGTTGGCTCCATGCCCATAACCCTGGCAGTGGAACCCCCGCATAGGGTGGGCACATAGGGCTTTACTTGAGGGGGTACCATGCTAACTTAACCGATTCTGGAAGGACTAATGTGTTAAAAGTTGGTGTCGACTGTTCCAAACCATCAACTTTCTTCCTAAAACGTTTTACTGCCACTACATTAAAATCCTCTAGTTCCTCTAACAGTTTCTCCTCAGAATCCCTCATCGGGTCTCGGGAAAAAACAATTCCCTTACACTGATTGAGGGTTTTCTGAGGGAGCATGAAACTTGAGCCCAGGAATGTTGCATATCGCACGCAGACGGCACTCTCGTCTGGTGACGAAACCTCAACTATTAGGCTACCATCTCGCTGTGGGGTGATGCGAGGATACGTTGACAACTTCAACTATTTCGATGACCTCAAAAATGTCAAGATCCATGATTGATACACCATCAATGTCTTCACTACCGGGTACTTACTATATGAATGCTTTCATATTTACCAGGTAAGATCTCCTTGGGTGGATTGAGGAGGACTTTTCCCCTTCTTACCTGGTTTGGGAGCCCGGGAACCATTACGATTCTCATTCTTGCCCTTTGCAAGCTGGAAAGGTTCCAAAGTGACACGTGTGATTTTCCAGAGAGAATGGTTGAGGGATTGCGCAAGTCGTCAGGGAGAAAGCTAGATCTTTGAAAATTTGTAGTACTAATACAAATTAGAATTCTACATTTCCTCACCCCACCACCCACCATGGAGTCCAACGAGGGGAAACTTAGTTGGGGTTTCAAAATTCTCCAACAGCCACAGGGGTAATGAGAAAATACGCAGCCACTATTACAGTACTGATGGCAGTCGTGGGACCTATGCGCTACCAAACTGAATGTGCCTGCTTGACCCTAGCCATATTTGACCAGCCCATTGACTTTACCCGGGGCCTTTATCAAGCCGCCCATCAACCAGAATAAAGGACCAAAGAGGTGTGTTGCTAGCTGCAGGGCGCAGCGTGCAGCATCGCTAAAACCCAGGACTCCTGTCTCCTGGTAATACGGGATGCCACGCACGGCAAACACACGTGGGAGAGGTCTCCCTGACTTACGCTATCCCCCGACCATTCCCTCTGGAACATCACATGTTGTCACTCTGGAGCCTTTCCAGCTTCCAAAGGGCAAGAATGGGAATCGTAATGGTTCCTGGGCTCCCAAACCAGGTAAGAAGGGGAAAAGTCCTCCTCAATCCACTAAGGAAATTTTACCTGGTAAATATGAGAATATTTCATATAGTAAGTACCTAGTAGTAAAGACCATTGATGGTGTATAAATTATGGATCTTGATATTTTTGAAGTACATAGGAAAATAGTTGAGGTATGTCAACATGATTCTCGCATCACCCCACAGCGAGATGGTAGCCTGATAGTTGAGGTTTCGTCACCAGATGAGAGTGACCGTCTGAGTGCGATATGCAACATTCCTGGGGTTCAAGTTTCATGTTCTCCTCACAAAACCCTCAATCAGTGTAAGCGAATTGTCTTTTCCCTAGACCTGATGAGGTATTCTGAAGAGAAACTGTTAGAGGAACTAGAGGATTTTAATGTAGTGGCAGTAAAACGTTTTAAGAAGAAAGTTGACAGTTTGGAACAGTCTACACCAGCTCTCCTTCTAACTTTTAATATGTTGGTCCTTCCAGAATCAGTTAAGTTGGCATGGTACCACCTCAAGGTAAAGCCATATGTGCCCAACCCTATGCGGTGCTTCCACTGCCAAGGTTATGGGCATGGAGCCAACTCTTGCCGTTTTAAAGAAAATGGACAACCAAGAGTATGTGTTAGGTGTGGTACAACAAGTCATCAAGAAGATGACAACTGTCCAGATCCAATATGCTGTTACCACTGCAAAGAAGCTCATGAAGCTTCTTCAAAGCAATGTAAAAGGTACAAATTTGAAAAGGAAGTATTGGTAATAAGGAGCAAGGAGAAAGTTAGTTTCCAGAGGCAAAGCGATGTGCCCTGTGCTGTTGCACAGCCAGGTAGGTGTTTTTGCTTCGGTTCTGGCCCATCCCCCTTTCCCACCAACCCTTACCCTCCAATGCTTCTTACACCACACACTCTGCCACTTCCTCTAAACCTCAATCCCAAATTGCTGACAATGCCTCTGGTGAGTTGTTCCACCAGAAACGGAGTAGGAGTGAGGGGTCTATTGAGGAGACTCCTCCTCCCAAAGTAAGGTCTTTGGAGCCAACATTTAAGGCTCTAGAGGCCTCAACGGTGACAGCTCCAGCTGCCACCACAATCACAGGGGCCTCTGCTGCTAGGCAGAATGCCCCTGAAGTAAAGGCTCAGGTCCGCTCTTTGCCCAGGCAAAGAAACCCTGAACCTGTCAAAAGGAAGCCTGTGGAAACTAGCTATAAGATGTGGATAATTCTATTTCTGTTACAGGATGTGGATAATTCTATTTCTGTTACCAGTGGACCACGTGGCTGTTTTCCACGTGGATCCAAATGTCCCAAATAAGAACCACCCGCTCAGCGAGGGCGGAGGTCACATTTCAAAATTGACCCGTTTGGACCGGGGTTCGTGTGAAGCACCGACGCGGTAGGGCCCACCTCTCGCCTCCCTCCGGGGAGTTCGTGTCAAGCGACCAGCGCGGTGGGTAAAGCTCCGCCCTCACTCCGGGCAGCTGACCGTGACCTCCGCGCGGCGCTTTTGACCCTTTAGACAAGTCGTAGCGTCGTCGTAGCGTGTGTTCACCCCTTTACGTGTGTTTTGCGTCCCTGTCAGCCACTAAACTAGAGTACGCATACCCGTTATAAGGGTGGCAGCGAGGGCCGTTCCCTCCTTTTGGCATGCAACACGGAACACCACCCCCGAAGAAAATCTGCTCGACCGCTTCAAGACATGGCTAAGAAAAAAACACATAAGTAAACGTTTGGGCCACCTTTCTTATTTCTTTTCCCCTTCCTTCTCCCATAAATGTGTTAAGCCGTTGTTTTTTTTTTTGGGGTTAAAAAGGGCTAATGACAGCAAATGGCACTTTTCTCACTATTTTTCCACCTCAGATCGTTTTTCCTGCGATCGAGTATGTGATCAATAAACATGAATATCTTTCGTTAGTAAAGTAATTAATTATTTTCTCTAGTTTTTGAGATTTTATTTTGTTTCATCTGCAAACGAATTGAACGCGTTCGCGATTTTATCTTATCACGAATATCAGTTCATTTTATCTCGTTCCTAACCCTCGCCCCCGACCTACCGTCCCTTTTCTTTCTTTTGCGGTCACTTTGGATTAGAAAAAGGTTATTTTCTGTCTAAACTGACCTCACTTTCTCCTTTCCCGGTGGGTGGCGGCGTGGGTAAGGGCAGATGACCATTTGGGTTTTCCCTCTAATTTGGAAGCAAGCATATCATTGTTACATTGCTTTTTGGTGACACGTTCTATCGGCGTAGAGCGAAGCAGGTAACAAAATTGTATTATTTGGATATAGGTGGGATCTTCCCCCATATCATAGTCCCACAGGATTGCCCGATATTGCCCCGGGGTTGCGTAAAGCCTAATAGATCTGCGCTCCGTCGTTCGAGAGTAGGTGCAATAACCGAAGTTATTCGTTCGTTCGGCCCCCTTTGAGTCGGTGTGACCCGGGGTTTACGCCCGTTAATTAATGTAGGACTAGGGTTTAAGCTAGAATCATTATTCGCTTATTAATCACACCTTTTCACCCTTTGAAGTCGCTTGCATGTTTTGGGTCCCCCCCAAGGTTTGTGTGATTCGTAAAAATTCATATATCCTTCGGGAATTTGCGAGCGCCCATTAAGAACGCAGAAGAGAGCAGGGTTATTATATTCCTGGCTCGAGTCGCTTCAGTCATATACGGCATTTGGGTATAGGATCCCCCCCTTATTGAGTTTTATGAAGTCTGACGTGCAAAGCTAGAATGTACCTCGGCAGTTCAGATTTCTGACCCCGAGAAGATTTCTTTATAAAAAATTGGCGAATATTTTTTCATGTCACCATTATTCATGGTACATTCTGTCGCATATCATTATATGTTTAATTCATGTGGTAGTTTTAAAAAATTTTAAATAGCTAGCATTGCTAATTTACTTCAGTTTTGTTATAGTGAACGCTAATATTCGTGTTTGTGATTCATTCTCTGTGTGAGGTCACTCTCGCTTCCCTCTCATTAACGATAGCTGTCACTCACACACGCATACACACACACCTTCACCTCACTCACACACACAGGACAAAAGACACTGACCCTTTTTCATTAATAAGGCTGGTTGCTGTCTTAGTGCCGGCGTAAAGATTATGATGTATCTCTTTAGCCGCAATTTGTCTGTCGTGACGAGTGGTTCGTACATAAGTACAAAGTTACATCTATTTCTTATCTGTGTGACGACTATGGTTCAAATAGACTTTGCGGGATCGCCGATGTCGTTCCCTTATCTATTCTCATATCTATCAGAGATGGTTGGTAGTTCAAATAGGTCTATGCGGACCGCTACTGACATCTCCCTCTTCTATTTTCTTCTTTACCTTTGTGAAAATAAAACACAAAATGAAAAAAAAAGACGAAAATAAGTTAAAAAACCAACATTAAAAACCGTAAATTGTTATGAATAAACCGCTAGTGGTAACTACCACCCCATCTTCTCTGTTGCCTTTCTTTTCTCTTACTCTGGCCTTACGTGTATGATCTGGCTCCCCGACTTTATATTGCAGTCGGCCCGACACGGCACCGAAGGAGGACCCTTAGGATGCTGTGAGAAGGACGTCATTGAAGATCGCCATAGGGCCCACGGACCAGGATTTTCGTCAGAAAAGGTGTTGCCTGCCAGACTCCCCTAGAATCCAGCGAACCAGCACCTTTGCCGCAGGTATCAGTCGCCCCAGAAAGCAGTGCCTGGCGGACGCCAGCAGATCCGGTCAAAATCCAGGAGCTCGTAGCGCAGATATCAGCAGCCCGAGATGCCCCCCCTGCCCCCACGCCCGTAGATCCGGATGAAGATTACGAGGACGTGTGGACGCGAGAAGGACCTGGACGAGATCTGGAGGACGTGTGGACGAGGACGCCGCCGAGTTAGGCCTGGGGCCCGGGGCTACGAGGAGGTCAAGACGAATCCGAAGTCAAGGAGGACCTTTGCGAGACTTTCGAGGACGTGTGAACGAGGACGGACGTTACACAGAGGACCAGGAGGATTAGGACGACAGGGACGAGAAGCCACGAAAAGGCACCAGGGCGACGCACGAGAACGAGACGACCAGCCAAGTTAGGTCACCCTTGAAGGCGCCTCGAGGGCGAGGCGCGAGTAGGTGGCCGAGCAATATAAGATGTGGATAATTCTATTTCTGTTACAGGATGTGGATAATTCTATTTCTGTTACAGTGGACCACGGGCTGTTTTCCACGTGGATCCAAATGTCCCAAATAAGAACCACCCGCTCAGCGGGGCGGAGGGGCACATTTCATATCTGACCCCGTTTGACCCGGGGGTTCGTGTGAAGCAACGAAGCGGTAGGGTCACCTCTCGCCTCCCTCAGGGGGAGTTTGTGCTAAGCTACCACCGCGCTAAGGTCAGCCCTCGCCTCCCTCCAGGTGGGCTGACCGTGGGCCTCCCGCGCGGCCCGATAACCCGTATAACTAAACATGTCGTGTCTTATATAGACTTTTCTACACGGGATACAAAGGATTCCAGGATCTCCTACATCCAAAATTTGGGTTTTTAACCCCCTTGAGGATAGCCCATCCCATGGTAGGAGAAAAGGGGAAACTTGTGGAAGATCTTAATTTGAGACTCACTAAGGTTTTTGGCTGTTGGAATTCCCCAATTCCCCCCTTGGACTAATCAAGTCGAGCTGGATTTGGTCGGAATTGGAAAGGGAGAGATCCAAAGCAGAAGTCAAAGAGAAATTTCTTCAGCATATTTCTAAGTATCAAGGATCAGAGGCAATATAAAAGATGGTTCGAAATCTGAAAATGGTGTGGGCTTGCAGAAGTGAGCAGAAGGAAGACTGAATCTGGCAGTCTTCTCTAGCAGCCTCGATCTTTACTGCAGAGTTACATGCCATCCTTGCAGCAGTTAAGATGACTAGAGATCTTACGAACCATTCTATTGTGATAATTGTGACTCTTGTAGTGCTTTGCAAGCGATCAAGGCTTAAATTTCACATCCAGTAGTAAGGGAGGTTAAGATTGGTTGCACTGATGTCAACACGCAAAAAGATAACTCTGTGTTGGGTGCCAGCGCATGTTTTGGGATCAGTGGGAATGGGGCGAGTGATCAGAAGGCCAAGGGAGCTGCCGCTCAGCCTTGTGATGTTCGTTTTCCTCTCCCACACACCGACCTGGAACCCAGCATCAGAAGTTGTCTTCGTGATAAATGGAGTGAACAATGGAGGTATACCTCCAGAAACAAACTGCGAGACATTAGAGATGACCTTGGCAGTTGGGCGACTAGCATCCATCCCAACCAAAAAGTGGAAGTTGTATTAACAAGACTAAGAATCGGGCACACAAGACTGACTCATGGGCCAATGATGGCTAAAAATGAAGCACTTTGTGAAGGATGCCAAGAGCCATTAACGATCGCACATGTAGTGGAAAGATGTGCAACATTCTCAGACCAAAGATGTATGTACTTTGTCTCCCCATATACACTGAAAAATGTATTGATTTGACATAGAGGGTCTTTTTAAATTTTCCTTAGGGAGACTAATATTTTCAATAAAATTTAATTATACATAATGTTTATGCAATAATTTTATGCACTTAGAGCATTATATTTATGCTTTGATTTTTAATCTATTCATTGTTATTTGTAAGATATTTATTGATAGATTTTTAAAGTTTTAAACATTAATATTTTAGTTAACAAGGTATTCGCCGCTAAGGGACCTTAGCTGTTGACGCGGCAGATAATTTTAAATAATCAATCAATCTATTTAGACCATGTATAAAAACCCTTGTTTCTGCATAGCTGCCGACTTGAGTGGCCTTTAAAGAACACTCGTGAAATGCCAAGCACGAGCAAGTGTCAACAAAATCCTTGTCAACTTTTCCCAATGAAAGCTGACCCTGGTCTCGATCCTGGGTTTTGTAGCCACCAAAACTTTAAAACAAAAGGGGAGTTGGCTTTTAATATCGAAATTTTTTTCGATACTTTTATTACCAAACATACAGTACTGTGGCAAATAACATTTCGTATAAAAAATATAGTAAAGTCCTTTTCAAAATCGTCGTTATCCATGTGGAAGAATGACATTTCCGATAACGTATCTAATGGAAACATTAGCGAGATGTAGGTTGTACGACAAATAAGCGAGCGACTTGTAATTTGGACAGTAGAGTTGTTGGGTTCAATTGTTCAGTCTCGTTCATTGGCGAGGGACATTGCCATCCGTGACATGGCCAAGGTGCTACAAGCCGCTTAAAGCCCGGGGTGCACAACCTCAATCAGAGGCAAACAGATTGGTGCATGAGTTTTCTGCGAGAACAAGCAGCAACAGTCTCCCAGCCAAACTAAAGGCAAACCAAGAATGCCTTCAACCAAGCAGACTTGCTCATATCACTAAAAGGGGCAGCCAAACCCGAAAACCCCGGGATGTTATCTTTTCTCTGAGGGGACTAAAAAAAAATACTAAAACATTTCTTGCTCAGTCCCGGGTTCAGAGGGGATCTGTACCCTATCATTTCCCATCAAAGGGGACTGGTAGGTGAGCTTGTTTTCCCTGCAACTCACCAAAAAGTCCTGGGAAACTTCCACTCTACCCAGAGTTGGAAGAGGGCTACCATAGTTCCCATCCCAAAACCAAAGGAGCCAAGAAAGTCCCGCTCCATCTCTCTTTTCAGCGTCTGGGCAAGACGGCGAGAGGATGGTACTAAACCGACTCCAGATATAAATGGGACCCTCAATGAACACCTCATGTGTTCACAAGGGGATGAGCACAGCACAGACCTGGAAAGATTTTGGAATAAGCAAATCCTCTTGCTATTCAGGAGACCCTGATCCAGAAGGGAAATCAGAGGAAAGCCCCTGATCTAGATAGGTGACTTCTTCAGGAGCAGAACAGCCGACGATCTTGCAATCACCTCCGCTGGACCACACCGCTTAAGTAGAGCCCAGTGCTGTCTGGACCTTGTATCTGAGGAGTGTTGTAGTATAGGACTAAAGATCTCTGCAGCCAAATCAAAAGCCATGGGTTTGAAACACAATTCAAGGCACAAGTCTTGAGAACCGGGGAAAATAGACTTGGATGGGTCGAGGTCTTCTAATACCTTGGGGTAAGGATTGACTGGAACATCTCCTTTCATAAGGGGGCCCAAATACTGGTTGGAACCCAACCAAAAAAAGAAAGAATCAATACCCCATGCCTAGTCTAAAGGCAGAGGCCGAGAGGGTCATTTCAGCCAGTTGCAGCCATGACTGTCCACAGCTTACCCAAAGACAACATCTACCTCCAGACCACTGTGATTACCACACCGCAGAGGATTCTTATCAGGGTAGAAGATAATCATAAACTGGGTCCCCAGCCACATAGGCATCAGAAGGAACGAGCTTTCTGACAGACTAGCTGAAAAATGGCAAGGGTATGCCCCCAAATTCCATGATCATACAACCATGCCGAAGTGCAGTGCCACAGCTCTTGCCTTCCTCCTGCATTTCACCCGAGAGGAAACAGAGAGCCATGGCACTCTCTGAAACAATCAATAGAGTTAGCGAAGTCTTCTTCACAGAATCAGATTAGGTTACCAAATTTCGCATTGCAGATAATACAAACAACTGACTGTGCAGACAGGTATTTCATGCATTGTGGCAAGCCGAACGCCACATTGGTACATTACTTACAGAGGTGTGAGCACACACAATTTCTGAGACAGAAACCCCACAAAAGCCGCCGGGTGGGTAAGGAAATTATTTCTGTACGCTTACACCATGGCGGCAGGAGCACCTGCTGGCGATCCCGCCACCACGGTAAGCATGGAGTGTCAGAGAACAAAAGAGACAACCATAAATAGTGACACAGGCCGGGCCATATATATGGGAAAACCCAGAGGAAGCTAGATCTTCGCAACCTCAAATGAATGAATGTGTTCGTGTGTGTGTTCACATACACATACTGATATATATGTAAAATAAACATATACATATATACATACATATGTATATACATGCATTTTAATATATATTATTATATAATATATATATATATATAATATATATATATATATATATATTATATATTATAGAGAGAGGGGAGAGATAGAGAGAGAGGGAGAGAGAGAGAGAGAGAGAGAGAGAGAGAGAGAGAGAGGGGAGAACACACACAACACACACACACACATATATATATATTATATATATATATATATAATATTATATAGATATATATATATATATATAAATATATATATATAATATATTATATGCAATATGATATTAAGTAGAAAAAAGGGAATAGGGGCCACCGAAATATAAACCCTTTCGACATTTTGCAGCATCTGACAAGAAAATTTTGTCGACACATTCTGGTTAGGCGTCCTTTTTGTGCACTCGTTTGTTTTTGCGTTCATAATATGAAATATAGTGTACATATATTATGTGAATTTATTTTTACATATACACAAGGTTATAAACTATAACAAACACCCACACACACACACACACACACACACACACACACACACACACACACACACACACACACAATATAAAATATATAATAAGATATATATATATATATATAATATTATATATAGTATATATGGGGATACATATAGTATACATAATGTATATATATATATAAAATATATATATATATATATATATATATATATATATATATTTAAAATATATATTTATAATATATATAATATATATATAATATATACTATATATATATATATTTTATAATATATATATATATAATATATAATATATATATATATTTTATATATCCGTATATTAGGTTTATTTTATAATCACTATGGTTATTAAAACTATTACTGTAATAATAATTGTTCTAATTATTGTTTTCCCCTTTCTTATTCTTTGTATGGTTTATTCAGTATATTTATGTTGTTATCACAATTACCATCATTACTACCATTATTTCTGTAGCCATTATCATTATCATTGATAATATGACAAGACGTGAAGTCAAGGTTATTTGACGTTATTTCCTCATTGACACGATGCTTTTTGTTGCTGTTATCATTTGCCTTTATCATAAATGCACATTTCAACGATAAGTAGTGTATTTCCGACAAAAAGAAATGTTACAGAAAATGCATAAAGAGTGTAATGGAACACAAAGAAATTTTAGATTTGTCAACCGTTCTTTCCTTATCAATAAGTGGTATTCATTTTTCAACAATTAATCCGTGTACAATATTCAGTCAAGAGAAGGAGAAAGTTCATATGAAGATACACCAATACTGTTCATTTATTCATATGCTCGCGAAGACTGTCGAGCGACGATTTTGTTTGGAATTCCTTTAATGCGTCAGCACCATGTATACCCATCACATTATATGACGGTAGTAATAACAGATCGAGCTCTTTTCTTTTGATCCGAGCGCTGGCATGTCTGTCATACAGCAAATATACGTACGGAAACCGATCGCTATTTGATAATTTCACTTGCGTTTTATTTAGTTCAAGACTTTATACGTCATGAATAAAACTCCTCTTGATGTGACAAGTATAGCCTTGAGCAACCAAGTAAAGAGCACAAGCATGTTCTACTGTGGCACGCACTTGATATTTTAAGTGTTCAATACTCCTCAGTAAGGTAACTTTAAAAATGCAGTTGGTTTGTTACCACGCAACACTAAACTCAAGCTGTGATTGGAATGCATGGGAATGATGACCAGCTCGGATTCCAAATGACCTATGGCGTAGGTGTTTGTCGTTGGGGTTTTTTGTCTGAATATTTACTATTTGAACTAGAGGCTTTTCTTCCAGAATAACAAGAGTGTTTGATTATGATGAAAATAATAGCATGCCATCGCTCATCAACATCACCATCATAAAAATACAGCGATAATGCAAACGATGATGTTAACGAGAAAAAAGAAAATTTTCTTTTGGCACTTTCAGAAACGACCCCACACTGCACGCAACACACGGCCTCATTTAACGGCATTTTGGCGTGTTGCTAATGTTACACCAATCACAAAAGGTCATCATCAAGCAACTCGCTAAAAGAATCTAGGCCAATTTCAATCACGACTATTTTAATTAAAGTGTTTGAAAAGTTAATTGCCAAAGCCCCTTCTCTTACTTTAATGACCACAAACTGCTGTCAACCACTCGGGTTTGGTTAGAAAAAAAGGTACCTGTGATGCACTTTTGACTTTTGGCATCATCTTTAGGCTTCATGGATAGAATACCTAGACTTTTCATCTGCCTTTGATGTAGTCAACAATTAGGCTCTCCTTTTTAAACTCAAAAAAATCAACAGGCAACAACGTGTTTGCTATTGATGGGTATCTTAATGTTTTTTAATTATGTCAAGTCAAGCGTTCCCTAAAGCAGTTTACTTGAGCCACTTCTTTTTATTCTTATACAGTGATATGTGGAGGGGATCTTTCAATCTCGTGGCAGATGCTGATGACACTTCCTCATTTTACCGCATTCCTGACCCACAAAGTAGATCAGACGCTACCACTCAGTTGAATGTTGATTTAGAGCTGATCTCTTCTTGGTGCAAGCGTTGGGGAATGAAGATGAATCCTGCTAAATAAATAACACTTTTTATCCGTTCAAGAACCTGCAGTCTACCACATCCTGATATTATCATGACAACCAAGTCATCAGCTCAGTAAAGACATTAAAATTCCTTTGCCTAATTTTAGATTCTAAATTAACTTTTGAGGATCATATCAGAGCAATCTCCTCTCTTATTTCCCAGAAGGCTGGGTTATTTAGGAAATGTAAGGGAAATTTTCCCAATGACGTAAGTTTGGATGTCGTCTTTTCAGACCCCTGAAAAGCTTCTGGACCATTTTTGACTTGATCAATTTCTGTTGTCTAAACGTAATACGGGGACATGAACATCGTCAAATGGGTTGGGGCTTCTGACTTTATTTTTTAAGATCGTTAAAAATAATGAACACCCTCTCCAGAGTGCGTTGCTTGTTCAATATGTGCCTGTTCGCCAAACGTGCCAGAGGTTTTGTGAGTAAAAGCGCACGCGTAAAGGATGTTCATTATCATACATTAACAAAAAGACACACAACACACACACACACAACACTGTATACGGCTTACACGGTTCCAAAAACTATGTATTACTACACTAATTGGTTATTTATACTAACTAATCACACTTTTTGTTATTAACTAGCTAGGTTGCCAGATGTACAAAAGTAAAACCCAGCAAGTAAATGCAAATGTGTGTACATGTATGTATGTATATTATTCTTTTATTTTTAAATGGTATATATACATATATATCTCATCATAAACGGGCTAACGCCGACGGGGGCGCATGGCCGCATCCCCCCTTCGTTCCAAACCCACGAGAATCCCTCGAGGCGAGCCTCCAGGCAGGCACACGGCCCCATCTCTAATTCCTTCGGACGGGTCTTGTCGATCTGCCTAACCCATTGATCTCCTAGGTCGTCCCACAGGTCTCCTCCCCCAGGGTGTCTCGAAGAGAGACAACCTGTGGGCAGGGTCGTCCACAGGGAGACTAGCTAGGTGGCCATATAGCCTGAGATGGCGATCCGGATTATGCAAGTAACAGGTCCCATGCCAGTCTCACAGTGTAACTAGGTGGACAGGTGGTCCTGCAAACTGTACCCCATGATCCGGCAGAGAGATTGTTACAAAAGGCATCGTTTCCATAGAAAAAACTGAAGACACGCAGCTTGGTCTTTTGCATAGGTACCGACATCTCCAAACGTCTTGTTGATCGAGTTCAGGGCTCCTGTTGCCAGCCCAAATCCATCTACTGACTTCTTGGTCTAAACAACCAGAGATATGGATTTACGCTACCAAGGTATGTAAAAACTCTCTGTAACTTCAACGTCCTCGCCGCAAGCATGGATCAACTGAACGGGTTCCCCTAGCAGGTCCCCAAAGTCCTAAATTTTTGGTCTTGGTCCAGGAGACCCCTAGGCCTAAGGTCTTCGCCTCATTGCTAAATGCATCAAGACCCGCCACCAGTGACTCCAAGGATAGGATAGCAACATCGTCAGCAAATCAAGGTTGAGACCTGATATTGCCTAGTGTTGCTCCACACTGACTTTGGCTAGTAGCTTTACCATTATCCAGTCCATACAAATGCTGAAAAGTTTTGGTGCAAGGACACAGCCTTGCCTCACCCTAAAATAACATGGAAGAAGTTAAAACAGGTCCTACCACACTTTACAGCACTTTCAGTACCAGCATAAAGGCTGCTATTAAGCCAATAATCTGTCGGAATTCCCCTGAGTCTCGGATCTCCCATAGCGATTCCCGATTCGCCGGGGTCAACCGCCTTTTGAGGTCGATATGGCTTGCAAGCAACCCACGAACAAACTACGACTGTTTCCACAATTACTCGAAGTGTAGTATACGGTCTCTTGTGGACTTTCCCAGGAGTAGATCCGGGACTGCTCCGGTCTCTGATCCCTCAGTAGGTGGTTGCAGATCCGTTTCAGAAGAATGTGGGCGAGAACCTTGCCTGGTATGCTGAGCAGTGTAATGCCACGGTAGTTGCTACAATCTCAATGATCCCCTTTCCCCTTCCAGAGAGGGATGACCACGCCCCTCAGCAGGTTGGGGGAATAGTACCAGACTGCCGACTGTATGCAGGCCCCGAGCCATAGGTTCACCCCCAGCCTTTTGCAGTTCAGCAGGGATATCACATATGCCTGCAGTTTTCCATTCTTCAGCTTGGAAAATCGCAATTCCTCACTAATGGGTGGGTCCGGCACAGGCACTGAGACATCTCTTGCATCCAAGCTAACTGTTGGAGGGTCTACCTGGTACAACTGCTCAAAATACTCAGCCCAAAGTTCATGAACCCCAACATGATCTGAGATAATCTGTCCATCCGCTGATCGGACTGCAGTCATCTGTGAGGAGGGCTTAGAGTTCAGTTTTCTCAGGGCTTGGTAGGCAGGGTGAAGTCATTACCAAGAAATGGCCTTCAACCTCCTCAGCAAGGTTTCCTAATGAACTGTTCCTTGTCCCTTCTCAGCAGTGCCAAAAGCCCTCCCACACTATGGAACGATGCAAGTTTGATTCCCATTCAGCCGAGCCTTGCGACATGCTTCAGTGGCCTCTAATGTCTCCAGGGAGATGGAATTCTGCCTTGCCCTTGGGCGGACGCCAATGGGCTCCTGAGCTGCTTTGAGTGTTACGGGCTTGAAGAGCTCCCACAGAGCAACTGGGTCCATCAGGTTGTCGAGTTCTGTGAATCAGTCAGAGACTGCCATGGTAAACCCACAGGCACGTTCCTCCTCCCTTACCCCCCTAACGGAAGCCGCCTTGCCGCGGTGGGGGGGCTTGAGGTCCTAATGATTTGGTGAGCCGGACCAGAGGGCTACCCATACTGGAGGTGTCACCAGTGAGGGATGAGACAAAATGGCTTCCTGGTGAAACCAAGGCCTATGAAAGGGGATGTGTACCCACCCCTGGTTCATTCTATCTTGGACCAGGGAGAACTCTCCATGTGTGTTTGCCGTGCGTGGCATCCCGTATTACCAGGAGACAGGAGTCCTGGAGGTTGAGCGATGCTGCACGCTGCGCCCTGCAGCTAGCAACACACCTCTTTGGTCCTTTATTCTGGATAGACGGGTGGCTTGATCAAGGCCCGGTCAAGGCTAGGGTCAAGCAGGCATTATTCATTCTTTAGCGCATAGGTCCACGACTGCCATCAGTATGTAATAGTGGCTGTGTATATTTCCTCATTTCCCCTGGGCTGTTGGGAGATTTTGAACCCAATATAGCTCCCTCGGACTCCATGGTGGTGGTGGGTGAGGAAATGAAGACAATTTGTATGAGTACTACAAATTTACAAAGAATTAGCTCTCTCCCTGTCGACCTGTGCAATCCCCTCGACCATTCCCTCTGGAACATCACACGTTGTCACCCGGATCCTATCCAGCTTGCAAAGGGCAAGAATGGGAATCGTAATGGTTCCCAGGCTCCCAACCAAGTAAGAAGGGAAAAGTCCTCCTCAATCCACTAAGATCTTAAACCCGATAAAAATGAAAGCATTTCATATAGTAAGTACCTGGTAAGTGAAGACCAAATTTATGGTGTATCAATCATGGATCTTGACATTTTTTAGGTTCATCGGAAAAATAGTTGAAGTATGTCAATGTGAACCTCGCCTCACCCCCCAGCGAGATGGTAGCCTGATAGTTGAGGTTTCATCAACCAGACGAGAGTGACCATCTGGTGCGATATGCAACATTCCTGGGGGTCAAGTTTCATGTTCTCCTCCCCAAAACCCTCAATCAGTGTAAGGGAATTGTCTTTCCGAGACCTGATGAGGTATCTGAGGAGAAACTGTTAGAGGAACTTGAGAATTTTAATGTAGTGGCAGTAAAACGGTCTAGGAAGAAAGTTGATGTTTGGAACAGTCGACACCAGCTCTTCTTCTAACTTTTAACACATTAGTCAGTTAGAATCAGTTAAGTTAGCATGGTACCGCCTCAAGGTAAAGCCATATGTGCCCAACCCTATGCGATGCTTCCACTGCCAAGGTTATGGGCATGTAGCCAACTCTTGCTGTTTTAAAGAAAATGGACAACCAAGAGTATATGTAAAGTGTGGTACAACAGGTTATCAAGGAGATGACAACTGTCCAGGTCCAATGTGCTGTTACCACTGCAAAGAAGCACATGAAGCTTCTTCAAAGCAATGTAAAAGGTACAAATTTGAAAAGGAAGTATTGTTAATAAGGAGCAAGAAGAAAGTTAGTTTTCCAGAGGCAAAGCGACGTGCCCGTGTGCTGTTTGCACAGGCAGGTAGATCCTTTGCTTCGGTTCTAGCCCATCCTCTTTCCCACCAACCCTTGCCCTCCAATGCTTCTTAGAGCACACACTCTGCCACTTCCTCTAAACCTCAGTCCCAAATTGCTGACACTGCCTCGGTGAGTTGTTCCACCAGAAACGGAGTAGGAGTGAGGGGTCTACTGAGGAGACTCCTCCTCCCAAAGTAAGGTCTTTGGAGCCATCAGGGAAGGCTCCAGAGGCCTCAACGGTGACAGCTCCAGCTGCTATCACATCCACAGGAGCCTCTGCTGCTAGGCAGAATGCCCCTGAAGTAAAGGTTCAGGCATGCCCTTTGCCCAGGCAAAGGAATCCTGAACCTGTCCAAAAGACTCCAGCTGACAACAACATCCACAGGGGGCCCCCGCTCTAGACAGAATGCCCCCGAAGCAAAGGTCAGGTCCGTTCTTTTCCCAGCAAAGAAATCCTGAACTTGTCCAAGGGAAACCTGTGGGAAACTAGTTCCACAGGTCCAACAAATGTTAAAAAGGTACTCCCAGGATCCTGGAAAGGGACAGGCAAGGTGTGAGGCAAACCTTGACCACAGGTGCTGCCAAAAAACCTTATGAAGAAATAATATAAGAACTGGATACCCTAATCCAATGGATGGGCAAGGAATTCATGCAAAATGGGAAGAACTGCAACATCTGATAGCTTCATGTAACCCAGTTTGTGTATGCCTACAAGAGATTATGACCAGGGAAAATCGTCCCCATTTTTAAGAGGATTCCAAGTTCAAGCCCATATGGAACCTTTGACAATGGACCTCATGGAGGAGTAGCAGTAATGGTACGTCAAAATATTCCTTCCAGGCCATCCACCTGCAGACAACACTGCAGGTGAAGGCTGTGAGAATAGGCTTGACACGACCTAACACTGTTGCATCCATCTACCTTCCTCCACATAATCTGAATATTAATGATTTGGAAGATCTACTTGGGCAGTTGCCACATCCATTTCTACCCTTGGGAGATTTCAATGGTCGGCATCACCTCTGGGGGGACACTTTGTGCAACCCTCGAGGAAGGGCCTTGGAGTCCTTGTTCTTAAGAGTAGATGCAGTTTTACTGAAGTGACACTCCCACATTTCCAAATTCAAACTGGGACATCCTCCCAAAATAGACCTATCAATGGCTCACCTGATTCACAGTTGGAACTTCACTTGGCAGGTCACTGAAGACTTGCATGGAAGTGACACTTTCCCAAAGGTGAATGGTTTTAACAGCCAATGGAGTGCAGAGATGGCGACTTGAACATTCAGACTGGAATTTTTAGATCAACTGCAGTATTGCAAGGATCTGTGAATGATTTCCAGTGTATTCAAATGCTGTTAATCACCCTTTACATCACGAATTCACCTTGCAGCGAAGCATCCCTTCCGAAAAGTAGCGGGCATTACCGTCGACCTCCAGTACCCTGGTGGTCTGATGAATGCCAACAAGCTGTCAGAGCAAGAAAAGCTGCATTAAGGCAGTTGAAACGACGCCCCAGTATTGTAAACCCTTTAAACAAATTTCAAGAAGACCCAAGCCAAGGCCAGACGCGTACTAAAGGAGGCAAGACGGACGTCGTGGAGACGTATGTCTCCTCGATTAACTCTGGGACTCCCTTAGCATGGGTATGGGACAAGGTGCGTAAGATTGCTGGAAAGAGCATATCCATGTCACAACTTGCTCTGAAGATAGATGGCATAGTCATCACAGATAAAAAAGATGTTGTAAATGAACTAGCTAAATCCATGGCAGAGATCTCCTCTGGAGCATCTTACACTGCTCGATTCTCCACTTTTCGGGCGGAACAGGAACAACACCCAGTGTCGTTCTTCAGTAGGACTGCAGCAGAATTTCCATACAACTTGCCATTTTAGCGCAAGGATATGGACTGTGCTTTGCAGCTCTGCTGTAAGACTGCCCCAGGAAGTGACGGTATTCCATATCAAATGATATCTCACTTACCAGAGAGCTCCCAGAAGTTCCTGTTAGACCTATTTAATAGGATCTATAGGAGGGCACAGTGCCATCCAATGGAGAGAAGCTATAATCATTCCTGTTCCTAAACCTGGCAAAGATGCTCCGCACCAGGAAATTACAGACCAATTTCCCTCACCAGCGCATCTGCAAGCTATGGAGAAAATTTGGGCAACTTCAGGTGGGCATGCTGCTGGAAAAAGAAAACGTGTTGACCCCATATCAATATGGGTTTAGAAAATTGATATCAACCGCAGATGCACTTGTGAGGATGGAAACTGCTATACGGAACTCCTTCGCACAGCGACGTCTTCTTTGACCTTGAAAAGGCTTACGATACTATTGGAAGCATGGCTACTCATGAAGCTGTATGACATTGGTTTAAGAGGAGCATTAACCCACCTTCATACAAAGCTTTCTTTCTAACAGGAAATTTAAAGTTTGGGTGAGAAAAAAGTTCTCAACCCGGGAAAATCAGCTGGAAGGGGTCCCACAAGGGAGTATCTTAAGTGTGACCCTGTTTGCCCTTGCTATAAATGACATCGTAAAGGTTGTTCCAAGTTCTGTCTCATGTAAAACTGTATGTGGATGACTTTACACTGTACTGCCAGGGGGAGCTTAAGGATGTGCAAGGACACATGCAGACTGCAATAAATCAGGTTGACAGTGGGCAAAAATATCATGGGTTCAATGTGCAACATTCTCAGACCATAGACGTATGTACTTGTCTCCCCCCATATACACTCAAAAATGTATTGGGGGAGGATTGTGACATAGAGGGTCATATTAGTTTCCTTAGGGAGGCAAATATTTTCAATAAAATTTAATTATGCATAATATTTATGCAATAACTTTATATACTTAGAGCATAATGTTTATGCTTTGATTTATTGATAGATTTTTAAAGTTTTAGATATTCTAATATTTCTATCTAATAAGATGTTCGCCGCTAATGACCTTAGCTGTTGACGCGGCAGACAATTTTAAATAATCAATCCCAAACAATCCTTCTCCCTTAGTCTGTCCAGGTGAAACACTTTTGGGTGGCCACTGGAGGGACGGGGAATTTTGAAGTGGACCCGCAGGGTAGCCACAACCAGCCTATGGTTGGTGCCACAGAGCTCGGCACTCCGGTAAACCCTGCAGTTCTGGAGGATCCTCTTTTGCGTGCTAACAAGAATGTGGTCGATCTCCTTGGCCACTGTACCCGTATTGCTGTACCATGTCCAGCAATGCTGGACCTAGCAAAGTCCCAGAGAAGGAGGCTATTCTCACTGCTGGAATCAGCTCCCGAGCCATGGGGGCCAACAGACATCTCATAGCTAGCTCGGTCATAGGTGGATACTGCATTGAAGTCGCCCAGAACAATGCGAATATCTCGCCGGGGGCAATTGTCTGCCACAGATGGGAGTTTGGCGTAGAAAACCTCATTCACATCAATTTTACATACATCGGTAGGGGCGTATACAGCAATAAGAGACATGAAGCCAAAATCATGCTTCAGTCTCAATGCCGCAAAGAACGGATGTTCCAAGCGCCTACCCAGAAAGCACTCCTGAGGTTAAGCCTCGGGTGGTCACTCCGGGTGCACACCCCTCCCCCCAGCATATCCATTTATTTTTGGCGTTGCCAGTGGGTCTTTCTGGGGGGAGGAGGACTGACAAGGCCCACCTCCCTGACCCGCCCCATTACCCCATTATATATGTAATGTATAATTATATATGTGTGTTTATAAAGATGCCAGAATTGATGTAAAAGCTATAAAAATATGTTGTTTCATTAAGAAAATATTAAACTAGGCTCACATTGTATTGTTTTAGTATCATATATACATAATGTTAACAATTTAACAAATTAAATCACGTTCAGGTTGATTTCATGTAAGAAATAATTGATGATTAAGTGTGTGCAACAGAAAATATAAGATTCGGTATTGCGCATTATAAAAGAATGATAGAAATAAGAATAACAAAAGAATAAGGAACATGGTAACAGAAGGAACATCAAAGATAGAATAACACTGAGTTAGAAAGAGGTTTATGGTGTGGAGGATAAAAACTTTGCATGTTATCCGTTTCTTGTGAATACATCGACAAACTTTCGCTTTCTTTGGGGGATAAAGTATATTTGAAACGCCTGAAATATATATAATGTCGGGGTAGGTCGTGTCTTTATCTGAGCTGAGAAAAAAAAAAAACGATTTGATTTTGTGTGTGTTTTTTTCTTTTTTTGTGGTAACAACAGCGGTATCGTGTTCTACTTCTACGTCGTAGTATCCAGGATCGATACCAGAGTAAACCGTCTCTTTGGAAAAACTCAACAGGAGTTCATTGACACTTGCTCGTGTTTGGCGGTTCACGAGTGTTCTCCGAGGCAGCCCTGCATAAAGGCAACAACATGCCATCAAAATGCTGGGTCTGGTTGGCTGACACAGTAGTTTTGTTGTATTTTCTATTTCATAAATGGTGAAGAAATGGACGTCTGCATTAATGTAATTAGATTATTCTTTGTGAATTTCGTTATTTGTTCTTAGTATATTTATTTAGGTTTTAACATTTATGGTAATAATATTAATAAAAATTTACTACCCATTTATATCTCTATATACACAAATTTTACAATAAATTACACAAAGCAAAGAGATATAACTTTTTAATGATATTGATCTGAGAAAGCACAATTATGATTTATAATATATTTGTCTGCAGACTGTCTATCCTATAATATAACGGAAACTCCGTGTTTCCAGGTAGATCAATATTTAAAAGAAAAGTGTAAGACTCATATCACTTACGATGGCAAGTAATTGTATGTTTCGGTAGAATTTACACACGGAAAAGCATCTTTTCCACGAACCTATTTATGATTTATGTTCAGCATTTCGATAAAAAAGTATGTTTCTGACTGCGGTTTAACTATTGTAATATCTGTCATTTCGGCGCTGAAGATCATGAATATTGGAATAGTTTAAACGTAGTAATATTCCTTAGTGAAATAAGACATATGGTATTTTATATTACTATTTTTCTTGCCCGTAAACTACACATTTTTGGATAATAAAGTTATAAGTAATTAGTAAAGGCCTTTTTGCATCCCAAAACCACTAACACTTGGATATATTGTTTCAAGACATGCAAACTGACATGCAAAGTGTTGAGAAAAGTTTTTTTTTTTCTCATGAAAAAGTCAATAGAAAGTCATTACAGTAATTAATATGCTGGTGTGCTTTTTAATCACAAGCAAAACATTGTGGAAGATTCAAATACAATGGAAAAAGTACCTCACTAACTTATATTGTTTATACACACAACTCTTTGCTCCGCAAGGCTGTGGAAAGTTTAGATGTATTTCTCATATTCAGTCTTTGTTTTTTTCTTATTACATATATTATGATTCATATGAAAAGCAGAAATTACATAAGGTTTTGGATCTCATCGTATTCACCGCGAGCGAGTTCCGTGTCCAAATCAGACAACTGCATAATTCCAATGATCACAACAGTTACTTGATTTATTGATTGAATTATATCTACAAATCAGGATACACAGCATTTTCTTTGATATTTTCAGGCTTGTTTTGTTACATCATTGACATACATAATCATTTTGAACACATTCATTCAATAACACGTCATATGACTTGAAGACATTGGAAATTCTTACCATGTTCCAGCGACCATCATGATTGACTGCAAATCTTACCCATATAGAGTGAATATGTATTTGATGTACTGCTAAAAAGGCACAGTAACATTTTATACGCCTTCATAATGAAAAAAGTTATATTAAGAAATGATCATTTTTATCTGAGAAATCCCAATATATTTGTCTACAGATTGACAATCCTATAATACCATAATGGAAAATGGGAGATCAATATTTAAAAGATAAATGTACCACTCTTATTGCAATGAAACTATGGCTCTCTTTCGATGAAATTTGCACGCACAAAAGCATTTTTCTCTCGGATCTGTTTATGATATGTTAATATGAAAAGGAACATTTCGTAAGAAGTGTTTTTCTGACGATAAGCATATCCTGACATACTGTATTCAGTCCCCCCCCCCTCCCCCTCTTAGGTGATGCTCGCTCCGTGTGTTGTTTCGTTTGTGTGTATACGTTCCCATTACATGCATCACATATACGTATGTGTATGGAAGCATGAGTATATGTACGAGTACGTGTATATGTGTGTAGATGTATTTACGTATGTTTGTGCGTGCGTGTATGTGTGTGCGTGATTAAGTGAACGAGTATTAAATTGCGTGCGCTCCCTGGGAAGCACGCGGTCCGTGCACTATGTATATGTGGGTGTGTATGTATAAGCTGTATATACAGTTATAATGGTTGTCAAAATACGTGTGTACGTGGGCCTGTGTGTGGTGTTGCTGATTGTCAGGAGTGTTATATGGTATGTTTTTATGTATTTTACCTATCGTATGTATATTATCTATTTATTTCATTGTTTGTATTAAAGTTTCGTCATTTTATAAAATTTGAAAACTGTTCCCCGTCACGAGCATGACGTCACGCGGCTATCGTACTGTCTACAAAATTACATCCGTTGTTCTACTGCACCACGGGACGTTTCTTTCCTCCATCCTCTGGCATTTTTATATATATTGTAAAGGACTGATACAACGTGACCGACAGCTCCAGCTAAAAAACCTGAAAGGACGGGAAAAGTTAAGTATTGAGCCTAAGTGACAGTATTAGATTAGCTGCAGATTAGTACATTCTAATTATTGCTGTATTGTTTTGATATACAGCGAATAAACTATAAACATCTGTAGGAATGTTCTGATTTCAGTATTTTAATAAACATATTGGGAAATAGCACAACATAACTACCGAGTCGGCCAACCAGAACCAGCGTAGCGATTTCATTCCGTTTACAATCTTGTGGCCTGCTGCTGCCTTTCTGCACAAGGTCTGTTTAGACCTTGTATAGACCTTGTTTCTTCATAGCTGCCAACTTGAGTGGCCTTTGAAGAACACTCGTGAACCGCCAAGCACGAACAAGTGTCAACAAAATCCTGTTAACTTTTCCCAAAGAAAGCTGACCCTGGTCTCGATCCTGGGTTTTGCAACGTTGAAATCGAAGACGATGCTGCTGTAGCCACCAAAACTTTAAAACAAAAGGGGAGTTGGCTTTTAATATATAAATTTTCTTCGTGTTACTTTATTACCAACATACAGTACTGCGGCAAAGAACATTTCGTATCATAAATATAATAAATTTCCTTTTCATAATCGTCGTTATCCATGTGGAAGAATGACATTTCTGATAACGTATCTACTGGAAGATATTAGCGAGATGTATGTTGTGCGACAAATAGGCGAGCGACTTGTAATTCAGACAGTAGATGGTTGTTGGCGTTCAATTGTTCAGTCTCGTTCAGTAGCGAGGAAAAAGGTTTGTGACATGGCCATCCGTGACATGGCCAAGGCGGCCACAAAGTCGGGATTCATTGTCTCGTTGAGTCGCTCTTGGACATCCATAAATAGTAAAGGTTAATCTATTTGTTCGTGGTTAATTAATTTATTATGGACTTATATATATATATATATATATATATATATATATAATACATATATATATATATATATACATATATATATATACAATAATTTAATGATTACTTAGAAATAGCAAAATAACGTAAAAGTTCCCTTATTTTCGGAGATTTATCTCCATATAGGGGCTTACTTCTCTCAAGGCCGGGCAGGAGTGGCGCCTTCGTTTCCCCCCGTTTCATATCCTGTCCTGTTAGTATGAGGCCGGAGGAGTCGACGAAAGCAGGGGAAGTGACATTGCAAGTGAAATTGAAAACTCTATAAATTGTGGAAAGTGAAAAATGGGAAGTAAACGAATTGTTTGTGTGAAATATTGTATAAGTTTTGAAGTGTAATAAATATACGGGGGTGAAATATGTGTCGATCTAACCCGAGACTAAACCAGTCCAATTATCAAGAACCTTGTTATTCACAATCCAGGTCGTGACGATTAAGTCATTAAAGCAAATGTATATAAATAAAACAAATACAAAGTTTTCACATTTTTAATGAATAAATCGTAACGTTCATAGCAAATAAGTAATATAATCAAATCTAGTCCGAATATGTAACAATATACTTCCCTATGGATAACTAGAAAAGCATACTATTGCAGTTATACGGAATGCAGAGGAATGAAATACATTTAGTTTCTTGAATAACTCTGATAGCCAATATCAGGCGAATCTTAAAATTATGATCATTATTAATATCATTTTTTTTGTCTCTGTTATTGTTATTGTCATTTTTGTTATTATTTTATTTAATGATATCATTGTTATTATATAATCATTATCAGAGTTAACAATACTATGATTATCATTTTTATTACTTATTACGCATTATTACGTACAATATTATTATTATCATTTTCATTATTATTATCATGGTCATTATCATTATTAGCATTATTCGTTTTATTATAACATTAATATTGTCATTACTGTTATCATTATACTCTTCTCATTATTTTCAATATCATTATTACTTTTAATCATTTTGACAAGACTACTGCTATCAAATTTACGACTTTAACTGTCATTAACAATATTGTCTTAACCCAATGTCAGCGGATTTATGTACTGTCCACTTTAGTTTTAAGTGAGTTTTTGTTACCTACAGGTGGGTCCACGTGTGCCCAGCCAGCAAGGAGTGTATCAGTTGGCCCCGGTGACCAATCCTGATTTCCCCATTCCTTGAATTGGAGGGAAAATGTGCTTTTCTTTCCAACACTATCAATGCTGACATTGTTATCATTCTTATTGTATTATGATTATTAAATTGTTATTAAAATATTAAAAGTATCAAAGGTAATAAAATAAAAGAAATGAAGCTTTCAAGATATGAAGGAATAGCTGACTCCTTGATGACTATA
>NC_051390.1:26619975-26626265 GCF_015228065.2 Penaeus monodon
AACAAAACCCATGTTCTTAGGCCATTTACTTAAGTAATATATATATATATATTATATATATATATATATATATATATATATATGCACACACATACATATAATACATATATTTATGCGTGTGTCTGTTTCTACGTATGTATCTATGTATAAATATATCAACCTTTATTCGTAATCAGATTTGCACTAAACTCAGTGAAAAAGGAGAAAGCCATACAATTAATGTACTTACGTGCATGCATGATAGCGTGGAGTTCCATATTGCAGCAAAACTATATAAGAAAAATATTTTACAAGTAGTCATTATCAGGAGAGGTATTTCTGTTTTAGATTACACTGTTCACTGATTCATCTACTCGAAAAACTAGCCTCAGTTTTTAATTGGCGTTAAATATTCCTATGGGAACCAGCGCCAGCATGTGTTTTATACACGCATTATACTTAAACTGACTTATATTTGCACATTTCTCATAGTTGAAGATTTTAGACTTCATAATTCCAGAATGAAATTACTCCTTATATCACAAAGATAGTATTTTGCGAGAAGGTCAGTTATGGCAAACGAATAAAGATGCTAGTAGTTAAAAAAATATATATATACCAACCAGTGAAGAAAAAGAGGATTTTTACAGTTGATTATGATAATAAAATAATGATGGATGGTAATAAAAAAAATAATAGATAATGATAATAATAGATAATGATAATAATAGATAATGATAATAATAGATAATAATGATAAAATGATAATAGAGAATAATAATGATAAAATAATAATAGAATAAAGAATAATAATAGATAATAGTAATATAATAACAGATAATAATAAAATAATAAAATATTAATAGATAATAATAAGATAATAAAAAGAAATAACAAAATAATGATAATAATAACAATATACATAATAGTCAACTAAGGATGATGATATCAATAAAGGAATAACAATGGTAACAGGGATAATATTAATCAACAATTATCGTTTTGTCCCTCCTATTACAGTTAACCTATGTATCCAAAGAAATAAAATAAAATAAAAAACACACAGCAAAGGAGATCAGCGCACCAGAATTAACACAAACCCAAGTAACATCGATTTCGTCACACCACCAAGAACCATGTTGAGAGGAAGGCTGGCGCTAGTACTCTGGCATGCAACATGGGCCTCCGAGATGTTGCAGGTCAAGTACCGCGTTCCTGAGAAACCGCGGTGTGTACTGGTCGCTACGAATTCCATGGAACTGGAAGTCATATCCGAAGTCATTGGCCATGTTGGCCATACGCAAGGCGCCGCGGGACACTACCTGAGTAAGTGTAGAGGGAGAATTTAACCTCATCTCCTTTTTCCCTTCGCCCATTACTTCATCCCCTTTACCCATAATAAAACGTACTCATCAGCCCCTTTACCTCATCTTTTCCCTTTGCCCAAATCAACTATATTTCACCATCTATCCCAAAATTTTTATGAAAGGTACTGGTCGAAATAGGGAATTCTGATGTAATGCATCATCCCAAATTCTCCACTTTCTGCTTGACTAGTTTTCATACCAAAGTAACTGCATTAATCCAGCTATGTATCATAAAATCAACAATATTAGAAAGTTAAATTCAAATACTTGTACTTTTGATTTTTAGTTGTTATCATGAGGGAACACAATTCCACTACAGAAAACGCTTTTAAAATTTGATTTTTTTTCATTTAAAAGCGGAAATCAAAAAAAAAAAATTAAATTTTTAAAAAAATTAAAAAAAAACAAAAAAAAAAAACCACTTATTTTATTATAATATTTTTAATAATAAAAAAAAAAAAAAAAATTTAAAAATTTTTGATATTTTTAAAATATATATAAATATATAATAACAAAAAAATATAAATATTGATTATATTATATATAAAAAATATTTTAAAATATATATTTTAATTTTTAATATATTATATATATTTTTAGGATATAATATATAATATTATTATATATATTTTTATATATTTTAAGATATATAATTTTAAAATTTGGAATATAATTAAAATTATAATAATAATTTTTAATAAAATTTAAAAAAGCATTTTTTTTAATACGTTTTTATCGTAATATATCATATATATTATGATATATTTATATATTTTAATATATATATATATATATATATATATTATATAATATTTTGTGTGGGGTTTGGTGTGTTGTGGGGTTGTGTGTGTGTGTGTGTGTGTGTGTGTATTTGTAGCTAACTCCTGGCGGCTGGTCCCTGTCTTTAGTATTTGTAAATATTTTTTTAAAATTCCTCTGAATTCCCCTCTTTTTTATCTGTACGATCAAATGTTTTTTGTGGTGGGTGTCGACTCCTCAGCGACCGCACTTTTCGGCGTAAAAAGCCCTTTTTCCCCGGGTGGGTGTACCGGTTTCAACCCCCCGTTTTAGAAAAAGGGGTCCTACCCGGGGTAAGGGTTAAGGGTTCCATAAGATTTTAAAATTTGGGCCCAAACAATGCAAATTGGACAGTTCGAATCGACTTGCATTTTTAATTTTTTCCCCTTTTGATCGACTCCTTGGGTTTTTAAACAGATACGGACTGTGCAAATTTTTGAAAAACCGTAGCCCTTCTCATTTTTAAAAGCGAGTGAAAAAAGGGGTCCGGGGAAAAAATAAACAGAAACAAAATTAATAAAAAATCAGAAGGGATAGCTAGGTTGGAAAAGGAAGTTAAAAAGATCGGTAAAAGTAAATTATCTGAGTATAACCAATTTAGTTAACCTCAAAACCCATAAATTCCCATGATGATGTACTGGAAAAAAAATCAAAACACGTTTTAACACTAACACTTTTTAATCTCTGCCCACACACAACCCCAATTTTCCCCCAAAGACGCTAGAACCCCCCCCCCCGCCCCTCTTACCCCAGTTCGTTTTCCCCCAAAAATGATACCTTCCCCCCTTTTTTTTCACCAATCCCCCCTTGCCACGCTGTGGACGAGGAACGTGCCTCGATGGGCCGTGTCACACCCCGTGCTGCTACTCCTTTCCATAAACAATGGCTGGTCCCAATTGACCTCGGGGCGCCGCTCAAAATCTTCGGTGTCATCGTCGGGACCATAGAATTCGGAGCTCTGAGGTAATGGGGATGATGGAGGTAAAGGTGATGGAGGTCATGGGGATGTTTGATGGCAATGGAGATGATGGACGTACTAGATTATGTGGTAATGGGGATGGGATGACGGTCGCGGGGATGAGCTAAAATCGTAATGGATAAATGGTGATGATCGCAATGGAGATAGTTAGGTAATAATAGCGATGGGATGATGAGGCATTCTCTATAATGGGTATAGTGAGGTGCTGACTGTAATAGTGGAGAAGTAATGATAGTGATTTGCAAAATATGATAACATTAATGGCGCCAATGGTAATTGTTGTAACGGGCCACATAATCGGGACCAGTGAGGTGATTGTTATAATAAGTATAAAAAATATTACTGTATGAGACAGGATGAGTCAATGACTACAAAAGGGGTTTGGTATTGGAGGTAATGAGGATTACGAAGTAATAATCATAATGGGGACGTCACTGGGTAAATTATCTGAGAAAGTGATTAATACTCACCAAGGTAGAAAATTATAATAAACGTAACGAGGCAATCAATGTTTTTTTTTCTCTCTAAAAATAGCTGTGGCAATATACCTGAGTTTGGTGTGTTGAAACGGAATGCCTAATTAGCAGAAGGAAAATTAATGAATATCAATCTTTCTACGATTTTTTGCGATTGTATATGGAAAAAGTCAAGTACGAATGTTCCCAAACACATGATACACACTGCCATATTAATATAGAAATGGTAAGCACAAATAATCCCACAATATAAGATATGGTGTTTCAGAACTCCCATATTGTGTATCATCCATCAGAATGTATATATATGTATATATATATATATATATATTATATATATATATATAAATATATATATATATATATATATATACATATATATAATTTGACCAACAAGAATTCTGCCACCCATATCAGCAATAAGTAACATGGTAGTTTCTGAAGGTTCATCTTTCACTTGTTATTTTCTTCTTGGTGTCCTAGGTGCGTGTCGGCTTGGAACCGGAAACCGGAGACTTCAGTACCTATGAACTGCTGGGCCAGACTCTTAGCGTGATTCCAGGATCGGGTTACATAAAGTACGCCAAATACCCGAGCATTCTCGGCCGCTACGTCAGCATCCAACAGACCATGTACTTGAATTTCTTTGTGTGTGACGTTTTGGTTTTGGCTGACGACTAAGAGCTCAAGTCTAACGTCTGTTGGAATGAAACAAAGCAATGGTAAGAGAAGACCAAATTGCCAAAGGAAAAAGATGGAAATAAGAGTATTTGACTTGTATACTAAATGTGTATTTTTTGAAGAGCACAGCACACACGCAAATATTGTGTAGCCATTTCACTCCCTATATTTCTTTAAATGCTAACGAACTTCTCTCTTTTTGTGGTTATCGCCAATGTCATACTGATCATTAAGGTACTTAAAATCCTGGACTTTGGACGATGGAATCCAAATACCCTTCTTCCCACGATCGCTATGCAAATTTCAGTTGTTTTAGTTGTTGTTTAGAGGCTTTTGATCACATAAGATGTTAGACGTGTAAGGAATAGTTTACCTGTCTTTTATCTTTTTATTATTATTATTATTATATTTTCTTCAATTAGGGCCTCGGAGATTCCTCGATTGAGGCTGAGGTTCTAGCTATACGCACTACTTCGACTACAAGAATGTATTTGTAAAAAATACTGCGTGCCAAGCTTTCTTCCTTATATTTTGCATTATCACAATTGTTTTACTCCAATTCAGACGTTTGGAAACAATTCTATCAATCACGCTCACAAAAACAACTACAAATTCGATTCTAGAGGCCCCTCCTTAGCATATAAAACCCAAGGCAAGATTTCTTAAGTTTACAAAAAGTAACAATCTTACACCTTGTAGCCTAGCATTTCAGCTTGTTGACAACCATAAAGAAAATATCCACTGTTTCTGGCACATGAGTTTCAATTGTCCTTACACATAAACAGAGACTAATCGCGCTCAAAATTTGCATAATGTACCTCGCATGTGGGCGTGTGTGCGTGTACATGTGTGCGTGTGTGCGTGTGTATGTATATGTATATATATATGTATATATATGTGTATATATATTCATATATATGTTTATATAAACATATATATGCCAAAATGCCTATTTCTCTGAAACATGAGAAAACTGAAATGAGAGAAAAGGAAAAGCAAAAGGTGTTAGGCAAGGAACTCCACGAAAACTCCATGAAAACAGGCAGCAACATTGTAGTATCCACAGTTTATTTCTTTCCCTACCATTTTCTCTTTATAGAAACACAGAAGAAAATAGTCTCTCGGTGACCAGAGGTGTCAAAATCAGTTGATGCTACAAACATATACCTGTTTTAAAACTTCTATCAGTAAAAACAAATTTAAATAGTGAGGGATAACATTTCAAATTGTTTCAGACATGTGTCACATAATGAAACCTTTGCACTTGATCACTAATCAGAGTCAATAATCATCATTTTGCACTCTTTTTTTCTTTCTTTTTTACTGTATCGCGTCTATTTAAGATTATGAATTCAATTTCGTTTTTAATGTCAGATGGCGACTTCCATGTCCACTTCCGCTCGTCTTTTTTGAAAATTGTATTCGTGATATTGAGTGATCAAGCCTCCGCAAAGTTGACTAGCATTTGTCCTCTTTCATTCTAGTGTCGATTCCATGATTCCCCACTACAATTTCTCCTTCTGTCTTCTTACTTATTTTGGCATTAAAATTTTCCATAATTATTGTGAAGTTGTTTTTTGCGCTCTCGCTGGCTAAATGAACATCTTCATAGAAGCTTTCTATTTCTTCATCACTGAGGCTGCAGGAAGGAGCATAGACTTGAACAATTTTTTATTTGTACCTATTGTTTAGTTTTATTGTTACTGAAGCCACTCTTTCATTTATACTATAGAATTCCACGATATTCCTTTCTAAACGTTAAGAACCTACTCCTAATTCCTGCTTGCTACCCTGTGGTTTACCTCTCCAATAGAGCATCATTTTGTCGTTTCTGTTCGTTGCCTAGTCTTCTAACTTCAAAGAGTCATACACATCTCATTAAAGAGAGAGAGTTCCTCAAGCAATGCTAGTAAGTCGGATTCAGTTCTCATAGTCTTTATATTGTAGTACAAGTTTTCAGGTGGGGCGGCGTGCTAAATGAGATTTTTGGCACCTCTGTTTTCCCGGAGC
>NC_051390.1:26626365-26631365 GCF_015228065.2 Penaeus monodon
TTGATATGAATTTTTTGATTTCAATGTTATGAGTCAATGACTATCAAAATCAATAAACTAGTAAAGCTGTCCTTTTAGCATACATCAAATAATATTCACTTATATGGGTAAGATTGCAGTCAATCATGAGGTCCGGACTGTAAGATTTCCAATGTCTTCGAGTCTTGACGTGTTATGAATGAAGTTTCAATGATTGTATGTCAAGATAAACAACACCTGAATATGAAGAAAATGCTGTGTATCCGATTGTAGTATATTCAACAATAAATCAAGTAAATGTCCGTGATCATTGGAATTACACAGTTGTCTGATTTGGACACGGAACTCGCTCGCGGTGGATGCAGTGAGATCCAAAACCTTATGTAATTTCTGCTTTTCATATGAATCATAATATATGTAATAAGAAAAAAACAAAGACTGAATATGAGAAATACATCTAAACTTTCCACAGCCTTGCGGAGCAAAGAGTTGTGTGTATAAACAATATAAGTTAGTGAGGTACTTTTTCCATTGTATTTGAATCTTCCACAATGTTTTGCTTGTGATTAAAAGCACACCAGCATATTAATTACTGTAATGACTTTCTATTGACTTTTTCATGAGAAAAAAAAAACTTTTCTCAACACTTTGCATGTCAGTTTGCATGTCTTGAAACAATATATCCAAGTGTTAGTGGTTTTGGGATGCAAAAAGGCCTTTACTAATTACTTATAACTTTATTATCCAAAAATGTGTAGTTTACGGGCAAGAAAAATAGTAATATAAAATACCATGTCTTATTTCACTAAGGAATATTACTACGTTTAAAATATTCCAATATTCATGATCTTCAGCGCCGAAATGACAGATATTACAATAGTTAAACCGCAGTCAGAAACATACCTTTTTATCGAAATGTTGAACATAAATCATAAATAGGTTCGTGGAAAAGATGCTTTTCCGTGTGTAAATTCTAATGAAACATAATTACTTGCTATCGTAAGTGATATGAGTCTTACACTTTTCTTTTAAATATTGATCTACCTGGAAACACGGAGTTTCCATTATATTATAGGATAGACAGTCTGCAGACAAATATATTGTAAATCATAATTGTGCTTTCTCAGATCAATATTATTAAAAAGCTATATCTCTTTGCTTTGTGTAATTTATTGTAAAATTTGTGTATATAGAGATATAAATGGGTAGTAAATTTTTATTAATATTATTACCATAAATGTTAAAACCTAAATAAATATACTAAGAACAAATAACGAAATTCACAAAGAATAATCTAATTACATTAATGCAGACGTCCATTTCTTCACCATTTATGAAATAGAAAATACAACAAAACTACTGTGTCAGCCAACCAGACCCAGCATTTTGATGGCCTGTTGTTGCCTTTATGCAGGGATGCCTCGGAGAACACTCGTGAACCGCCAAACACGAGCAAGTGTCAATGACCTCCTGTTGAGTTTTTCCAAAGAGACGGTTTACTCTGGTATCGATCCTGGATACTACGACGTAGAAGTAGAACACGATACCGCTGTTGTTACCACAAAAAAAATAATAATAATAATAATAAAAAAACACACACAAAATCAAATCGTTTTTTTCTCAGCTCAGATAAAGACACGACCTACCCCGACATTATATATATTTCAGGCGTTTCAAATATACTTTATCCCCCAAAGAAAGCGAAAGTTTGTCGATGTATTCACAAGAAACGGATAACATGCAAAGTTTTTATCCTCCACACCATAAACCTCTTTCTAACTCAGTGTTATTCTATCTTTGATGTTCCTTCTGTTACCATGTTTCTTATTATTTTGTTATTCTTAATTCTATCATTCTTTTATAATGCGCAATACCGAATCTTATATTTTCTGTTGCACACACTTAATCATCAAATATTTCTTACATGAAATCAACCTGAACGTGATTTAATTTGTTAAATTGTTAACATTATGTATATATGATACTAAAACAATACAATGTGAGCCTAGTTTAATATTTTCTTAATGAAACAACATATTTTTATAGCTTTTACATCAATTCTGGCATCTTTATAAACACACATATATATTATATATATACATATATAATGGGGTAATGGGGCGGGTCAAGGGAGGTGGGCCTTGCCAGTCCTCCTCCCCCCAGAAAGACCCACTGGCAACGCCAAAAATAAATGGATATGCTGGGGGGAGGGGTGTGCACCCGGAGTGACCACCCGAGGCTTAACCTCAGGCGTGCTTTCCGGGTAGGCGCTTGGAACATCCGTTCTTTGCGGCATTGAGACTGAAGCATGATTTTGGCTTCATGTCTCTTATTGCTGTATACGCCCCTACCGATGTATGTAAAATTGATGTGAATGAGGTTTTCTACGCCAAACTCCCATCTGTGGCAGACAATTGCCCCCGGCGGGATATTCGCATTGTTCTGGGCGACTTCAATGCAGTATCCACCTATGACCGAGCCAGCTATGAGATGTCTGTTGGCCCCCATGGCTCGGGAGCTGATTCCAGCAGTGAGAATAGCCTCCTTCTCTGGGACTTTGCTAGGTCCAGCATTGCTGGACATGGTACAGCAATACGGGTACAGTGGCCAAGGAGATCGACCACATTCTTGTTAGCACGCAAAAGAGGATCCTCTAGAACTGCAGGGTTTACCGGAGTGCCGAGCTCTGTGGCACCAACCATAGGCTGGTTGTGGCTACCCTGCGGGTCCACTTCAAAACTCCCCGTCCCTCCAGTGGCCACCCAAAGGTGTTTCACCTGGACAGACTAAGGGAGAAGGATTGATTGATTGATTATTTAAAATTGTCTGCCGCGTCAACAGCTAAAGGTCATTAGCGGCGAACATCTTATTAGATAGAAATATTAGAATATCTAAAACTTTTAAAATCTATCAATAAATCTTAAAAATAACAATAAATAGATTAAAAATCAAAGCATAAATATTATGCTCTAAGTATATAAAGTTATTACATAAATATTATGCATACTTAAATTTTATTGAAAATATTTGCCTCCCTAAGGAAACTAATAAGACCCTCTATGTCACAATCCTCCCCCAATACATTTTTCAGTGTATATGGGGAGACAAGTACATACGTCTTTGGTCTGAGAATGTTGCACATTTGAACCCATGATATGTTGCCCACTGTACAACCTGATTTATTGCAGTCTGCATGTGTCCTTGCACATCCTGTAAGCTTCCTCCTGAGCAGTACAGTGTAAAGTCATCCACATACAGATTACATGAGACAGAACTTGGAACAACCTTTACGATGTCATTTATAGCAATGGCAAACAGGGTCACACTTAAGACACTCCCTTGTGGGACCCCTTCCAGCTGATCTTCCAGGTTAGAGAAACTGTTTCTCACCCAAACTTTAAATTTCCTGTTAGCAAGAAAGCTTTGTATGAAGGTAGGTAATGCTCCTCTTAAACCAATGTCATACAGCTTCATGAGTATGCCATGCTTCCAAGTAGTATCGTAAGCCTTTTCAAGGTCAAAGAAGACTGCTATCATGTGACGTCGCTGTGCGAAGGAATTCCGTATAGCAGTTTCCATCCTCACAAGTGCATCTGTGGTCGATCTCAATTTTCTAAAGCCATATTGATATGGGGTCAACACGTTTTCTTTTTCCAGCAGCCATGTCAACCTGAAGTTGACCATTTTCTCCATCAGCTTGCAGATGCAGCTGGTGAGGGAAATTGGTCTGTAATTTCCTGGTGCGGAAGCATCTTTGCCAGGTTTAGGAACAGGAATGATTATAGCTTCTCTCCATGTGGATGGCACTGTGCCCTCCCTATAGATCCTATTAAATAGGTCTAACAGGAACTTCTGGGAGCTCTCTGGTAAGTGAGATATCATTTGATATGGAATATCGTCACTTCCTGGGGCAGTCTTACGGCAGAGCTGCAAAGCAGAGTCCATCTCCTTGCACAAAAATGGCAAGTTGTATGGAAGTTCTGCTGCAGTCCTACTGAAGAACGACACTGGGTGTTGTTCCTGTTCCGCCCGAAAAGTGGAGAATCGAGCAGTGTAAGATGCTCCAGAGGAGATCTCTGCCATGGATTTAGCTAGCTCATTAACAATATCTTTTTTGTCTGTGATGATTATGCCATCTATCTTCAGAGCAAGTTGTGACATGGATATGCTCTTTCCAGCAATCTTACGCACCTTGTCCCACACCCATGCTAAGGGAGTCCCAGAGTTAATCGAGGAGACATACTGTCTCCACGACGTCCGTCTAGCCTCCTTTAGCACGCGCCTGGCCTTGGCTCGGGTCTTCTTGTAATTGATCAAGGTTACAATACTGGGGCGTCGTTTCAACTGCCTTAATGCAGCTTTTCTTGCTCTGACAGCTTGTTGGCATTCATCAGACCACCATGGTACTGGAGGTCGACGGTAATGCCCGCTACTTTTCGGAATGGATGCTTCTGCTGCAAGGTGAATTCGTGATGTGAGGTGATTAACAGCATTTTGAATACACTGGAAATCATTCACAGATCCTTGCAATACTGCAGTTGATCTAAAAAGATTCCAGTCTGCATGTTCAAGTCGCCATCTCTGCACTCCATTGGCTGTTATACCATTCACCATTGGAAAGTGGTCACTTCCATGCAAGTCTTCAGTGACCTGCCAAGTGAAGTTCAACTGTGAATCAGGTGAGCCAATTGATAGGACTATATTGGAGAATGTCCCAGTTTGAATTTGGAAATGTGTGGGAGTGTCACTTCAGTAAAACTGCATCTACTCTTAAGAACAAGGACTCCAAGGCCCTTCCTCGAGGGTTGCACAAAGTGTCTCCCCAGAGGTGATGCCGACCATTGAAATCTCCCAAGAGTAGAAATGGATGTGGCAACTGCCCAAGTAGATCTTCCAAATCATCTATGTTGAGATTATGTGGAGGAAGGTAGATGGATGCAACAGTGTAAGGTCGTGTCAATCCTATTCTCACAGCCTTCACCTGCAGTGTTGAGGGATTGCGCAAGTCGTCAGGGAGAGAG
>NC_051390.1:26638865-26663865 GCF_015228065.2 Penaeus monodon
AAGAAAGTTGATGGTTTGGAACAGTCGACACCAGCTCTTCTTCTAACTTTTAACACATTAGTCCTTCCAGAATCGGTTAAGTTAGCATGGTACCACCACCGTATGCGGTGCTTCCATTGCCGTTTTAAAGAAAATGGACAACCAAGAGTATGTGTAAAATGTGGTACAACAGGTTAAAGGAATGACAACTGTCCAGGCCCAATTCTGTTACCACGAAAGAAGCCATGAAGCTTTTCAAAGCAATGTAAAGGTAAAAATTTTGGGAAAAGGAAGTTTTGGGTAAAAAAGGAGCAAGAAGAAAGTTAGTTTTCCAGGGGAAAAGCACGTGACCGTGTGCTTTTTCACAGCCAGGTAGGTCCTTTGCTTGGTTCTAGCCCATCCTCTTCCCACCCTCTTGCCCCCCAATGCTTTTAAAAGCACAACTCTGCCACTCCTCTAAACCTCAGTCCCAAATTGTGCACTGCCTCTGGGTTTTTGGTTCACAAAAACGGAGTAGGAGTGGGGGGGTCTATTGAGGAAAAACCCTCCCCCAAAAAGTAAGGTCTTTGGAGCCATAGGCAAGCCCAGGGGCCCTCAACGGTGACACTCCAGCTGCCACCCCCTCCACGGGGGCCTCCATGCTAGACGAATGCCCCTGAAGAAAAAGGGCTAGGCCCGTCCTTTGCCCAAGCAAAGAAATCCTGAACCTGTCCAAGGGAAAACCGGGGAAAACTATTTCCCAAAGGGTAAACAACCTTAAAAGGTACTCCCGGATCCTGGAAAGGGACAGCCAAAAGGGTGTGAGGCAAATTTTACCACGGGGTGCTGCCAAACACCTTAAGAAAATAATAAACTGGACCCCCAACCAAGGGAAAACTGTCAGGGAATTCATGCAAAGGGAAAGAACTGCAAATTATAGTTTTAGAACCCAGTTTGTGTTGCCAAAAGGAGATTATGACCGGGGAAAAAAAATCACCCCATTTTCCTGAGAGGATTCCAAGTTAAAGCCCATTATGGAACCCTTGAAATGGCCCTAGGAGGAGTAGCAAAAATGGTACGTCAAAAAATTCCTTAAGGCCATCCACCTGCAGACAACATGCAGGTGAAGGCTGTGGAATAGGCTTGAAGCCCTTATACTGTTGCACCCATCTCCCTTTCCTCCAATAACTGAACTTTAATTTTTTGGGAAAGATCTATTTGGGCAGTTGGACTCCATTTCTACTTTGGGGAGATTTAAATGGTCGTCATCATTTGGGGTTTGTTTGATTTTTTAAAATTATCTCCCGGTCAACAGCAAAGGTCTTTAGGGGCGAATCCCTTGTTAAACAAAAATATTAAAATGTTTAAAACTTTAAAAATCTACAATAGATATTTTATAAATAACAAAAAAACAAATTAAAAAAATCAAGCATAAATATTACCTAATGTTAAAAATTTTTGCAAAACCTTTTTGCAAAATTAAATTTTTTTAAAAATATTAGTCCCCCAAAGGAACTAAAAAGACCCTCTAGTCAAAATCCCCCCCCAATACATTCTTCAGTGTTATGGGGGAGACAAGTACTAGGTCTTTGGTCGAGAATGTTGCACTCTTTTCCACTAAATGGCTTTTGGCATCCTCACAAAGGGGCCTTTTTTTTTTAGCCATCATGGCCCATGAGCGTTTGTGTGCCCGATTCTTACCCTTGTAATGCAATTTCCACTTTTCGGTTGGGGTGGATGTAGCCCCCAAAACTCCCAAAGGCATCTCTAATCTCTCGCATTTTATTTCTGGAGATATCCTCCACTGTTCTTCCATTTATCGCGAAAAATACCCCTGATGCGGGTTTTCAGGTGGGTGTGGGGGAGGGGAAAACGACATCACAAGGCTGGCGGCAGCTGCCTTACCCCTTTGATCGCTCGCCATTCCCACTGACACCGACATGCGCTGGCCCCAAACAAGAGTTATCTTTTTACGTTTTGGGAATCAGTGAACCCAAACTTAAACCCCCCTCCTACTGGAGTGTTTGAGTTTAAGCCTTGATTTTTTTGAAAGGGCATACGAGAGTCAAAATATATCACAAAAATGGTTCATGAGATCTCTATCATTTAACTGCGAAAGGGATGGCATGTAACTTGCAGTAAGATCGAGGCTGTAGAAAAGCTCCCAGATGAGTCTTCTTTGCTCCTGCTGAAAAAGCCCCCCCATTTGCAGATTTCGAACCATTTATATTTGCGTCCGTCCGGTACTTAGAAATTTTTGCTGAAAAAATCTCTCTCTGATTCGCTTCAGACTTCCCCTTTCCCTTTTCCGACCAAATCCAGCTCGACTTGATTAGTCCAAGGGGGGGAATTGGGGAATTCCCAACAGCCAGAACCTTGGGAGACTTAAAAAGTTCTTCACAAGTTCCCTATTCTCCTCCAAAGGATCGGCTATCCCCCAAGGGGGGAAAAACCCAAATCGGAGTGGGAGACCCCGGAAATCCTTTGTAGTTCGTATAGTAAATCAGGTTCTGTGTGCCGGGTAATGAAAGAGGTGGTTCTCCACTCTCAGCAACAGGACTCCACGGGTGAAGACTGAAAGCCCCAGTAAAGATTCTGAGAGTTTCATTATGAACAGAGCCCAACATCCGGAAAACAGGGGGGGTTGCAGATGAATAAGCTTCACACCATAGTCAAGCTTCTCGAATAAGCGCTCGGTAAAGCGTAAAAGCGTTGGCGGTCTGACCCCAAGATAAATGTAAAAAGAACCCGCAAAATACTAAGTGCTTTTGTACCCTTTCCCCTTTTTAACTTTTTGATGTAGGCCCCCAGTAAGTCTTGAGAAAAAATTGACCCAAGTACTTCCCTTTGGAAAAATTGCAGTGGGTTTGCTCCAAAATAGGGGAAGGAGGGAAATTTTTCCTTTTTGTGAAATGTACGCCAGGGTCTTGCTTTGAGAAAATTTGAACCCCATGATATGTTGCCCACTGTTAAACCCTGATTTTTTGCAGTCTGCATGCGCCTTGCCACCCTGTAAATTTTCCTCCGAGCGTAAGTTAAATCATCCACATACAGATTACATGAACAGCATTTGGAACAACCTTTTAATGCTTTAACAATGGCAAACAGGGTCACATTTTAAGACACTCCCTTGTGGCCCCCTTCCAGTGGTCTTCCGTTAGAGAAACTGTTCCCACCCGAACTAAAAATTTCCTGTTAAAAGGAAGTTTTGTATAAAGGTAGGTATGCCCCTTTCTTAAAACCCAAATGTCATACAGCTTCATGAGTATGCCATGCTTCCAAGTAGTATAAACCCTTTTTCAAGGTCAAAGAAGACTGCTAACATGTGACTCGCTGTGCAAAGGGAAATTCTGTATAGCATTTTCCCCTCCTCACAAGGCTCTGTGGCGATCTCAATTTTCAAAAGCCAATTGAATGGGGTCAGCACTTTTTCTTTTTCTAGCAGCCATGTCAACCTAAAAGTTTACATTTTCTCCATCAGCTTGCAGAGCAGGGGTGAGAAAAATTGGTGTGTTTTTTTCCTGGTGTGGAAGATCTTCCCAGGTTTAGGAACAGGAATGTTATAGCCTTTTTCCATGTGGTGGCACTGTGCCCTCCCTATAATCCTATTGAACAAGTCCAACGGGAACTTCGGGGAACTTCCGGTAAGTGAGAATCATTTGATAGGAATACGTCACTTCCTGGGGCAGTTTTACGGAGAGCTGAAAAGCAAGCCATCTCCTTGCGCAAAATGGAAATTGTAGGGAAGTTCTGCTGCATTCCTACTGAAGAACGACATGGGGTTTTGTTCCTGTTCAGCCAAAGTGGAAAATCGAGCAGGTAAATGCCCAAGGAGATCTCTGCCAGGATTTAGCTAGCTCATTAGCAATATTTTTTTGTCGTGATGATTATGATCTATTTTTCAGAGCAGGTTGTGATAGGGATGGCTCTTTCCAGCAATTTTACGCCCCTTTGTCCCACACCCATGTTAAGGGGGGTCCCAGGTTAATCGAGGAGACATCTGTCCAGACTCCGTCTACCTCCTTTAGCCGCGCCGGGCCTTGGTTTGGGTTTTTTTTGTAACGTCAATGTTACAATGCTGGGGCGTCTTTTTCAACTGCCTTAATGCAGTTTTTCCTTGCTTGACAGCTTGTTGGATTCATCAGCCCCATGGTACTGGAGGTGGGACGGTACTGTCCGCTATTTTTGGAATGGATCTTCTGCGCAAGGTGAATTCGTGATGTAAATGATTAACAGCTCTGAAACCGGGAAAAACATTAAAGATCCGCAATACTGGGTTATCTAAAAAGTTTCCCCAGTCGATTTTCAATCGCCATCTCTGCACTCCTTGACTGGAAAAACCTTCACCTCCCCCAAAATTATTGGAAAATGGTCGTTTTCCATGTAAGTCTTCCAGCCCTCCCAAGGGAAGTTAAACTGTGAATCAGGGAACCTATTGATAGGCTATTTTTGGAGAATGTCCCGTTTGAATTGGGAAAATTTTGGGTGGGAGTGTCACTGTTCAGTAAACGCATCTCTCTTAAGAACAAGGCCCAAGGCCCTTCCTCGAGGGTTGCACAAAGTGTTCCCCAGAGGTGATGCCGACCATTGAAATCTCCCCAAAAGTAGAAATGGAGTGGAACGCCCAAGTAAAATCTTCCAAAAATTTTGTTTGATATTGGGGAAAGGGAGGGATGCAACAGTGAAGGTCGTGAAAACCCATTTTCACAGCCCTTACCTGCAGGTTGTCTGAGGTGGAGGTGGAAGGGAATACAGGTACCATTATGCACTTTCCCCCATGAGGCCATTGTAAAGGTTCCATAATGGGTTGAAATTGTAAAACCCCTCGGAAAATGGGACGTTTTCCCCGGTCATAACTCTTGTAGGCATACAGAAAAAATGGGGTTTCATGAAGCATCAGATGTTGCAGTTCTTCCCCTTTTTCATGAATTTCCCTTAACAGTTCCCTTGGGGTTTGGGTATCCAGTTTTTTTATATTTTTTCTCATAAGGGGTTTGGCAGCACCCTTTGGGCAGGTTTTTCCTCCACCTTTAGGCTGTCCCTTTTTCCCGGACTGGGAGTACCTTTTTTAAAGGTTGTTTTCCTGTGGAACTAGTTCCAAAAAGGGTTTCCCTTTGGGCAGGGTTAGGATTTCTTTGCCTAGGAAAGGACGGGCCCCGAGCCTTTGCTTTAGGGGCATTTTGTCTAGCAGCGGAGGCCCCTGTGGGGTTTTTTTGCAGCTGGGGTCTTTGGACAGGTTAGGATTCCTTTTCCTGGGCAAAGGGCGTGCCTGAGCCTTTACTTTAGGAGCATTCTGCCCAGCACAATGCTCCTGGTGTGGTGGCAGTGGAGCTGACCCCCTAGGCCCCTGGACCCTTTCCTGATGGCTTCAAAGACCTTTCTTTGGGAGGAGGAGTCTCCTCAATAGACCCCTCCTCCCCACTCCGTTTTGGGGAAAAACTCACCAGAGGCGTTCAGCAATTTGGGCGAGGTTTTTGAGGAAGGGCAGAGTGTTGCTGAAGAAGCATTGGAGGGCAAGGGTTTGGGGGGGAGGAGGGGGCTAGAACCCAAGCAAAGGGGCCACTGGCTGTCAAACAGCATACGGGCACGCGCTTTGCCTCTGGAAAAAAACTTTCTCCTTGCTCCTTATTCCAATATTCCTTTTCCCAAAATTTTTTTCCCTTTTTCATTGCTTTGAAGAAGCTTTTATGAGTTTTTTTCAGTGGTAACAGCAATTGGGCCTGGCCAGTTGTATCTCCTTGATGACCCGTTTTTACCCCACTTTACACATACTCTTGGTTGTCCATTTTCTTTAAAAAGGCAAAAGTTGGCTCCATGCCCCTAACCTTGGGAAATGGAAGCACCGCATAGGGTTGGAACTTGGCTTTTACCTTAGGTGGTCCATGCTAATTACCCGATTCGGAAGGACTAATGTGTTAAAATTTTTGAAGAAGAGCGGGGTGCTGTTCCAAACCCTCAACTTTTTCCTAAAACGTTTTACTGCCCTAAATTAAAAACTTCTGGGTTCCCCTAAAGTTTCTCCTAGATCCTATCAGGGCTCGGGAAAAAAACAATTCCCCCTTACACTGATGAGGGTTTTGTGAGGAGAAACATGAAATTTTAGCCCAGGAATGTTACATATTGCACGCAGATGGGGGCACTCTCGTCTGGGGACGAAACCTCAACTATCAGGCTACCCTTCACTGTGGGGTGAACGGGATACGTTTACAACTTCAAAAATTTTCCCATGAACCTCAAAAATGTCAAAATCCATATTGATACCCATCAATGGGCTTCATACCAGGTACTTTCTATATGAAAACTTTCATATTTCCAGGTAAAATCTCCTTGGGATTGAGGAGGATTTTCCCCTTCTTACCGGTTTTTGGGAGCCCGGGAACCCTTCATTCCCATTCTTCCCTTTGGAAACGAAAAGGTTCCAGAGTGACAACGTGTGATTTTTTTTCCCGAGAGAATGGTGAGGGATTGTGCAGGCTCGGGAGAGGCTAGATCTTTGTAAATTTTAGTACTCATAAATTTGAATTCTTCATTTCCTCACCCCCCCCCCCCCCCATGGAGTCCAAAAGGGGAAGCTATAGTTGGGTTCAAAAAACTCCCAAAAAAGCCACAGGGGTAATGAGGAAATGTACGCAGCCACTATCACAGTACGTGGCAGTGGGGACCCATGCGCACCCAAATGAAAAGTGCCGCTTGACCCTAGCCATATTTTACCAGCCCATGACTTTTACCGGGGGCCCTTTTCAAGCCCCCCGTCTAACCAGAAAAAAAGGACCAAAAAGGGTGTTGCTAGCTGCAGGGCGCAGCGTGCAGCATCGCTCAACCCAGGGGTCCGTCCCTGGGAATACGGATGCCCCGCACGGCCAAACCACGTGGGGGTTCTCCCAGTCCAAATGGAAGAACCAGGGGTGGGTACACCATCCCCTCCATAGGCCTTGGTGCACCAGGAAACCATTTTTTTCATCCCCCATGGTGACCCCTCCAGTATGGGTAGCCCTCTGGTCCCCTCACCAGATCATTGGGACCTCAAGCCCCCCCACCGGGCAAGGCGGCTTCCGTTAGGGGGTATCGTGGGAATGGGTGGCTGATCAGAAGGCCAAGGCGCTGCCGCTAGCCTTGTGATGCCCTTTTTCCTCTCCCCCCCACCGACCTGAAACCCAGCTCGGAGTTTTCTTCGTGAAAATGGAGGGAAATGCGGAGATTTGAGTGACCTTGGGATTGGGCGACTAGCATCCCTCCCCAACCCAAAAATGGAAAGTTTTATTAGCAAGCTAAGAATCGGGTACACAAAATGATCATGGGCCAAAATGGCAAAAATGAAGCACTTTGTTGGATGCCAAGAGCCTTAACGATCGCCCCATGTAGTGGAAAGAGTGCAAAAATTCTTAGACCAAAAATATTTTACTTGTCTCCCCCATATACACTGAAAAAAGTATTGGGGGAGGATTGTGACATGAGGGGCTTATTTGTTTTCCCTTTGGGAGATAATGTTTTCAAAAATTTAAATTTTGCATAATGTTATGCAATAATTTTAGCACTTAGAGCATAATAAATTTTTGTTTTAATTTTTTAAACTTTTATTGTTTTTTGTAAGAGTTATTATAGATTTTTAAAAATTTTAAACATTTTAATATTTCTAGTTAACAAGGAATTCGCCGCTAATGACCCTTTGCGTTTTCCGGGGAGATAATTTTTAAAAAATCAATCAATCAATCCACCCTTGCCTCACGGGTCGATCTAATGGCAGCACAATTTTATTTAAAGGTCCAAGGGTCCCCGGAATACAAGCCTAAAACATAAAATAGTCGACGCCTGAAAAGAGATACGGGTTTGCAAACAATCCTGGTTTCCCCACAGCCAGGGGGTTAATACGATCAGCTCAAAGAAAACCCCTTCTTGCAAGGGCATGGACTCTCCCCACCCTGACTTTTCAACCCGGCGTGGGCACAAACCTCGATAGAGTTCTCGGTATGAGACTGGCAGCCAAAAAAAATGAAATTCCAGCCCAGCCTAAAGGAGAAACCCAAAAGGGTCATTGCAACCTCACTCCCCGGGCAGCCGAACATATTACACGGAGGATTGGTTGATCCCCCGACCCACACTGCAGGCGCCAGCTTCGCAGCAAGGGATGGGGTAACAGACAACCCTCCCCCGGGACAGGCAGAGGAGTTGCATCATGGGAGCACTGACATGCGTCCGTGAGGAAGGACACGTGGTCATACATACAGACTCCAAAGGGGCCGTCGATGTCTTCCAGCGCTCACCCACTGACAATATCTACCTTCTGACTACCCTCCTAACTGGCCAGAGGATTTTTGCACAGTGTTGAAGAATTATCATAAACTGGGTACCCCGCCCATAGGGGTCAGAGGGAATGAGCTTGCTGACGACTAGCCAAGTTGGCAGGGGTATGCCTCCTAAACCCATATAAACATCAGAGCCCAAAATTTTCTTAGGAAGAAGTGTACGGCGATGGCAACTCCTTTCCCCCTGCGCTTTACAGAGAGGACGAGATCCTCCCCCCCGGCCCCTGGTACCAGACGCCACCCGGGTATGAACCACTGGGACTCTCTGAAATAAAAAAAAGAAACCCAAGTCATTCTGCACGAATGCGCCTAGGTTACCACTGTTCATGGCAGATTTAACAAACAATAGAAAAGTGAAGAAGGGGGCATGTATTTCGGCGAGCCGAACGTACACTGTACATTATTAAAAATTGGTAACACCAATTCCTGAGACAAAGCCCGCAGAACACAGCCGTCGTGGGGTAAAGAGATTATGCGAGATGCTTTCACCCGGTACAGGAGCGCCTGTGGGAATCCCACCCCCACGGAAGCACCCCAGTTTCAGAAAACCCAAAAAAAAGCCATAAAAAGCTGACGAGGCCGGGGCCTAAGTGAAAAGGCGGGGGCGAAGCCAAATTTTGCAAAAACTCAAACAAGCAAACAAGCTTTCCGCTCCCCCCTCCTCGTTAGCCGAGGCTTCCGCAGCCCGGGGGCGGCGGCTTCGCCGACCCGGTTCGCTCATGCGAAGCGAGGCCTGCTATGCCAGGGGAGCGCAAAAAACCCCCATAGCGCGAGCCCCCCCTTACCGACCTTTTTCCTCCTTTTCCTCCTCCTGTCGGGGGGGTATGCCCCCAAATTTTTGCCCGCAGTTGGGTTAAGCCCCCCCCCCCCTTTCTCTTTCAAAACTTTCGATCCCCCCCTCCCATCTTCTTCCCCCCCCCCGGGAACGGGTCTTTTCTTTTTAAATTTGCTTGTTGCTAAAAGAATCATCATTCCCCCATCCTCCCGCAGAACCAGACAACAGAGCGCACCACAAGGACTGCCCAGTCTTAGCCCCACTGGGGGGCCTTCCGGTCCCCCGTTGATCTTCGACTTCCCACCAACACCAGCTATCCTGTGGGGACCCACAACAAACACTCCCCCAAAAAGATAAGACACCAGTAACCCAAATTAAATAAAGATAAAAATTTTGTGGTATATACATTGTATTGCCTATATATATATTTTAATATTAGTTGTAATTATATATTATATATAATATATATATATATTATTAAAATATATATATATATATATATATACATATACATACTATGTGTGTATGTAGGTGTTATATCAGTATGTAATTTTTCTCCCTACTGAAGAAAGAAAATTTGTTTAAATGTCAATTTCCAAGACAGTTTATATAATACCGTATCATGATCTCAAATATTATTATTATCAATATTATTATTATTATTATTATTATTATTATTATTATTATTATTATTATTATTGTAAACCATATAAAGAGCCGCAGTGAAAAGTCGAGAAATATACCATCAAAGGAGTCAGGTCACATATATATATATATATATATATATATATATATATATATATATATATATATATATATATGTGTGTGTGTGTGTGTGTGTGTGTGTATATATATATATATATATATATATATATATATATATATATATATATATATATATATGTGTGTGTGTGTGTGTGTGTGTGTGTATATATACATATATATATATATATATATATATATATATATATATATATATATATATATATATATCTATATATATAAATTTCATATATATCATATACATATAAGTATAACTGTACGTGTGTGTGTGTTCCTAATTTGCACTCAATTAAGGTGATTTTTTGTAACGATTGTTATACTCCCTCTCTGGTTTGCACAAGTGGGTTTGTGTGTGTCTTACTTTCATTTTTAATTTCCTCTTCCCACTCCCTTCCTCAATGCAAGTGTGTTGCGATTGGTGTCGAATCCTCCAGCGGCCGCTCATTCGGCGTCAGTTGTTTTCCGCGTTGGGTGTCAACCGCCTCAAATAATCAGTTCGAGACTTCAGCAGAGCGTATCCCGGGTGAGTGTGCTTCCGGTTCCGTGTTTACGTTCTAGCCAACAGTGCGAATATTGGACGTTGTCAGTCAATTGAACTTTGGCATTTTCTTGTGTTCGATCGGCTACCCCGGGTTTGCTTGGCCAATTCCTTGAATTTGCTTTATTTTTTTTCTACTGTTATTAATATCGATATTGTTATCATTACTGATTGCATTATTATTTTTACGTTATGAAAATACTGATAACAATAAAAACAATGTCTTTATGTATTTCCACATATCAAAGAGAATATTCAACAGGTGAATCATAACTGAGTCCTTGGTGACCAAGCATTTGTGGAGGCACCAGCGTGCAAACACAATTATTGACCAGAAATCCCCAAGGTCCCCTGTTTCCCATGCCGTAGACGAGGTCATATCACGTTCTAAAAAAAATAATAAAAGCTGAGTGACCTCATAGGCGCCGCTCAAGGTCTTCGAGGTCATCGTGGGCTCCCATATTCATTATTATTGTTGTTATCATTATTATTTTTATAGATATAGCATTTGGTAATGCTATTAACATCAGCGTTATAATCTTCATTATCATCTTAACTTTCATTGTCTTAATGTTCATTGTTGTTATCATTATTATTGTCATTATTATCATTATTATTATTATCACTATAATTATTATCACTCTTATCATTGTTATCGTCATTAGTACTATTATTGCTATTGTTCTTGCTTAATTGTTATCATCATAATCATCTTATTCTTATCAGTATTATCACCATTATCATTGTTATTATTATTTCTATTATCATGATCATCCTTGATACCTTCGCCATGATTGTTACCATCAATATGATTCATCAAGATTATTAATAGTGTCTAGATTCGTGGTTCCAAACTGGGCGTGAGCTTTGACACAGGGAGGCGTGAGTCAGTCTGCCAAAGTCATACATATTGCAAGCAAACAAACACATACACACGGTTTACCACTGTTGTCTGGTTACCAAAGTGCCTCCCTGAGTCCCCGTCCTCTCCACGCGAGCACGAACAGACCACCGCTCACTGGATCGGAGGTCGCCAGGGGAGCAGGTTCTGTAGAGCAGGTTCTACGAGGAGGTCTGATTGGTGAGAGGGCGAGACAAAGAGAAAAGATTCTTGCTGTGATAATTATCATTGTTAATAATATTATCATTCCGCACACATTGTATAATTAAGCTTATCATCAAAAATGAAACAAAAGAGACCACCACACCAAAATCAACACAAACCCAAGTAACACCGATTTTGTCCCACCGCCAAGGACCATGTGGAGAGGAAGGCTGACGAGTCTGGCGCTCGTCATATGGCATGTATTGCAAATGTTTGCCGGAACCTCCGAGATGTTGCAGATCAAGTACCAGATTTCCAGTATACCTTCGGGTGTGTACTGGTTTCCTTCAGATACAAAGGAAGTCTCAGTCATTTGCGAACTCCATTGTGCCATGTTGACCCAGGCGAGTGGCGCCAATGGCTACAGTTATTTTGGTAAGTTTAAAGCGTGTTGCCTAATTTTGTCTTTCATTGCTACACATTTAATTTACGTCATAATATTGGTCAAAATATAGAGCAATTTATGTCCTATATATTCATTTATAATCATCCAATGAGTACGTTTCTGTAGTCAACCACGTGTGTTTTAATATTTAAAACACTAAATTATATTGCTATATTAACACATACAGCATATCAGTGAATCTCAGCCAAATACGTTGTCACTGCCAAATTATCAGTTATATATCTATGATGGAAACACATTTCAGTTGCCGAGAAAATGTCAGCTTTAAATGAGATTCGCTCGTGTGATTAGCTGTTGCTGGTTATACATGATAAGTGAAACAATCGAAATATATACTAAAACCATATACCTACGAACGTCTTTGTATGTGCTTGCACGCGCGCGCGTGTTATATATATATATATATATATATATATATATATATATATATATATATATATATATATATATATATGTGTGTGTGTGTGTGTGTGTGTGTGTGTGTGTGTGTGTGTGTGTGTGTGTGTGTGTGTAAAGTATATATATATATACTTTATATATATATTTATATATATATATATATATATATATATATATAAATATAATATATATATATATATATATATATATATATATATATATATATATATATATATATATACTGTTACACACACATATGTATGTGTGTGTGTAGATGTATATATCTATATATCTAATCTACATACACACACATACACACACACACTTTGTAACAGGGGTTGTACTACCGGTCTAGCTTGTGCAAGTGAGCCTAGGTGTGTCTTTGTTTACTGTTCTTTCCCTTTCTCTGGCCCTCCCATCTTGCCCTTCTCTCGTAATAGATCGGAAGTGTGTCATGATTGGTGTCAACTCCAGAGGCCGCCCATTCGGTGCCACGCAATTTCATTTCGCGGGTGTCAACCGAGCCTTCAAACGCAGGTGGCAAGTGGCAAGTGACACGTCATTTCAGACCAAAGTTACACGTGGCGCACGTCAGGCCGCTTTCACTTGGTTCACAAAATGGCATCTTCGGAGGATGACGTTGTTATTGTTGTCTTAAGGCCTGAGCAATCTTGTGGCAATCATGTGCATGTCACTTGGAGGGATAAAGTGGAGGATTTGGGGGGGAATGTGAGGCATGCTTTTCTAATAAGTTTGGGGTGACCCCTGAGCTGAAACTACTGCACATCAATGTACAAGTGCTGCACCCCATACCTGGTACACTTGTTTTCACTGGACTGCAGAAGCGGCAACTTTATGTTGACATTGTCGTATTACGAACGACTTGAATGGACTGGAGCATGAGTTCACTCTGATACAAAATTCGAAGCAAAGCATTGAACTAGTACCCTGAAATACTTGTATGATTTTTTTCTCACAACATATTTTAATGGTTCTACCATGGAGAGTTTTGTTATTGTACTGAGGTGATGTTGCATCTTACAAACATGTGTAGTTATCCACAACTGGTACAAATGCTATGTTGATTGGTTCATTGTCTGGAAAAGGCATGCATGCACGAGAGCATGCTCACATCACACTGTTTCCTTCTGCAAGATCGCGTGTGATTACCCTCTCATCCAAAGCCTCGATTACGAGGCGACCGAAGCAGTGATGTTAAATGTGTTTGGTGGAACTCTGTCGAGATACTTCAGAACTACTCTGCATATGCCACACACTTAAAACTTCCCTTTTATCATATGATTTCAATATATTTCTGTTATCTTGCCTAATAATGATTTGACGGAGAAGTCGGATCTCGGCGTTGCACGCAGGTCGCACGTGACACATACATGTCATGCAAATTCTGCATCAAAGGTTTTATATATTTCCGGATATTCGTATTCAGATGGCATGTCACGCTGCGAAGTGTGAAAGCGGCCCTAGGCTTGTTTGACCCATTTTTCGAATTTGCTTGATTTTTTTTTCTTATGCTATTAATATCGCCACTTAGTATTTGTTAACATTATGCTTATTGCAATGCCACTGAAATAAAACAATATATGCATCTTATATTTCCATAACACAAGGAAAATGGTACACAAGTGACTAATAACTGAATCCTTTTAGACTAAGCATGTGTGTAGCAACCTGCTTGCAAACACAAATATTGAATTAAAATTCCCCAGGTCCCCTGTTATCAACGCCGTAGACGAGGTGACTTGCCTCAAATGGAGGAAGAGTTACACCGACTGCTGTTATGTCACGTACCGAGAAACCAATCCCTGGCTCCTGATTGACCTCGGGACGCCGCTCAAGGTCTTTGCGGTCATCGTCGGATCCCTGAGGTGCAATGACTTGGAGGTAATGGAAATGATGTAGTACTGGTTCCTGATGAGGTAATTGGATGATGGTAGCGGGGGCGAGCTAAGGGGAGTATTGAACCCAATGTAAATAAACCGTCAAAAAAAAAAAAAAATGTTGTTCGCATATTGGTTGTTCTCCCCTTTTCTCATTTTTATTCACAATTTCTTCAGCATGAATTCTGCACCTATCATAATTTATCATGGCGATTTCCAATAGTTTGCACTTTACGTGATATCCAGGTACGTGTCGGCTGGGAACTGCAAAAAGGTGACTTCCGATCCTATGGACTGCTCGGCGAAACTCAAACATTGGACACCAAGAAGGCGTTACATAAAGTTCACGAGATACCCACCCATTCTCGGCCGCTACGTCAGCCTACAGCAATATCAGCTTACAAATTTTTATGTGTGCGACGTGAAGGTTCTAGCTGACGACTAAGAGAACAGTGGGAGTGGTTCCTTTCAGTAGGTTATGGTATACATTGAGAAAAAGTAATAATAAAAAGAGAAAAAGAAAGAAAGATAGATCGATCATTCGAGTCTTGTACTAAATTTGTAACTTTGATCAGCACAACAAATATTTAAATGTATTAAAGCTATTTCACTATATTCCTTTAAATTTGTTGTCGTGGTGATTACATTAGAATGAATAAGATAAGGACTGAAAGTGAGGGAGAGTTATTATAAGGGACATAAAACCCTGGACTTCAGGTAAAGGAATTCTAACACCCTCCCCTGGAACGTATGGTCTAGCGTGATCCAGGGCCCAAGCTCGTTCATGGATACCCATGGTTCGGATGTGAGTTTTAATTCTTGTTTAGAGGCTTCATAATAGTTTGATAACCTAAAAAGTGGAAGCGTTATTTTTAAATTGGAAGAGTTATTTTTAAAGTGGAAGGATTATTTTAAAAGGAAGGATTATTTTTAAATTGGAAGAGTTATTTTTAAAGTGGAAGGATTATTTATAAAGGAGAAGGGCAATTTTTCTTCTTTGTTTTTCTTACTATTATTTGTCTTGGGACTCGAAGATATGTAGAGGCGGATCTTCTGCCCTTCCGCAGTCCTGCGGTTTGTGTGTTAAATAAGTGGCTTCTCAAGGTTTCATCCTCATATTTTGCTTAAATACACGTGTTCTTGTGATTCCAGCTCAGATATTTAGTAAATTTAATTATGTTCATCGCCCTTTAAGAAATGTCCAAATTAGATTATAGTAGTGGGGTAGTGTTCCAAAATTTGAGAAACAGTACGTGAAAACACTATATCCTTTGTTGAGTAATTAAATTTAGTCATATGGTAAAACCAACTAAGATAATAAGGTATATGTAATGCACAATTCACTCAAGCAGCTGTAAAGTGTGTGTTTGAATGTAGTCGGTGTTCCTGTGCGTGGAATGGAAGTAAATCCTATTAGTCAATGTCACGTGCTTCATATTATGGTGATGTTTCTGCGGACCTAATGTAATGATTACCAAGTTTTTGTTTTACCTTTTATTTTATTTACGGTAATTCTAATTTACAGTACCGTTATATCAGGTCTAATTACGCTATATGTATCATCAAATATGATAAGTACTTATTAGGGTTTACAAAACAGTGTTGTTTGCAGCTTACCTCTTCACCTCGTTAACAATAAGAAAAAAGGGAGTTTAAGTTTTTATTTAACATACACTCCATTTTTTTTTTTTTTTTTTCAGGTCAAATATTTCTTAACACTATGTCACCGAACACTTAAAGCTTGCCCCCAAAATGCTGCAATTTCGGGAGCGGATAAGGATAAGTCCGATATGCGAAGCTTAGCCTCGCCCGCCCCATAAGAGGAGCCCGGCCTTGTATTGCGCCCACTCCTCTCTACGGCCAAAGCCACTATTTCCCTTTCTACTGGGAAATCCACTCAGGCTTTATCTAGAGGGGGCACTATTAATTAATGTCAAGTGTGAGCTCTCCTGTAGTATTCCCTAAGTCATACCCTTCATGAGCCCACACTATAAAAATACAATAATCATAAGAGGGTTACTGATGATCTAATTTCGGTCTTAGAGGTAACTGAGAGAAGGGTAATATCAAACTATTGATAATCTTACATTTCTTGATATAATGAATTATAAATCATTAAACTTTTACAACTAAAAACCTTAATTGACACAGTGTCCACTTCTCCACTAAGGTGTGTAGTATAAACTGTCTTTCTCTTATGTCTTGCTTCTTGAATCCTTTGTCTGTACAGACTTTTCTAAAATTTCTTCATATCTTCACTGTATCAGTTCAGAGGACTCCTAAGGATGCATCTGCTTTACATCTGGTCCATCTCTCCAAGGACATCTCATGAAGCAAAAACAAAACAAAACAGGAAAACCGAAAAAAAATCCTAGAGAAAAAGAAACAATTGTTCTATTTTAGGAAAGATAAAACAATAAAAGATTCAATATAACTGATTTCTTGTAGGAACAAAAACTACTTTTGACAAACAAACAAATTGTGTATATTCATATCATTATATACGATCTGAGTGTTTTATATTTATACATTATATTATTTTTAAACCCTCATTTTGCATTATTCTATTATAAATTTCAATAACACTTACTCCTTGAATGGGTTTTAAATCCTCAATAATAAGAGAGAAACATCGGACAATATGGAGTACGAGGTAGTTTCGGATTTGGGTGGTAAAACTTATATGAAATGATAGAACAATACACACCAAGACACATTTTTTCTATGGCAAAATGTGTGCAAATGACCCCAAACCATGTAATAAAACGAAATGTAAAAAAGAAAAAGAAAAAAAAAGAAGGTGCCGTTTTCAATGTAACAGACAAAAAACCAACCCAAAGAACAAAAGAAAAAAAATAATTACACGGTATCTTTGATGAAAAACACTTGGCTTTATAAAGCCAAAATTGCACGGCGTCGGCAAAGTCGCTGAATGCGACGAGAGTTATTTTGGGGGAAGGAAACGGTACCTATTTTCATCGTATCTACATTCTCTACACAAATGCCACATTTTACGGTCTTCGGTAGAACACCGTGATTCTTAAAAAAAATTATCCTTTTGTGATTGTTGTAACATTAGCAACACGCCAAATATGCCTTTAGACGAGCCGTGTGTTGCGTGCAGTGTGGGGTCGATTCTGAAAGTGCCAATTGATAAATTTTCTTTTTTTTCTTGTTAACATTATCGTTTGCATTATCGCTGATATTTTTATGATGGTGATGTTGAGCGATGGCTTTTTTTAAAAATCATAATCATCACTCTTGTTGTTATTCAGGAAGAATTGCCTGCAAAGTTCAGGAGAATTTAAAAACAAACATTTCATCCCAATATTCAGACAAAAAATTTCCCCAACGACAAATACCACGCCATAGGTCTTTTGGAATCCGAGCGGGTCATCATTCACATGCATTCCAATCACAGCTTGAGTTTAGTGTTGCGTGGTAACAAACCAACTGCATTTTAAAGTTACCTTTTTGCGGAGTTATAATATTGAACATTTCAAATTCAAGTGCGTGCCAAACATAAGCATTCTTGTGCTCTTACTTGGTTCCCACAAGCTATACTTGTCACATCAAGAGTTTTTTCATAATGTATAAATTCTTGAACTAAATAAACGAAAGTGAAATGAATCCAATAGCGATCGGTTTCCGTACGTATATTTGCTGTATGCAGACTGCCAGCGCTTGGTTTCAAAAAAAAAGCTCGATCTGAAACAATGGAAACCCATAAAAGATTGATATTTGTTATATTACCCCCCATATAATGTGCTAGGTATACATGGCGCTGACGCTTTAAAAGGAATTCCAAAAAAAATCGTCACTCGACAATCTTCGCGAGCAAATGAATAAATGAATAGTACTGGCGTATTCGGAGGAAGAAGAACCTTCATATGAGCTTCCTCCTTTTTTTTGACTGAATATTGTACAAGGATGAATTGTTGAAAAATGAATACCACTTATTAATAAGGAAAGGACGGTTGACAAATTTAAAATTTTTTGTGTTCCATTACACTCTTTATGCATTTTCTGAAAACTTTTTTGTCGAAATACATTACTTTACTGTTGAAATGTGCATTTAAGATAAAAGTAAATGAAAACAGCAACAAAAAGCATCGTGTCAATGAGGAAATAACGTGAAATAACCTTGACTTCACGTTACACGTCTTGTCATATTATCAATGATAATGATAATGCCACAGAAATAATGGTAGTAATAATGGTAATAAACAACATAAAATATATTGAATAAAACCGTGAATAAGAATAAGAAAACGGTAGACAATAATCAGAACAGTAATGATTATTACAGTAATAGTTTTTAATAACATTAGTGTTTTATAACACTAATCCTAATATACGGATATCGCGTTTTAATATGTATGTGTGTGTGTGTGTTTGTGTTTGTGTTTGTGTTTGTGTTTGTGTTTGTGTTTGTGTTTTGTGTTTGTGTTTGTGTTTGTGTTTGTGTGGTTGTGTGTGTGTGTGTGAGTGAGTGAGTGGTGAGGAGTGAGTGTGTGTGTGTGTGTGTGTGTGTGGGGTGTGTGTGTGTGTGTAAATACAACTGTATATGCATATGTTATATATAATATAATTATTATAATATATTATATATTATATATATATATAAAATTTTTTTATATACACATATATGCATGTATATATATATAATTATATATAAATATAAAATATATAATATATATATATATGTATGTATATATATATATATATATATATATATATTATATATATTATATATATATATATTATAATATATATATGTATATATATATATATATATATATTATATATATACTATATATATATATATATATAGCTATATATATATCACTTGAGAGTTGTGTAGATCTAGCTTCGCCCGGGCTTTCAATATATATGGTCAGGCCTGTGTCAGCTATTTATGGTTGTCTCATTTTGTTCTCTGACACTCGATGCTTACCGTGGTGGCGAGATCGCTAGCAGGCGCTCGTGCCGCCATGGTGTAAGCATACAGCATAATATCCTTACCCAGCCCGGCAGCTGTTGTGGGGGTCCCTGTCTCAGAAATTGTGGGTGCTCACAACTCTGTAAGTAATGTACCAATGTGGCGTTCGGCTTGCCACAATCCCATGCAATACCTGTCTGCACAGTCAGTTTTTTGTATTATCTGCAATGCGCAATGGTAACCTAGTCTGATTCTGTGAAGAATGACTTCGCTACCTCTATTAATTGTTTCAGAGAGTGGCAGTGGCTCTCTGGTTCCTCTATGTGAAAACTGCAGGAGGAAGGCAAGAGCTGTAGCATTGCACTTGGGCTTGGTTGTATGATCATGGATTTGGGGGCATACCCTTGCCAGTGTCGCTAGTCTGTCAGCAAGCTTGATGCCTATGTGGCTGGGGACCCGGTTTATGATTATCTTCTACCCTGAGCAAGAATCCTCTGCGGCAGGGGTAAGCACAGTGTCGCGAGGTAGATTTTGTCTTTGGGTAAGCTGTGCTGTAGACAGTCAATGGCTTCCTAGAGTCGTGTGACCACGTGTCCTTCCCTCAGGACGCATGGGCTAGGGCTCCCCCTGATCGCAACTGCCTTGCCTGTAGCGAGGAGGCGGGTGTCTGTTACCTTCATGGATTTTTTGGCATCCCTTGCTACAAAGCTGGCGCCTGCAGTGTGGCTTAAGAGATTTAACTGATTCATCGTGAAGTAGGTTCTTCTACCCGGAGGAGCGACCTGGCTGAAATGACACTCTTGCCTTCTGCCTTTAGACTAGGCATGGGGTATTGAATCTTTCTTTTTCTGATTCGGTCAGCCCCCGGTACTGGACCCCCTTATAAAAGGAGGGGTTCCAGTCAATCCTTCCCCCAAGGTAATTTTGGGAAGACCTCGAGCCACTCCAAGTCCATTCCCTGGATTCTCAGACTTGTGCCTTGAACATTGTGTCTCAGACCCATGGTTTTTTATTTGGCTGCAGATCCCTTTTGTCCTATCCCACAACACTCCTCAGATACAAGGTCCAGACAGCACTGGGCTCTACTTAGGCGGGTGGTCTAGTGGAGGTGATTGCAAGATCGTCGGCTGTTCTGTTCCTGAAGTAGTCACCTATCTAGGCTATGGCTTTCCTCTGATTCCCTTATGGATTAGGGTTCCCCGAATAGCAAGAGGATTTGCTATCCCAAAAACCTTTTCCTGGTCTCGGAATACTACCACAGATGTTGACTGCTCATTGTGCGTAAGACCGTGGCTATGCCTGTGTGCTGTACTCATGCTCCTTGTGAACACATGGAGGTGTTCATGTGTGGGTCCCATTTCCACTGCAGTCGATTTAGTACCATCCTCTCGGCCGTCTTGCCCAGACAGCTGAGAAGAGAGGTGGGTGGTGCTTCCCTTGCTCCTTTGGTTTTGGGGGGGAACTATGGTAGTGCTCTTCCAGCTCTGGGGTAGAGTGGAAGTTTCCCTGGACTTGTTGATGAGTTGCAAGAATGCAAGCTCACCTGCCAGTCTTAGATGGGAAATGGTGGGGGTACGAGAAATGTTTTTGTAGTTTTTTCTTAGTTCCCTCAGAGAAAAAATAACATCTGAGTTTCGGGTTTGGCTGCCCATTCATTAATATAAGCAAGTTTTGCCTGGTTTTTAGGCGTTCTTGGGTTTTCCTAGTTTGGCTGGGAGACTGTTGCTACTTGTTTCTCGCAGAAAAAATCGTGCACCAGTCTGTTTGCCCCCTGTTGAGGGTCGTGGTATGTGCTCCCCGGGGCTTTAAACGGCTTGTAGCTCGCCTGACACGTTGCCATAGCTCTTTCAGGGCGGTTCGGTGGTCAAAGGATTCACACTATTCCAGTCACTTTTCCTGCCTGACTCTGTTGGTAGTTTCCTTGGCATCCCTAACAACTTCCCTTAGGAGGCTAGGTTTTCAGGGGTTCTTTGCCTTCGGAAGATTTCTGCACTCTGTGGTGACCTCCTTAATCTCGCCTTTAAAGTACTAGGCGTCTTTATAACTCCTGTACCAAGGCCGAGTTTTAGATATGGTCTGTGAGGCTGCTTGATTTATGGCATTGATAAGTCCGGCTACTTGCACTTGCACATTTTCACTCTGTGAGGGTTCGTTGCATCTTAGACAATGGGCCTAAAGCATTCTGAAAGGCTTGCCAGTTGGCCCAGTCTGTTTTCCTTCTTGGATTTGGTTGTGGCATCTGGGGTAGGGCCCGCATCCGTAAGGGTAGTAACAGTGCCATAGGGTCACTTGTCTCATAGACACACCATCTGATTCTCTCCACCAGAGCCACAGTTGCCAAAGTGAGGTCTAGCACCCCTCCTCTGAAATTTTGTTGGCTCTTCGGTATTGGAAGAGCGATCTCGTGGAATGTCCAAGCACTATCCTATGTGATAACCTGCTACATCCGGTGCCCTGCTGGGAGCCAGGGTGGGGTGGTGTGCATTGAAGGTGATCATTCGGTAGTGTGGGGTACAGTAGCACAGACCTGGCTGATGTCTAAGCTCCTACAGAATAGCCTGCTATACACAGCTTGAGGGGGACCTCGGCCAGGTTAATTTCAACAGCAAGATAGTCAACATCGTCTCCACAGCTCGGTGCATCGGCTATTACGGAACAGGGGATTGTTGCTTTGACCAGAGATGATCAAGCCTCTTTTGCCAGATGTGCTTTGGCAGCATAAAGAATGACACCCTGAGAAGCAAACAGTCCCCTCGTTAATGTCTCCTGGAGCATAACAGTGTCATTGTTCCTTACCTGTCCTATTGCGTGGAGGATGGCATTTCTGTATTGAAGCCATAGATGTTTCACTGTAGTATGCATTGTAGTATGTAGTAGGTTTAGAGGAACCTTAAAGTGTAGGAAATGACTAGGGGGGTCCAGACTCCCTCAGAGTCTGTCTCCGATCTAGGTCGCTTTGGACCACCCTTTCGGCTTGTATTCTTAGCTCTGGTCGTAGGAGCAACAGCTGTCAGGGATGATGTCTTAGGGGAAGTCAGAAGTCTCCTTGATTTGGGTGCAGGCCTGGAGTGGCCAGCATGGGAGTCCATTTTCTGGCAATTTCATGGACAGACACATTTTTTCTGATGGTTTCTCTGTTTTTGTCCATTTCAGCAGCAGGTCTGATTTGTCCACCTTGTGGGTCTGGATTTTACCTTGGAAGCCATGTATAGCTTCAAAGTGATTGTCATGGTCAGGGCCTTGCATGGTTCGTCGTCGTTCATCTCTCTGTTTTTTTTTTTTTTTTTCTTTTTTTATGTACATAAGCAGTTGTTTCATGCTCTCATGGAGTCATACAAGGGGATGCTGTATGTTAGAACCCATGTCTAACAGCTACAGGGGTGGTGAGAGGATATACACAGCCAACAGCCATTGTAACGGAACTCGTGGGTATCTGTGTGAAATGTCATCGGTGCCATGACTACTTGACCCTAACCTCCCGAAGGAGACCAGCCGATTGACATGAACGGGCCGATCAGGCCACCCGTCTTGCTGGAATAAGGGACCAAAGAGGACGTGTTGCTATCCGCGGGGCGTACTCATGCACGGCATCGCTCAACCTCCAGGACCCCCGTCTCCCCAGCGCACAAGGCTGCCACGCACGGCAAACACGTGGGGTAGGGAAGAACCCCTAGGGAGAGACCAGAGGGGTGCCATTCAACCTGCAAGGCATCGTTTGTTTGGAACCCATTTTCCATCCCTTTCCAGTGACAGCCACTCAAAGGCTGATTCACTTCAGAGACGGAACTCAGGTCCTGCACCTCGTAGAGGCGGTTCCAGTGGCAGGACTGGTGTTGGAAGCGCATGCGGGGGCAACCGTTGGGTCGCAGTAACCGTGGTCGTAGGCATGCTGGTGGCCGTAAGCAGGGACATGATGACCGTAAGCGGATTGTGGATAATGGCCATATGTAGGGACATGATGACCGTAAGCGGATTGTGGATAATGGCCATATGTAGGGACATGATGACCGTAATCGGGTTGTGGGTGATGGCCATATGCTGGAGGATGGACAGAGCCCCGAACGAGTCCGACGTATGCCAGAGCGACAGACTGGAAAGCAAAGATTACCATTAAAATCAGATATAAATGATATAAACTTTTTGTAAAGTAAGAATCCTTCAGATAGTACAATGGCAACAATATTACCATTGGTGATTATCAAAGGAGTGCGAAAAAATAGCTGTTTCTTCTTTAAGATATTAAGAATAATTTCTAAGGGAGACTGACCAAGGTAGTAAAAAAACAATGCCGTCATATCAATTACATTTGATAGAAATGATAGCACAGGAGATGATAACTTTTAATAGCGAAAATAACACCAACAAAAACAAAGGACCATTATTGTCATAGCAATGTAGAAAATGATGACATTGCCGAAAAAAATAAAGATAAAATATGATAGCAATAAGAATACGATAAATTATGATGATGAAATATTGCTAATGGTATAGTAATAATCTTGATGTATAGCATGCATGCATACTATATGTAAAATAGAAAGATACATATATACTTTGTGTATGCATGCAAAACATATATATACTTAAACACTTATTTGCATCTATAAAACATATCTTCTGTTTTTCTCCATACATATGTGTATGTATACATGTACATATGACAAAATTTAATAAAGAATAGATACATGTAAAAAGTAGGGAAAAAACAGTGCATTGAAAGGAAAGGGAAGAGAGGGAAGAGGAGAGACGGAGCTGGGGAGGGAAGGAGGGAGGAAAGAGAGAGATGGGGAGGGGGTGGAGAGAGAGGGAAATAATGACCGAGGGTGGAAAGAGAGTGGAAACTGGGGAGGGGGGAGAGAGAGGGGGGGAACGAGAGAGGAAGATGGGGGGGCAGTAAGGAGAGAGGGGTGATAGAGTGAGGAAAGAAAAGGGTGATAAGTTGAAATGCGGGGGAGGATTGGTGGAGATGGTGATGGAGGGGATGGGGAGAGAGAAGCGAAGGAAGAGGGGATGGAAGGAGAGAGGGAGGAAGGAAAAGGCGGGATGGAGATGGAGGGAGAGAGGGAGTTGAGGAGATGAGGAAGAAGGAGCGAAGGAGATTGGGAGGGAGAGAGGGGCTAGAGGAGATGGGGAGGAGGATAAAGAAGGGAAGGAGTGAGAGAAATGTGGCAGAAGGGGGGAGAGAGGGACATAGGGGGGGAAACACGAGAGGGGAAGGAGGCAGAGAGGGAGATGGGGAGCGAGAGAGAGGCAGGAGAACAAGGTACGTATTAGAAAATCCTATTTGGCAACTGCCAAACAAAATCCCGCATTTATTGCGAATGCTAGTGGCTTTCTTTGTTTTTTTTTCTGACTTTTTTCAATTAACATCATTTACTTTATTGTATTTGCGCCTGGGAGACGGAGAATGGAGGGAAAAGGAAGGAAGGAGACACAGGGAGAGGAGGAAGGAGTGTAACGATCGTTAATTATACATATCAATTATGTGTCGTATTATATATGCATCTAAATATTTACTACTTTTGAATATACTTTATACGCACACGTACACTTTTACCTAGCCAACGTAGATTACAGAAAAACAATACATACATATGCCTTTCCACGGCGTTACCACCGACTCAAATGACCGCATAAGCACTTAAGGTCCTTATATACACTAAGCATACTTGTTGTGTCGCCGCTACCCCTCAACTTATGGTTTGCTGTTGGACTTAGTAAATCGTACTCTAACATTCGCCCCTACGCTGCTGACTATGTATGATTCAAGGATAGAGAGGAAGGATATGGGGAGAGAAATAGGGGGGGGGGGAAGAGGATGATGTGAAGAGACAGAGAGATGGGAGAGGTAAGGGAGAGGGAGAGAATGAAAACTGAAAGAGACACGGGAAGA
>NC_051390.1:26668865-26673865 GCF_015228065.2 Penaeus monodon
GCTACCTCTATTAATTGTTTCAGAGAGTGGCAGTGGCTCTCTGGTTCCTCTATGTGAAACTGCAGAGGAGGCAAGAGCTGTAGCATTGCACTTCGCTTGGTTGTATGATCATGGGATTTGGGGGCATCCCCTTGCCAGTGTCAGCTAGTCTGTCAGCAAGCTTGATGCCTATGTGGCTGGGGACCCGTTTATGATTATTCTTCTACCCTGAGCAAGAATCCTCTGCGGCATGTAAGCACAGTGTCGCGAGGTAGATGTTGTGTTTGGGTAAGCTGTGCTGTAGACAGTCAATGGCTTCCCTGAAGTCGTGTGACCACGTGTCCTTCCTTCAGGGACGCATGGGCTAGGGCTCCCATGATCGCAACTGCCTCTGCCTGTAGCGAGGAGGCGATGTCTGTTACCTTCATGATTTTGTGGCATCCCTTGCTACAAAGCTGGCGCCTCCCAGGTGGCTTAAGAGATCAACTGATTCATCCCGTGAAGTAGGTTCTTCTCCCCGGAGGAGCGCTGGCTGAAATGACCCTTTTGCCTTCTCCCTTTTAGACTAGGCCATGGGGTATTGAATCTTTCTTGTTCTGATTGGGTCAGCCAGGTACTGGACCTCCTTATAAAAGGGGGGTTCCAGTAAATCCTTCCCCAAGGTATTGAAGACCTCGAGCCACTCCAAGTCCATTCCCTGGATTCTCAGACTTGTTGCCTTGAACATTGTGTCTCAGACCCATGGTTTTTTTTGGGCCCGGGCAGATCTTTAGTCCTATCCCACAACACTCCTCAGATACAAGGTCCAGACAGCACTGGGCCCCTACTTAGGCGGGGTGGTCTAGTGGAGGTGATTGCAAGATCGTCCGGCTGTTCTGTTCCTGAAGTAGTCACCTATCTAGGCTATGGGGTTTCCTCTGATTCCCTTATGGATTAGGGTCTCCTGAATAGCAAGAGGATTTGCTTATCCAAAAGCCTTTTCCTGGTCTCGGAATACTACCACAGATGTGACTGCTCATTGTGCGTAAGACCGTGGCTATGCTGTGTGCTGTAAATCATGCTCCTTGTGAACACATGGAGGTGTTTTATGTGTGGGTCCCATTTTCCACTGCAGTCGATTTAGTACCATCCTCTCGCCGTCTTGCCCCGACAGCTGAGAAGAGAGGTGGGTGGTGCTTCCCCTTTCTCCTTTTGGGTTTTTGGGGTGGGAACTATGGTAGTGCTCTTCCAGCTCTGGGGTAGAGTGGAAGTTTCCCTGGACTTGTTGATGAGTTGCAAGAATGCAAGCTCACCTGCCAGTCTTAGATGGGGAAATGGGGGGGTACGAGAAATGTTTTTTTTAGTTTTTCTTAGTTCCCTCAGAGAAAAGATAACATCTGAGTTTCGGGTTTGGCTGCCCTTTCATTAATAAAAAGCAAGTCTGCCTGGTTGGGGCGTTTTTGTTTGCCTTAGTTTGGCTGGGAGCTGTTGCACTTGTTTCTCGGAAAACTCGTGCCCCATCTGTTTGCCTCTGTTAGGGTCGGGGGGTTTGGGCTCCCCGGGGGCTAAGCGGCTTGTAGCTCGCCTGACACGTTCCCTAGCTCTTTCGGGGGGTTCGGGGGTCAAAGGATTACACTATTCCGTCACTTTTCCTTTTTCCTACTTTTTTGGTAGTTTCCTTGGCATCCCTAAATTTCCCTTAGGAGGGCTAGGTTTTCAGGGGTTCTTTGCCTTGGGAATTGTTTTCGCACTCTGGGGGGTGACCCCCTTAATCTGCATTAAAGTACTAGGCTCTTTATAACTCCTGTACAAAGGGCCCCGGTTTTGGGTATGGTCTGTGAGGTCTTTTTTTAGGCATTGAAAGTGGGCTACTTCACTTGCACATTTTCACTCTGTGGGGGTTCTTCATCTAAGACAAGGGGCTAAAGCATTCGAAAGGCTTCCAGTTGGCCCTAGTCTGTTTTCCTTCTTGGTTTGGGTTTTGTGGCTCGGGCTGGGCCCGCATCCAAAGGGTAGTAACAGTGCCATAGGGGTCATTTGTCTCATGACACCCATCTATTCTCTCCACCAGAGCCGCAGGGGCCATGTGAGGTCTAGGACCCCTCCCTGAAATTTTTTGGGCTTTTTCGGTATTGAGAAAGCGTTTCCGTGGAATGTCCAAGCACTTCCTATTGTAACCTGCTACATCCGGTGCCCTGCTGGGGCCGGGTGGGGTGGTGTCATTGAAGGTGATCTTCGGTGTGTGCTACAGTAGCAAGACCTGGTGATGTCTAGCTCCTACAGAATACCCTGCTATACACATTTTTGAGGGGACCTGGGCCAGGTTAATTTCAACAGCAAGAGTCAACATCGTCCCACAGTCGGTGCATGGGCTTTTTAGGGAACAGGGGATTTGTTTTTGACCAGATGATAAAGCCTCTTTTGCCAATGTGTTTGGCAGCATAAAGAATGACCCCTGAGAAAAAACAGCCCCCCTCTGTTAATGTCCCCTGGAGCATAAAGTGCCCATTGTTCCTTACCTGTCCTATTGCGGGGGAGGATTTCTGTATTGAAGCCATAGATTTCACTGTAGTATGCATTGTAGATGTAGTAGGTTTAGGGGAACCCTTTAAAGTGTAGGAAATACTAGGGGGTCCAGACTCCCTCAGAGTCTGTCCCCGATCTAGGTCGTTTTTGGACCACCCTTTGGGCTTGTATTCTTAGCTGGGGTCGTGGGGCAACAGCTGCAGGGTTATGCTTAGGGAAGTCGAAGTCCCCTTTGTTTTGGGTGAGGCCTGAGGGCCGCATGGGGCCTTTTCGGGAAATTTTTGGGACAGACACTTTTTTTTCTGAGGGTTTCTCTGTCTTGCCCATTTCAGCAGCAGGTCTGATATCCCCTGTGCTCTGGTTTTACCTGAAGCCAGTATGCTTCAAAGTGTTTTCTGGTCGGGCCTTGCATGGTTCTTCGTCGTTCATCTCTTTTTTTTTTTTTTTTTTTTTTTTTTTTTTTTTTATGTACATAAGCGTTGTTTCATGCTCTCAGGATCAACAAGGGAGCTGTAGTTAGAACCCATGTCTAACATACAGGGGTGGTGGGGATATACACGCCAAAGCCTTGTAACGGAACTCGGGGGGATCTGTGTGAGTGTCATCGGTGCCATACACTGCCCCAAACCCTCCCGAAGGAGACCACCGATTGACAAAAGGCCGATCAGGCCCCCTTCTTGCGGAAATAAGGGCCCAAAGAGACGTTTTGCTATCCGCGGGCGTACTCATGCACGGCATCGCTAATCCAGGACCCCCGTCTCACGGGCCAAAGGTGCCACGCAGGGCAAACACGGGGTAGGGAAACCCCTGGGGGAGAGACCGGGGGGGTTTGCCTTTCAACCTAAAGGCATCGTTTGTTTGGAACCCTTTGCCCACCCCTTTTCCAGTGACGCCATAAAAGGCTGATTCATTAGAGAGGGAACTCGGGTCCTGCACCTCGTAGGGGCGGTTCCAGGGGCGGACTGGTTTTGGGGAAGCGCATGCGGGGGCACCCTTTGGTCCGGGCGTAAAACGGTGGCCGAAAAAGGGAAAATGCCGTCGGGGGGTAAGCCATGGGGACATATGCCGTAAGGGGATTGTGGAAATGGCCATAGTAGGGACATGAGACCGTAATGGGGTTGTGGGTGTGGCCATATGCGGGAGGTGGACAGAGCCAAACGAGCCCACGTATGCCAGAGCGACGACTAAAGCAAAGATTACCTTTAAAAATCGATATAAAGATAAAATTTTTTTGTAAAGTAAGAATCCCTTTAATAGTACAATGGCAACAATATTACCATTTTGGGGATTATCAAAGGAGTGCGAAAAAATAGCGTTTCTTCTTTAAGATATTAAGAAAAATTTCTAAGGAACTGACCAAGGTATTTAAAAAAAAAAATGCCGTCATACAATTAAATTTGATAGAAAAGTAGCACGGAAAATGATAACTTTTTTTAGCGAAATAACACCACAAAAACAAAGGACCTTTTTGTCATAGCAAGTGAAAAAGATGACTTGCCAAAAAATAAAGATAACTATGATAGCAATAAGAATACGATAAAAATTATGTAGAAATATGCTAATGGGAAGAAAAATCTTTTGGGTTATGCATGCATGCATACTATATGTAATAGAAAATCATATATACTTTGTGTATGCATGCAAAAATATAAACTTACACCTTATTTGCATCTATAACACATATCTTTGTTTTCTCCATACATATGTTATGTATACATGTACATATGACAAAATTTAATAAGAATAGATTGTAAAAAGTAGAAGAACAGTGCATTTAAAGGGGAAAAGGGAGAGAGGAAGAGGAGAGCGGAGTGGGGAGGGAAGGAGGGAGGAAAAAGAGAGATGGGAGGGGGTGGAGAGAGAGGAAATAAAGAACGAGGGGAAAGAGAGAGGAAATGGGGGGGGGGGGAAAAGAGGGAGGGAACGAGAGAGGAATGGGGAGGCAGTAAAGGGGGGAGGATGTAGGGAGGAAAAAAAGGAGGGGTAAGTGGGAAAAGCGGGGGAGGAGGGGGGGAGGGATGGAGGGGATGGGGAGAGAGAAGCGAAGGAAAGGGGGGGAAGGAGAGAGGGGGGAAGGGAAAAGGGGGGGATGGGATGGAGGGGGAGAGGGAGTTGAGGAGATGAGGAAAGGAGCGAAGGAATTGGGAGGGGGAAAAGGACTAGAGGAATGGGGAGGAGGAAAAAAAGGGAAGGAGTTGGGGAAAGTGGCAAAGGGGGGGAAGAGGGACATAGGGGGGGAAAACGAGAGGGGAAGGGGCAGAGAGGGAGATGGGAGCGAGAGAGAGGCGGAGAAAAAGGACGTATTAGAAAAATCCATTTGCAACTGCCAAAAAAAATCCCCATTTATTGCGAAAGCTGTGGTTCTTTTTTTTTTTTTCTGCTTTTTTCAAATTTCATCATTTACTTTATTGTTTTGCGCCTGGGGGGACAAAGGGGGGAAAAAGGAAGGGGGAGACCAGGGAAGGAGGAAGGGGTGTAACGATCGTTAATTATCATACAATTATGTGTCGTATTAT
>NC_051390.1:26678865-26693865 GCF_015228065.2 Penaeus monodon
CAGGGCTATCCCTCGCCTAACCTATGCTGTTTGGAGGAGGTCGCTAATCAGGGGCTGGCCATTCCCGCCTGTGTCAACAGAAGGTTCCCCTTCGTTGGCAACAGGGCTTACGGAGAGGCGAGGCCCTGGCGGCCACGTCACGACTGGATTAACACCACTGGCCGTGACACTCCTTTCCTCGGTTCCCATAAATCCTTACAACAAAGGATTTATGGTCCTGGAACAGCAAGCGTCACGTGCCGGAAACCGAAACCAGTGGGATGGTAGGGTAAGGATAAAGGATGTTGGGTCCACGCTATGGCAAAGGATAATGAGATGGTGAGGGTGAGGTTATGGCAGTCACGAAGCGTCAGGTGACGAAGTGAAGGTATTTAAAAGCAGGGATGTAAGGACTGTGGCAAAGGGGAGGTTAAACTTTACTTTAAGAAATTAAAAGGTTACAACAAATCAAAAGAAAACAAACTACGTTAAAAAAAAGAACAAGAGAACAAAAACAAAACAAAGATTTAACAAAACAAGGGATAGGGGAAGGGGAAAGATGAAAATGAAGAAATAAGAGGTGACTTCAAAGGATGCAGCCAAGCCTAAAAAACTGCATCCACTTCTTCGTCCCATGCCAAAAAAAAAAAAAAAAAAATCATGGCCTACTCCCGTTCTCCGGCCGGAACGAAAGATGGCGTTGAGTCTATCCAGCCAGTCGGTATGCCAAGCACGGAGTGTGTTGGTCTGTTTGCAGACCAACCTACGCCACTCGGTGTTCAGTGGAAGCAAAGAAGCTACCTCGTGGAGTTCAGATTTTGTAATAAATCGATCCCTATCTACCATACAGATCCATCTGAGTGCTTTATTCTGAACAAGCTGGAGTTTGCGCTTGTTAGTGCATGATGTTTGCGTTAGTGCAAGTGGTGTATATTTGAGGAGAGGTTTGATCAGTGTTTTGTATAGATGCAGCTTCGTGCGTGGGCCGCACTTTTAAATTGATAAAGCGAATGTAAGATTTTTCTTGCCAAGGCGGCCTTTGCATTGATATGCAAATGAAATCGAAAGTGGGTATCAAAAACACAAACACAGTAACGTGTACACAAAGATGAATAGAGAAACAGCCACAGTAGAAAATTAAATTAAATCGTAACGTTTCGAACTCTTCACAAGTTCCTCTTCAGACGAATAAACCGAAAAGGATACAAGGAGATAATTTTGTCAAGTATACTTAGTGACAGGACGAACAAGAGCTGAATCAGGTCTCAGGAGGGTCAAGGTCGAAGAATCTGGGGAAGGCTTTACTAACTAACGAGGAGGCAAGATCATCCAGGCCCCATTGACCAGCACTCAAGTTGAAATCAGGCCTTTTTCAATGCGTGGGCTGAGTATGTTGCCCTGAGATACTCCAGCGTGCATTAAAATGGTGCCTGAAACTTTGTTTAAGAATTTTAATTTCAATCTGTGATCATCGAGAAAACTGCGTGGGCTGAGTATGTTGCCCTGAGATACTCCAGCGTGCATTGCAGAGCAGCTTTTTAATCAAAGGTGGGAAGTTAAACTTAGTACACAACTTGTACTTCAGGCCAGCATGCCAGTCCGTGTTGAAGGCTCACTCAACATCTTTTGTAATAAGAGCAGTCTTTGGTCGTTAGTCTTTTTTGTTGTCTGTGTAGTTTGCGATGATGCTGAGTGCGTCTTGCGTCTAGCGATGCGAGCGAAAGTCGAATTATTTATGTGAGAAAAGGTTATAGTCTTCGAGATACGACCTTAGTCGAGTGTTTATGTTTTTTGCCTAATGTCTCGAGTAGACTAATAGGGCGGTATCTCTTAGGGTCAGTCAGGTCTTTTTGTGGCTTAAGAATGAGGTAGCCGGTAGCGAGAGAAGCGTTGTACAGGTGAGTCAAAGCTTGTATAAGGTTATCAGGAAAGCGAATAAGAGCGTCGCGTCCGATCTGTGAGGAGCCTTTAGCCTTACGAGGAAACCTATTTATTTTTTCTTTTACTTCCTCACACAAGATGGGTGCTGTGAGTTCGCAGGTCCAACTTATCCAGTCGGATAATTGGCTTTGGGTTAGTACTGTTCTCTTGACTCCAGGTATCAATTTCTTGAATTCTGGCAGTGAACAGGGGATAAGGAGGGTAAGAGTAGAAAACTTGGAACCAGTGTTCTTAAAAGATGTTGATAACACGCACGGGATCTGAATCTTTTACGTTATTATGAATGAGGTGGGAGAAGGGGGGCAGTTACTACCTTTAAGTTGTTAAATTTTTTGCCAAAATTTCCGAGGACTGCGAACTCTGTTGCATTCTACTTTTTAAACTAAATCTGCCCAATATTTTTGTCGGTCGTTATCAAGACTATCAATGACGTGTCTTCTTAGAATAGATAAGTCCCATCGAAAATGGTATAATCTGTTTAAATTTTGAGTAAAAGACTTCGAAAACAGGTCAGGAGACGTTTTGTCCTTCCAGATGGCTGAAATAATATGCGAGTTTTCTACCGAAACCTGGGGATGGTGCTCAGCATAGCTGAGGCGATGCAGGCGATGTAATTCCAATGCCCATCTATTATTTGTGAATCAAGCCCGTCAAGATTAAATTCAAAGTTTTGATGATTTAATCTGGATTTAAACGACTCCCAGTCTGCTTGTTTATACGGGAAAGATCGCCTTTCTTTGTTTAGTATTGGTGATGTGGAAATTTTAATTATGATGGGTATGTGGTCTGAACCAACGTTCGGACCGGGTTGTAGGTGTGTGTGGTAGGCAAGTGCTGCCCTGTTCCCGAAAACGAGATCAGTCGGGTCCTGTATAGTGGAGTCTTTTGGTTTCAAAAATAGAAAAGAGTTGCCTATCGTGTGCATTGGTAGTGCTGTGTAGTGTCGTGTGGGTAGCGTTGATATCTCCAGCAAAGAAGACTGGGAGGTTTGTATAATTGAATAATTTGTTGAAGTCTGCAAGAGGCAAATTAGTGTTTGGTTTTATATAGGGAGTGGAAGGGATAATAGGGCCCTGTGGGGTGAATAACCTGACTGCCATGAAGTCAGGGTGGCTGAATGAGAGGATGAGGAACACATGAGTGACGGTGGAATTTATGAGGATACAGGAACCCACTTGCAATCCGTCCCCTGATTGCTTGGATGTGTAACCATAGTGCCGAATTATATAGCCATTTGACGCCAAATAGTTGATTATACTGGGATGGCTGACCGCATGATCCTTCCCCAGGGGAGTAGTTAGGTAAACATTGTTTGGTTTTCAACCCACCATCATAACTAAGATAATGTGAAATCGGTGAGTGTTAATTAGAATTCTGAGGGTAAAGCCTCTCATGTCTTCTAGTTGACGATTTCCGCATGTCAAGTCTGAAATCAGTTTAAATTCAAGATATAAAATGACTACGAGAAGTTAGTAGTGAACGGAAAACTGAGAGTTAAACAAATGTTTTCAAAACAAAAGCATTCTAATATTCGTGTCATTCATTAACATTTTTACAGTGTTTTTTATATTGTATTGAGGCATTTCACTTGTTTTTATATAATAAGAGATGTTTTTTTAAAATTGTTTATAATCGTGAGAAAGTACGTGTAAGGGAAAAAAATAGGTACTCACATATCTTACGGGACGACTTTTATTTACCTTTCGAAATAAAAAAAAAAACTTTCAGATATTAAGAGTATTAAAATTATTACCGAAATTTCTTGAATTATTTTGAAAAAAAGCCCCCAAATTTTGGGAATACTGCAATTACAGTATTTTTTTGGGGGCCCCCCCTCGTTTTTTCCTTTTTTTACACAAGTTTTTTCCCCGTACATTTTTCTATAGGCCCCAAAAAGGGGGAAACCAGCATGTCCCCCGGGCACGAACGGGCTTAAAACGGGGAAAACCCCAATTTAAAATCAGGTCAAAAAGGGCACACACGAGGTCTTCACAGGAGCAGCACCCAAGTCCGTTTTCTGGTTTTTCCTCCGCCCCCCGCTCCAGCCGGGTTGCGTCATTTTTCCCCAGGTCTCTTCATTTAACACATGCCCAGGTCACCCTTTTTCATGTTAACAAGTTTTGCACAGAGACAAAGACCACGGCGTAGAACTATCCCCCCAAATAAACAAAAACCCCATTGCTTTTAACAACCAAACCTAAAAACAAACTACAGAAAATTTAAAAAAATTACCCTCGGGAAAAACAAACAAATTTTTTCAAAAAAAAGAAACCCGTAATTGAAAACCGGGTTTCAAAAAACACAAAAATTTTCATCCAGCGGGGTTTTTCCCCCGTCTCGCTGGGGTCGCTCTGGAGGGGGGTTTTGTGGGCGGCGGTAGTTTGGCGTGGCAAAAAAAGGAGGGGTATCTTCTGCCCCAGCCCTGGCTCATGGTCACCATGATTTCTGTTGCATCCCCAAAATGCTCGTCCTCATCTCGGTCGGGCGTCTGCCACGCCCTCATCGCCGCTACTGGGGCTAAGTCTTTATTCTTTTTCACCATGGCCCCAGGAGTAGTTTTGGGCCCAGGGAAATTTGCCCCCGGGCCGGTCCGGGGGAAAACCGACGGTCGTTTTCCCCCCTCTGCGAATTCGAAGGTGACATCAGAGAGGGCCGCTACCCCCGTGTAGGGCCCTCCCAGGGGTCTGTAGCTTGGGCCCCCAAAAAAGACCCCCCGCTTCCGCCCGGGGGGTTGAAAGCCAAAACTCGGGCACCTGGGTTGTACCCATTTTCCCTCTGCCCCGGGTCATAGGTCTCCTTCAGGGCCCAATGGCCGGCTACCTTGAGTTTGCCACGCACTGTGGGGTGAAACCTCCGCCGGGTTTCTCCGCAGTCCCAAAGGCATAGCTGGATGTGACATTTGGGGAAGTTAAAGCCTTTTGGCCAAACCCACGGGAAAGCCTGAGTCATGGCCAAACATGAGTCGGGCAGGTGTGAAGGCTGTTACCTCATGCACAGCAGACCAGTAGGCCATGAGCATGGCGGGCAGTTTGGGAAGTCCCAGTTTTCCTGATTTTCCCTGCCAATATTTGGCAAAATGTGGGGAAGGGTAGGGTTTTTTAAACCGCTCCCCACCTACCTTTTGGAATGTGGAGGGAGGGGTGTCGCCCGGGGTCTTGCGACCCCTAACAGTCGAAAAACACTCAGGGGAACACTCGTGACTCAAACTCAGGGCCCTTTGGGGCGGGGCATTTCCGAAGGCACACCAAAAGGGGTAATGAAAAAAATTCACTAAACCCCACCAGGGCCCCGGGCCCTCGTGGTTGGGAAATTTGTTTATCCCTCGGGCCATTTTGGGGAAATAGCCAATTACCACAAAAATGTATGGGTTTTCCCTTGTGGGTGAGAGGCAGGGGACCACCCAATGTCTTTTGGGCCACCTTTTCCCATGGGTGCTCCCCCCACAGTACCCCTGTAAGGGGCAGGGTTTCTTTCTAGGGGGGCCCCCTTTTTGAAATGCACACATCACATGCTCTACACCATCAGCCCACGTCACTTCTCACCCCACCATTTAGAAGCGTTGACGGGGGAAAAAGGTCAGGGTTTTTTTTCCCCCAAGTGGCCACTGGTAACCCCGGCCCTGAAATTTCCCTCAGAAACTCAGCACGCATGGTTTGGGGGTACTACAATCCCCAAAGTTCCCCTGCCCATGAACTGCACCAGCACTTCACAAAAAAACCGCTTTAAATCCATTTCGTAATTTTTCCCCAAAGGGGTCCCCAAAGACATTTTGTGGGGGGGCTCTCCCCCAGCCACGGCCCCCCCAACTGGAGCGCCCAAATGGGGAGCCTCAACCCAACCAGACAATGGGAGAAAGGGGTCAGGGGTTTTCATTTTGTGCCTTACCCCAAACCCCATCATCCCTTTATTTGGCGCTTCCCCAGCACCGCAGAGGGAAAGGCACACAGGACAGTCCTTCGGACAACAGTGTGGGGCAACAGTTTTCAAAAGGGCGTCGCCTCAGGCTGTCAGCGTTGCAAGGGGAAAAACCCCCGGGCGGGGACGATGTGGTAGTTGTACGTTAAAGGCGCCCAACCACCTTGCCAGCGCCCTCTGCTCCCTTTCAGCAAATTAAACCCACTGTAGGGCAGCATGGTCAGTCCAAATTTGGTGAACTGGGCCCACGTAGATTTAGGGTGAAAGGGCCCCCGAGACTCTTCACCCCCGCCGCAATTTTTTCCCTTTGTCAACAAATAGTTGCTTAGGCCTGCTAAATTTGGGCCCAATGTGTGGGGCCACGCCCTACCCCTTTCCCCTCCTTTATTTGGGAAAAAAACTGCCCCGTCCCTTTCCGCACTAGCGTCAGGCCCAAAACAGGAAAGGGGAGCTTCGGATCCGGATAGGGCAAGGACCGGGGCTTCCCCCAGGGCCTTCTTCAGGTTGTCAAATGCAGACTGACACGCCGCCCCAAACTGGAAGCACTCCCCTTTTTTTTGTAAGTCGGTGGAGAGGACCGTTTACACGGGCCCAAACCCCCGTCAAAGCGGCGGTAGTATGGCACAGGCCCACGTAGCTCCTGATTTTCCGCCACATTGGGGGGAACTGGCCATTTCCCACCACCTTATTTCTGTGGGTCGGTGCGCACCCCGGTCTTAACTGACACAGCCCCAGAAACGGAATCATGCGGGAACATCGAGCATTTCTTGGGGCGAGTTTGGGGTTTGGCCTTCCCAACCGCTGTAGTAGCCTCCAGCCCCCTCCAGCCCCTCCCAAAGGTGCCCCAAAGGGGACGATGATGTCATCAAGGGTAGAAAAGGGCCCCGTTTTCCCCACTGCAGGAACCCAAAACCCTCCCCACAGAGGGCCAAAAACAACCGGGGGGCATTGCGGGAGACCAAAGGGCATGACGTTGAATTGCCACGGGCCTTTTCCCCAAAAGGGAAAAAGGGCAGTCTTTGGCTTTTTCCTCTTCCGCCATCTCCACCTAGTGAAAAACCCGGACTTGGGTCAGTGTGGAAAACCCCACCGGCCCCCACCAATGCATCGAGTGGGTAAACCCAATTTCGGCAATGGGTATGAGCCCTTGTTTGGGTCATGTAAATTCAGCCCCCGGGTTTAGTCCACACGGGAAGCGTTGTGTCCCGTCCCTTTTTTTTCACCAGGACTCCCGCTGATGCCCAGGGGATGTCGGGCCCTTTTCAATCCCCCCGGTGCCCCCAGCTCTTTGACATGCGCTCCCATCTCTTCTCCCCGGGTTTGGTTTTGCAATATGTCGGGGGGGGGTCGAGGGCAAACTCCCCCCCGGGTTAATGCGGTGCTTCACCAATCCTGTGGGGGCCCAGGCCCAAAAGTAAACCCCCTGCAAAAAAACTTTGGATTTTGGGGGAAGCAGGGGGTGAGCACTTTCTGTTTTGTGCTTCCGTCAGGTTAGCGGCGCTCCGGTGGCCAATTTCCTCGAGGAAGCGGGAAAAAGGCCCCCCACACCAACCAATCCTCGCTCCCGGAGGGACTCTTCGGGACGCTCCACTTCCTCCAAGTGCCCAGCTTTGCCCCAAGCTGGCCCCTTTCGGGGCCCCTTATCGGAAAATTTGGGCTACCAACACGGTAACTAACCCCTCCCCGGGCCCAACAAGGCTCCGCCCAACCGCTACCCCCATCAGCCAGCGGGCAGGTTTTGGATGGGCCCACGGGGCCCCCTCTACTCCATGCTAAATCTTGACAATCGAAAAGGGGTTTTCTGGGACTCTGCCGGGGGGCCAAGGTGCAGTCGCTCAGCCGGAACTACCTCTGCACACCCAAAACCCCCTTGGGAAAAGCAAGGGCATTTTCACCATGCCCCCCTCCCCAGCTTCCGCCCGGGGGTCGACCCCCGGGCCTTACTCTGGTCAGGTAGTAAAGGGCCCAGAAAAGAAAGGGGTCGTCCAGATGGCCCCCATCACCGGCAGCCGTGCCCCGTGCTGCCACCCCAAATCCAAGCCCCCAACGGGCCCCCTTGAGCGGCACACAAGGGCCCCGGGAAAACCACCCCAGTCTCTGGGTGCGTTTTGGAAGTTGAATAGGGGCCCAAACATATCGGGGCCGCACTAGGGTTTTCTCACCCCCCAGTGTCCATGCCCAGGCGGCGTTTCAAACCCTTTCCGCCACGCTGGTGTAAGAGGCATTTGGGGGATGGCGGCAGAGGGCCCCAAACATTTCCACCGCGGGGCCCTTAGCGCGGGTTACCGGGGCTGCGGGGCCTTCTCTTCCTGGCCAGCCGGGCAGATGCCAGCTTTTCCCAGTTTGGGGCGACAAAATCCCTCCCAGGCCACCTCCGTCGTAGTCAGCTGGTTTTACATTTCACAGAATGTTGGAGGCCGGGGGGGACGGGGTTGGAAAAAACGCGTCCCGTGAACAAAACACACCTGGGGGGGGGGGAAGGGGGGGGGGGGAGGCAACGAGGCGGGTTGCCCGGGCCCGAGTTTGCCGCCACCTATCCCCAAGGGAGGGGTTTCCGTGGGTCCCCAGCCTTTTTGCGGGGCCCATTTGGCATCTGTTGCCAACACCTCTTTGCCTTCTCTGTTCCCAACGTTAATACCTCGTGACGCCCCCTTTCCCCTTCACTTCCTACCTCGGGCCCCTGAACCTCCCCCCTTCAGAGTCTGCACCCCCTCCATCAGTTCACTCTTCACGGGTTGAAAGGCCTTGCCGGGGGTACTCGGGATTTTCCATCTTCACAGTTGAAAGATGTTTCTGTAGCACCTCAACAAGTCGGCAGAACTGTTCCTCTCCCCTTCCTTGCCTGCATTCGACGAGATGGTCCCGCCTGCTCGGTCCCCTCTGGCCTGCTCTTCTCCCCTTTTGTCCCCATTTCCTCCCCAAAACCGGCCAGCATGGCAGTGTTTCCGGGTCCTTTGGCTCGGCTTCACCCCCACCGTGCTGTTTAAAGCATGGGCCCCTCCCCTTTCATGGCGCCGCGATTTTTGGGACCACATGAAAAAGGGGGGCAAGCCCGGGCTGAACTGGCACGTAGTGGGCCCACAAAATCCCACCCCTTACACCTTTTTGTTACGCCGACCGCCTCTTTCTCTCAGCCCCCAAACAAAAGGGCCCAGGTGGGCAGCCCGGCTTTTTATCCCAGGGTCGTAAAACACTGCCCCCAGTCCAGGGGGCACCGAGCACCCCCAGCGCCCCAGAACCCCACGGGGGGAAAAAACCCCAAGTGGCGAGGCGGGGCACAAAATTTAAACACACGATGACTTTTTTCCCATTATTTAAACAAGTTATTACCTTACACTTTTTTTAAGGGGCAAAATTTACGGGGGGAAAAACCAGCGTGTCACACTGCACGGTACAGCTTATAAACAGGCAACACAAATTTATATCAGGTCACAAGGGCACACAGAGGTCTTCACAGGAGCAGCCCCCAACCCCGTCTTGGCTTTTCCTCCGCCCTCCGCTCACACCCAGTTGCGTCATGTTTCCCCGGGTCCCCCCATTTTAAAACACTTTCCCCCAGGTCACCCTTTTTCATTTTTAACACATGTTTTCCCACAGGGGACAAAGACCCACTGGCGTGCAGTTTTTAAACGTTTTTTTTCACCAAGTATTAAAAAAACAACCCCAAAAACAACCCCCGAGCCCACCCAAACCTAAAACCCAGCATTTGTTTCCCTTTTAAAACCCTGGGTTTTTGATCTCGAGAGAGGGACTTACCGGACGTTTTTCCATTAGAGAACACGAAAAAAGTTTTAACAATCACCTGTTAACTTTTCTGAGGCCCCAAGAGTAAAGGGAAGGAATTTTGGGGTTTCAAATATTTTAATCTTATTTTTTCCGTCATACGAGATGTGATACTTACATAAATTTAATATTTTTTGGGAATATAGGAAACATATTTAGAAATTTCGTTCCCATTATGCCCATGAATAACTCAAAATCAAGACAATTTTACAGGGATTTAAATATATTTTAAAAATTTAAACAATGTATAATAGACGTTTTGAAAGTCATTTTATCCCATTTTTTCGTTTTTCTTTTTTTATCTCTAAAAGGGAAAAATTTTTTTCTTAGCCGAAAAAAAAATTATGCTATCCCCCTTTTTCTTGCCATAGCCATTAAGTCTCAGAAAATAAAAATACAAAAAAAAGAGCGTTAAAATTTTTCTTGTTTACAAAAAATATATATATTTTTTATTATTTCCCGGGATATCATTTAAAAGCTTAGGGGTAAATTCGAATAAGGGTAATGGGTTTTTATTGGGGTTTTTATCGTATTTAAGGAATAATACTCTAAAAAAGTTTCTCCCCAAAAAAAAATTTAATATTACCATTTTTGTACAAAAAAAAGGGTCATGCCCTCTGCATTAAGGGGTAATCAATATTTTCTGAACTATTTTTATGATACCAAAATTTTAAATTTTTGGGGAAATTTTTAAAAACTATAATATTTGCCTTTATTACTCATATCAATGCCATTACAGTGGGAAAACCTGCATAATCAGTAGGCAAATTTTAAGAATATGTACCCTTTACATAACAAAGTAAAAATCATAGGAAACCCCAAAATTTAGTACATTCCACAACCCTATTATAACTAAATGCTCTTAATAGATGTGATGTGATAATGGCCAAAGACATATCTCAAAGGTATGTTCCTTTATATTTCGGGAAAAAATGATGTTTGGGATTTAAACCCCAATTCATAGGACTTCGATTAAATAAACCCCTTTCCTTTTTTAAAATTTTCACAGTCGGCTGTTTCTTTAGATTTTTCATTTTGAAATTTTTATATAAAAGATAAATCCCAAAAAATCTTGAGTGAACCCGTACAATTAAAAATTTTTTAAAAAGTTAACGTATAGGGAGAAAATTAAAAAAAATTTTTTAAGGGCAAAGATTTAAGACCTAAGAAAAATGAAAATAATACTGGGCATGCTTTAAAAAGGGCTATAAATAATGGGGTTTGATCATTGGGAGAGAAAGATGCTGAGAGGTGATAAAGAGATATTTTTACACTAAATTTCTCTGGCATATTTTTGTCCGTATCACACATATAAAAGACAAGAAAAAACAGTTTTGCTCTCCCCAATTCTTTCAATTCCGTTTTCATCTTTATTTTCTGTTTCATTTCTTCGTGATTCATAGTCAAACAAACAAAAACTAAAATTTGCATAGAAGTTCCAAAACTAAGTAGCTGAATTTTAAAAATGGGGCCCACCCGGAAAAGCCTTAGCATGTAATTTCTCATATATCCCCAGAACATTTCCCCGTCTGTCTGTTGGGCTCTCTAATCGGACCCCTTTTTAGTAAGGGAAAAAACCTTTGAAGAAAAAAAAACCAAATAGAAGTTTAAAAAAACGCGTAATTTTGGTTTTCAAAAGAAAAAATATAAATAGAGAAATATGAAATTTGAAAATTAAAAAATATATGTATGTATAAATATACATAAATTATAGATAATTATATATTTTAAAAATAATATATATATAAAATAAATAATACATAAATTATGTTATAAAATAACAATAATATTTTAAGGTATATAAATATAATATATAATATATTTTATATCATATAATATAATATTAAAGATATATAATATAAAATAAAATATGAATTAGAAATAATTTTAAAATGAGACAAGAAAAAATATAAGAATTTAAAAATATATAGATATTATATATTTATTTTTACCAAAAAAATATAGATATAATAAATAAAAATTATATAAAATAATATATATATATTATAATAGATACATATTAAAAATATTATAAATAATATATAAGAATAATATTTAAAAGAAAATATATATATATATATAATATAATAACAATTACAAAATAATAAAATAAAATAATAATAGAATATTAAATATATAAAATGATATTAAAAAGGAAAATAGATATAACACAACATATATATAAAATATAGAAGTATTTTTATAATATAGTAAGATATAATTTTTGTATATAAAATATATATATATAATATACCCAACATATATATATATATATATATAATATATAAATTTTAAAATATAATATATAAATATATTATATATATATATATATAATTTAAAATTAAAAATATATTTTTGGTTTTGGGGTTTAAATATATATAAATAAAATGATATAAATATATAGAAAATTTTTTTTTATATAAAAAATATTTGGGGGGTTTCACACCAAAAATTTGATATACTAAAAGTTTTAAATATTTTATGGTATTTATATATAAAAAATATATATTCTATAAAAAAAAAATAATATAAAATTGAAAAATATTTTTATATATAATTAAAAATATATATATATATCTATAAATATAATATATATATATAATATATATAAATATAAAAATAAAAAACAAACACACCACACACACAAAAACACCACACACACAAAAATATTATATTAAAAATTTCTACCCGGGGGTTTTTTTTCTCTGTGTGAAACATGTTTTTAACATGAAAAAAAGGGTGACCCGGGCATGTGTTAACATGAAGGGACCTGGGCCAAAAATGACGCAGCTGGCTGTGGCCCGGGGGAGTTTGGGGGAACAACCGGGGAGAGGACGCAGTTTGGGTTTTGCTCCTGGCCTTTGGGACCTGATAAACTTGGGGGGTTTTTTCGTGCCCCCGGGCCCGGGCCCCTTGGGGTTTCCCCTCCCTGGTGTTTGGGACGCTGTGGTTTCTCGGGCCTCTTTGGGGTGTTTCAGGGTTCACGACCCCGTGGATAAACGCCCTCTGCCTAGCCCCGCCTTGTGTTGGTGGCAGGAAAAGGGGAGGCGGCCGGGTAAAAAAATGGTTGTCAGAAATGGATTGTGATATTTGATCAGTGAGACCCCGCCCTTTTCATGTCCAAAAAGATTTGGGGGGCAGCCATGGAAAGGGAAAAGGAGGCTATGACTGAGGCAGGCACGAAGGGGAGGTGAACCGAGCCAGATGGGGCGTGATCATGCCCCTGCTGGCCGGTTAAAGTGGGGGGAAAGGGAAAAAAGGGGGCCCCCCCGAAGAGCAGGCACAGAGGGCAAGCGAAAAGGGGCACCCTCTCGTCGGGGTTTTCAAGCAAGGAAAGGGGAAAAGGAAAAAGGTTTTTGGCCCAAAAAGGTTTAGGGGGCCACAGAGCAAACTTGCCCTCTGTTTAAGATGGAAACTCAAAACCCGAAAACCCCAAATCCTGCAACAGCGGAAGAAAGGGGAAAGAGGAGGAGGTGCAGGGGCTCCGAAGGGCGAGGTTTTAGGGGCCGAGGGAGGAAGTGAAGGGGGAAAAGGGGGGCCCTCACGGGAGTTTTTGAAAGGGCTTTCAAACAGAGAAGGCAGGGCGAGGGGGTTTGGCCCAACCAAAAGGGCCCGAGGGTCAGATTTAGGGGTCTGCCTGGGGTCCCTGGCAGGAAATCCCGGGGGCCCCGCCCGCATGTGTCGGAGCCCGTGGTCGCTGCAGAAGGCTGGGGACCCACGGAACCCGCCTTTTCCCTTGGGGGATAGGGGCCCGGGAAACCGGGGCCCCGGGCAAAACCCGGGCCCCGTTCCCCCCTCACCCCTTCCTCCCCCCCGGGGGTGTTAGTTCCCCGGCACGCGTTCCCCCCAAACCCCGCAGCCCCTAGCCCCTAGGACATTTTGTAAAGGTAAGCCAGCTGGGGAAAGACGGGAAGGGGCCTGGGAGGCATATGGCCCAATTTTAAATACCGGGGATCTGCCCAGGGGGAGCCAGGAAGAGAAAAGGCCCCGCAGCTGGAACAGCGAAGGGGCCCCCGGTGGAAGGGTTGGGGGGACTGCCGGGGATTTCCAAAAATGCCTCTTACACCAGCGTTTTGGGGGGGCTTTGAAAAAGCCGTGTCGGGCCCACCAAACCCAGGCCGAAAGGGATATCGGGCCCACTTGAAGGGAAACGAAAAATCGTAGCGTGGGGAACCCCTGTCCCAGCTGGTGGAGGAGGGGGAGGCGGGTGGGAAGGAGGTCGTACCCTGCGGTGCGGAAGAGATGATTTCGGTCCTGGCCCGCGGGTTTTTGTTGGGCGCTTTGCAGGGCGAGCCCGCTTTCAAAAACTACGTCAAGCAGGCACCCCCCTGAGGAAACCCGCAGGTGGGCTGGCGAGGGCCTTGGAGTTCGAGGCCTTCTGAAAAGGGACACCCCACAACACAAAAGGCGGCCTAGGGCCAGCGGGTCAGCCCCCCCATGACCTCGGGGGGAAAGGGGAAAAAGGAGAAGGTAGCATTGAGGAAGGTGACCCCCAGAAATTTCCAAGGCTTGTGTTGGGGGTGCCCGAAAAGGGAGGGCACAGGCCCTTTTTTCCGTGTCAGAGGGAGCGGAGAAACAAGCCCCTCAACCAGACGGATTTTTTTGATGCCTTTAAGCAGGCTGCAAGGACTGTTGGAGGTATTGGTCACCCTCCGAGTGCATGTCCTAAGGCTAAGGAAGTGGACAGCCCCCCCAAAAAATCGGGGGCATTCGGAGAAGGGGGGCCCAAAACCCGCCGTCCCGGTTCCCGGGCCCCCATTGCCGTCGAAACCCGCACGATGAAGGGGGAGGGGCAGTAGATAGGAAGCCAAATTTCCCCCTGGGCAGTGGACACTGGGGGTGGAAGACCCAGTGCGGCCTGATATGTTTGGCCCCCTAAAGCGAATTCCAGAGGGAAACAGAACTGTGTGGGGTCAAAGGGGGGATAGTGTGCAGCCAAGGGACCAGTGGGAAAGGTCGTATTGGGGTTTGGGGAGCACGGTGCAGGGCTGCGGTGTATGTGGCCGATTGGACGAGCAAATGTTGCGGGCCTTGCCTACCTGACGCAGAGTAAGGGGGTGTCACCTTGGACGGAAACTGGTGGGGGGTGGGGACGGTTTAAATGTGCCCTTTCTTCCAAAAGGGGTTTGGCCCGCCCCAGAGGTAGTTTCGGAAAGCGATGCCCTTGCCCCCCCGGACAGAGTTTTAGAACCGGTTTTCGGGCTGTCAAGAGTTTAGGGTGGAGAGAGGGGCCCCTGGAGCCCCCTTTAAAAAAATGCAGTGGCGGGGGGTTATAGCGGGTTTGGGAAAAGCCTTTTTTGGACCAGGGGAGGGGTTAGTTACAAATGTTTGGGAGGGCCCAAATTTTCCGATAAGGCCCAAAAAGGTGCCCGCTGGTGCAAA
>NC_051390.1:26696779-26725493 GCF_015228065.2 Penaeus monodon
CGGTTTGGCAGCTCATATGTCATGCAAATTCTGATCAAAGGTTTTATATATTTCCGGATATTCGTTTCAGATGGCATGTCACGCTGCGAAGTGTGAAAGCGGCCCTAGGCTTGTTTGACCCATTTTTCGAATTTGCTTGATTTTTTTTCTTATGCTATTAATATCGCCACTTAGTATTTGTTAACATTATGCTTATTGCAATGCCACTGAAATAAAACAATATATGCATCTTATATTTCCATAACACAAGGAAAATGGTACACAAGTGACTAATAACTGAATCCATTTAGACTAAGCATGTGTGTAGCAACCTGCTTGCAAACACAATTATTGAATTAAAATTCCCCAGGTCCCCTGTTACCAACGCCGTAGACGAGGTGACTTGCCTCAAATGGAGGAAGACTTACACCGACTGCTGTTATGTCACGTACCGAGAAACCAATCCCTGGCTCCTGATTGACCTCGGGACGCCGCTCAAGGTCTTTGCGGTCATCGTCGCATCCCTGAGGACCAATGATTTGGAGGTTATGGAAATGATGTAGTACTGGTTCCTGATGAGGTAATTGGATGATGGTAGCGGGGGCGAGCTAAGGGAGTATTGAAGCAATGTAAATAAACCGTCAAAAAAAAAAAAAAATGTATGTTCGCATATTTGGTTGTTCTCCCCTTTTCTCATTTTTATTCACAATTTCTTCAGCATGAATTCTGCACCTATCATAATATTATCATGGCGATTTCCAATAGTTTGCACTTTACGTGATATCCCAGGTACGTGTCGGCTCGGAACTGCAAAAAGGTGACTTCCGATCCTATGGACTGCTCGGCGAAACTCGACATTGGACACCAAGAAGGCGTTACATAAAGTTCACGAGATACCCACCCATTCTCGGCCGCTACGTCAGCCTACAGCAATATCAGCTTACAAATTTTTATGTGTGCGACGTGAAGGTTCTAGCTGACGACTAAGAGAACAGTGGGAGTGGTTCCTTTTCAGTAGGTTATGGTATACATTGAGAAAAAGTAAATAATAAAAAAGAGAAAAAAGAAAGAAAGATAGATCGATCATTCGAGTCTTGTACTAAATTTGTAACTTTGATCAGCACAACAAATATTTAAATGTATTAAAGCTATTTCACTATATTCCTTTAAATTTGTTGTCGTGGTGATTACATTAGAATGAATAAGATAAGGACTGAAAGTGAGGGAGAGTTATTATAAGGGACATAAAACCCTGGACTTCAGGTAAAGGAATTCTAACACCCTCCCCTGGAACGTATGGTCTAGCGTGATCCAGGGCCCAAGCTCGTTCATGGATACCCATGGTTCGGATGTGAGTTTTAATTCTTGTTTAGAGGCTTCATAATAGTTTGATAACCTAAAAAGTGGAAGCGTTATTTTTAAATTGGAAGAGTTATTTTTAAAGTGGAAGGATTATTTTAAAAGGAAGGATTATTTTTAGTGGAAGATTATTTAAAAGAGGATTATTTTAAAAGAAGGATTAAGGAAGGATTATTTAGTGAAGGATATTAAGGAAGGGCAATTTTTCTTCTTTGTTTTTCTTACTATTATTTGTCTTGGGACTCGAAGATATGTAGAGGCGGATCTTCTGCCCTTCCGCAGTCCTGCGGTTTGTGTGTTAAATAAGTGGCTTCTCAAGGTTTCATCCTCATATTTTGCTTAAATACACGTGTTCTTGTGATTCCAGCTCAGATATTTAGTAAATTTAATTATGTTCATCGCCCTTTAAGAAATGTCCAAATTAGATTATAGTAGTGGGGTAGTGTTCCAAAATTTGAGAAACAGTACGTGAAAACACTATATCCTTTGTTGAGTAATTAAATTTAGTCATATCGTAAAACCAACTAAGATAATAAGGTATATGCAATGCACAATTCACTCAAGCAGCTGTAAAGTGTGTGTTTGAATGTAGTCGGTGTTCCTGTGCGTGGAATGGAAGTAAATCCTATTAGTCAATGTCACGTGCTTCATATTATGGTGATGTTTCTGCGGACCTAATGTAATGATTACCAAGTTTTTGTTTTACCTTTTTATTTTATTTACGGAAATTCTAATTTACATTTCCGTTTATATCGGTCTAATTACGCTATATGTCATCAAATAGATAAGTATTATAGGGTTTACAAAAAAAATGTTTTTGCAGCTTACCTCTTCCCCTCGTTAAAAATAAAAAAAAGGGGTTTAAAGTTTTTTTTTTAACTCCCCCATTTTTTTTTTTTTTTTTCCCAGGAAATTTTCTTAACACTATGTCACCGAACATTTAAAAGCTTGCCCCCAAAGTGCAATTTCGGGAGGGGATAAGAAAACCCGATATGCGAAGTTTACCTCGCCCGGGCCCAAAAAGGACCCGGGCCTTTTATTTCGCCCCCCCTCTCTACGGCCCAACCCTATTTCCCTTTCTAGGGAAATCCCTCAGGGTTTTTCTAGAGGGGGGATATTAAATTAAAGTCAAATGTAGCTCTCCCTTTGTATTCCCAAAACAACCTTCTAGCCAAAACCCATAAAAAACAAAAATCATAAAAGGGGATGATATCTAATTTCGTCTTAGAGGGAAAATGGAAAGGGTAATATCAAAATATTTATAACACATTTCTTGATATAATGAATTTTAAATCATTAAAATTTTACAACTAAAAACCTTAATTTAACAGTGTCCTTTCCCTAAGGTGTGTAGTATAAACTGTCTTTCTCTTATGTCTTCCTTCTTGAATCCTTTGTCTGTACAGACTTTTCTCAAATTTCTTCATATCTTCACTGTATCAGTTCAGAGGACTCCTAAGGATGGCATCTGCTTTACATCTGGTCCATCTCTCCAAGGACATCTCATGAAGCAAAAACAAAACAAAACAGGAAAACCGAAAAAAAAAAATCCTAGAGAAAAAGAAACAATTGTTCTATTTTAGGAAAGATAAAACAATAAAAGATTCAATATAACTGATTTCTTGTAGGAACAAAAACTACTTTTGACAAACAAACAAATTGTGTATATTCATATCATTATATACGATCTGAGTAGTTTTATATTTATACATTATATTATTTTTATGAAACCCTCATTTTTGCATTATTCTATTATAAATTTCAATAACACTTACTCCTTGAATGGGTTTTAAATCCTCAATAATAAGAGAGAAACATCGGACAATATGGAGTACGAGGTAGTTTCGGATTTGGGTAGTAAAACCTATATGAAATGATAGAACAATACACACCAAGACACATTTTTTCTATGGCAAAATGTGTGCAAATGACCCCAAACCATGTAACAAAACGAAATGTAAAAAAAAGAAAAAAAAAAGAAGGTGCCGTTTTCAATGTAACAGACAAAAAACCAACCCAAAGAAAAAAATAATTACACGGTATCTTTAATGAAAAACACTTGGCTTTATAAAGCCAAAATTGCACGGCGTCGGCAAAGTCGCTGAATGCGACGAGAGTTATTTTGGGGGAAGGGAAACGGTACCTATTTTCATCGTATCTACATTCTCTTACACAAATGCCACACTTTACGGTCTTCGGTAGAACACCGTGATTCTTTAAAAAAAAAAATGATCCTTTTGTGATTGTTGTAACATTAGCAACACGCCAAATATGCCGTTTAGGCGAGCCGTGTGTTGCATGCAATGTGGGGTCGTTTCTGAAAATGCCAATTGATAAATTTTCTTTTTTTCTTGTTAACATTATCGTTTGCATTATTGCTGATATTTTTATGATGGTGATGTTGAGCGATGGCATGTTATTAAAATCATAATCATCACTCTTGTTGTTATTCAGGAAGAATTGCCTGCTAGTTCAGGAAGAATTTAAAAAACAAACATTTTCATCCCAATATTCAGACAAAGAATTCCCAACGACAAATACCTACGCCATAGGTCATTTGGAATCCGATCTGGTCATCATTCACATGCATTCCAATCACAGCTTGAGTTTAGTGTTGCGTGGTAACAAACCAACTGCATTTTTAAAGTTACCTTATCGCGGAGTATAATATTGAACATTTCAAATATCAAGTGCGTGCCACAGTAGAGCATTCTTGTGCTCTTTACTTGGTTGCACAAGGCTATACTTGTCACATCAAGAGTTTTATTCATAATGTATAAAGTCTTGAACTAAATAAAACGCAAGTGAAATGATCAAATAGCGATCGGTTTCCGTACGTATATTTGCTGTATGACAGACATGCCAGCGCTTGGATCAAAAGAAAAAAGCTCGATCTGAAACAATGGAAAGCATACAAGATTGTATATTTGTTATTATTACCGCCATATAATGTGCTAGGTATACATGGCGCTGACGCATTAAAGGAATTCCAAACAAAATCGTCACTCGACAATCTTCGCGAGCAAATGAATAAATGAATAGTACTGCCGTATTCGGAGGAAGAAGAACCTTCATATGAGCTTCCTCCTTTTCTTGACTGAATATTGTACAAGGATGAATTGTTGAAAAATGAATACCACTTATTAATAAGGAAAGGACGGTTGACAAATTTAAAATTTCTTTGTGTTCCATTACACTCTTTATGCATTTTCTGTAACTTTTTTGTCGGAAATACATTACTTTACTGTTGAAATGTGCATTTAAGATAAAAGTAAATGAAAACAGCAACAAAAAGCATCGTGTCAATGAGGAAATAACGTGAAATAACCTTGACTTCACGTTACACGTCTTGTCATATTATCAATGATAATGATAATGCCACAGAAATAATGGTAGTAATAATGGTAATAAACAACATAAAATATATTGAATAAAACCGTGAATAAGAATAAGAAAACGGTAGACAATAATCAGAACAGTAATGATTATTACAGTAATAGTTTTAATAACATTAGTGATTATAACACTAATCCTAATATACGGATATCGCGTTTTAATATGTGTGTGTGTGTGTGTGTGTGGTGTGTGTGTGTGTGTGGTGTTGTGTTGTGTTGTTGTGTTGTGTGTGTTGTGTGGTGTGTGTGTTGTGTGTGTGTGTGTGGTGTGTGGTGTGTGTCTGTGTGGTGGGTGTGTGTGTGTGTGTGTGTGTGTGTGTGTGTGTAAATACAACTGTATATGCATATATATATATATATATATATATATATATATATATATATAATATATATATATATATATAACTATATAATATATAATATATATATAGTAATATATATATATATATTTATATATATTTTATAATATATATATATATATATATATATATATATATATAATATATAAATATATATATATATGTATATATAGACTTATTATGTAATATAGTAATTATATATATGTATCATTATATATGATATTATGATACATCATATATATAATATAATATAGTAGTATGTATATAATATAATGTTAGTGATTTTGTAGTGTGCAAATATTGAAAGGCGTTATATTACGGTGGACGTATTCCCTTTCTCTATTGTACAATATTACATTGCATATATATATATATATATATATATATATATATATATATATATGTGTGTGTGTGTGTGTGTGTGTGTGTGTGTGTGTGTGTGTGTGTGTGTGTGTGTGTGTGTGTGTGTGTGTATGTGTGTGTGTATGTGTATGTGTATGTGTATGTGTATGTGTATGTGTATGTGTATGTATATGTATATGTATATGTATATATATGTATATGCATATGCATGTATGTATATATATGTATGTATATATGCATTTGTATGTATATTCACATATATAAGTATGTGTATGTGAACACAAGCACGCACACACACGCACACATTCATTCACTTGAGAGTTGTGTAGATCTAGCTTCGCCCGGGCTTTCCATATATATGGTCCGGCCTGTGTCAGCTATTTATGGTTGTCTCATTTTGTTCTCTGACTCTCGATGCTTACCGTGGTAGCGAGATCGCTAGCAGGCGCTCCTGCCGCCATGGTGTAAGCATGCAGCATAATATCCTTACCCAGCCCGGCAGCTGTTGTGGGGGTCCCTGTCTCAGAAATTGTGGGTGCTCACAACTCTGTAAGTAATGTACCAATGTGGCGTTCGGCTTGCCACAATGCATGCAATACCTGTCTGCACAGTCAGTTGTTTGTATTATCTGCAATGCGCAATGGTAACCTAGTCTGATTCTGTGAAGAATGACTTCGCTACCTCTATTAATTGTTTCAGAGAGTGGCAGTGGCTCTCTGGTTCCTCTATGTGAAACTGCAGGAGGAAGGCAAGAGCTGTAGCATTGCACTTCGGCTTGGTTGTATGATCATGGGATTTGGGGGCATACCCTTGCCAGTGTCAGCTAGTCTGTCAGCAAGCTTGATGCCTATGTGGCTGGGGACCCGGTTTATGATTATTCTTCTACCCTGAGCAAGAATCCTCTGCGGCATGGTAAGCACAGTGGTCGCGAGGTAGATGTTGTCTTTGGGTAAGCTGTGCTGTAGACAGTCAATGGCTTCCCTGGAGTCTGTGTGACCACGTGTCCTTCCCTCAGGGACGCATGGGCTAGGGCTCCCATGATCGCAACTGCCTCTGCCTGTAGCGAGGAGGCGATGTCTGTTACCTTCATGGATTTTGTGGCATCCCTTGCTACAAAGCTGGCGCCTGCAGTGTGGCTTAAGAGATCAACTGATTCATCCGTGAAGTAGGTTCTTCTACCCGGAGGAGCGCTGGCTGAAATGACACTCTCGCCTTCTGCCTTTAGACTAGGCATGGGGTACTGAATCTTTCTTGTTATGATTCGGTCAGCCAGGTACTGGACCTCCTTATGAAAGGAGGGGTTCCAGTCAATCCTTACCCCAAGGTATTGGAAGACCTCGAGCCACTCCAAGTCCATTCCCTGGATTCTCAGACTTGTGCCTTGAACATTGTGTCTCAGACCCATGGTTTTTTTATTTGGCTGCAGATCTTTTGTCCTATCCCACAACACTCCTCAGATACAAGGTCCAGACAGCACTGGGCTCTACTTAGGCGGTGTGGTCTAGTGGAGGTGATTGCAAGATCGTCGGCTGTTCTGTTCCTGAAGTAGTCACCTATCTAGGCTATGGGCTTTCCTCTGATTCCCTTCTGGATTAGGGTCTCCTGAATAGCAAGAGGATTTGCTTATCCAAAAGCCTTTTCCTGGTCTCGGAATACTACCACAGATGTGACTGCTCATTGTGCGTAAGACCGTGGCTATGCTGTGTGCTGTACTCATGCTCCTTGTGAACACATGGAGGTGTTCATGTGAGGGTCCCATTTTCCACTGCAGTCGATTTAGTACCATCCTCTCGGCCGTCTTGCCCAGACAGCTGAGAAGAGAGGTGGGGTGGTGCTTCCCTTGCTCCTTTGGTTTTGGGATGGGAACTATGGTAGGGCTCTTCCAGCTCTGGGGTAGAGTGGAAGTTTCCCTGGACTTGTTGATGAGTTGCAAGAATGCAAGCTCACCTGCCAGTCTTAGATGGGAAATGATGGGGTACGAGAAATGTTTTTGTAGTTTCTTCTTAGTTCCCTCAGAGAAAAGATAACATCTGAGTTATCGGGTTTGGCTGCCCATTCACTAATATAAGCAAGTCTGCCTGGTTGTAGGCGTTCTTGGTTTGCCCTTAGTTTGGCTGGGAGACTGTTGCTACTTGTTCTCGCAGAAAACTCGTGCACCAGTCTGTTTGCCTCTGATTGAGGGTCGTGGTATGTGCTCCTCGGGGCTAAGCGGCTTGTAGCTCGCCTGACACGTTGCCATAGCTCTTTCAGGGCGGTTCGGTGGTCAAAGGATTCACACTATTCCAGTCACTTTTCCTGCCTGACTCTTTTGGTAGTTTCCTTGGCATCCCTAACAACTTCCCTTAGGAGGGCTAGGTTTTCAGGGGTTCTTTGCCTTCGGAATTGATTTCTGCACTCTGTGGGTGACCTCCTTAATCTCGCCATTAAAGTACTAGGCGTCTTTATAACTCCTGTACTAAGGCCGAGTTTTAGGTATGGTCTGTGAGGTTGCTTGATTTATGGCATTGATAAGTCCGGCTACTTGCACTTGCACATTTTCACTCTGTGAGGGTTCGTTGCATCTAAGACAATGGGCTAAAGCATTCTGAAAGGCTTGCCAGTTGGCCTAGTCTGTTTTCCTTCTTGGATTTGGTTGTGGCATCTGGGCTAGGCCAGCATCCGTAAGGGTAGTAACAGTGCCATAGTGGTCACTTGTCTCATAGACACACCATCTGATTCTCTCCACCAGAGCCGCAGTGGCCAGTGTGAGGTCTAGGACCCCTCCTCTGAAATTTGTTGGCTCTTCGGTATTGAGAAGAGCGATCTCGTGGAATGTCTCAAGCACTATGCCTATGTGATAACCTGCTACATCCGGTGCCCTGCTGGGAGCCAGGGTGGGGTGGTGTGCATTGAAGGTGATCATTCGGTAGTGTGCTACAGTAGCACAGACCTGGCTGATGTCTAAGCTCCTACAGAATAGCCTGCTATACACAGCTTGAGGGGGACCTCGGCCAGGTTAATTTCAACAGCAAGAGAGTCAACATCGTCTCCACAGTTCGGTGCATCGGCTATTACGGAACAGGGGATTGTTGCTTTGACCAGAGTGATCAAGCCTCTTTTGCCAGATGTGCTTGGCAGCATAAAGACATGACACCCTGAGAAGCAAACAGTCCCCTCTGTTAATGTCTCCTGGAGCATAACAGTGTCATTGTTCCTTACCTGTCCTATTGCGTGGAGGATGGCATTTCTGTATTGAAGCCATAGATGTTTCACTGTAGTATGCATTGTAGTATGTAGTAGGTTTAGAGGAACCTTAAAGTGTAGGAAATGACTAGGGTGGTCCAGACTCCCTCAGAGTCTGTCTCCGATCTAGGTCGCTTCGGACCACCCTTTCGGCTTGTATTCTTAGCTCTGGTCGTAGGAGCAACAGCTGTCAGGGATGATGTCTTAGGGGAAGTCAGAAGTCTCCTTGATTTGGGTGCAGGCCTGGAGTGGCCAGCATGGGAGTCCATTTACTGGACAATTTCATGGACAGACACATTTTTTTCTGATGGTTTCTCTGTCTTGTCCATTTCAGCAGCAGGTCTGATAGTCAGCCTGTGCTCTGGATTTTACCTTGGAAGCCATGTATAGCTTCAAAGTGATTGTCATGGTCAGGGCCTTGCATGGTTCGTCGTCGTTCATCTCTCTGTTTTTTTTTTTTTTTTTTCTTTTTTTATGTACATAAGCAGTTGTTTCATGCTCTCATGGAGTCATACAAGGGGATGCTGTATGTTAGAACCCATGTCTAACAGCTACAGGGGTGGTGAGAGGATATACACAGCCAATAGCCATTGTAACGGAACTCGTGGGATCTGTGTGAGTGTCATCGGTGCCATGACTACTTGACCCTAACCTCCCGAAGGAGACCAGCCGATTGACATGAACGGGCCGATCAGGCCACCCGTCTTGCTGGAATAAGGGACCAAAGAGGACGTGTTGCTATCCGCGGGGCGTACTCATGCACGGCATCGCTCCCAGGACCCCGTCTCCACAGCGCACAAGGCTGCCACGCACGGCAAACACGTGGGTAGGGAAGAACCCCTAGGGAGAGACCAGAGGGGTTGCCATTCAACCTGCAAGGCATCGTTGTTTGGAACCCATTGTCCATCCCTTTCCAGTGACAGCCACTCAAAGGCTGATTCACCTTAGAGACGGAACTCAGGTCCTGCACCTCGTAGAGGCGGTTCCAGTGGCAGGACTGGTGTTGGAAGCGCATGCGGGGGCAACCGTTGGGTCGCAGTAACCGTGGTCGTAGGCATGCTGGTGGCCGTAAGCAGGGACATGATGACCGTAAGCGGATTGTGGATAATGGCCATATGTAGGGACATGATGACCGTAATCGGGTTGTGGGTGATGGCCATATGCTGGAGGATGGACAGAGCCCAGAACGAGTCCGACGTATGCCAGAGCGACAGACTGGAAAGCAAAGATTACCATTAAAATCAGATATAAATGATATAAACTTTTTGTAAAGTAAGAATCCTTCAGATAGTACAATGGCAACAATATTACCAATGGTGATTATCAAAGGAGTGCGAAAATATAGCTGTTCTTCTTTAAGATATTAAGAATAATGCTAAGGAGACTGACCAAGGTAGTTGTAAAAAAACAATGCCGTCATAACAATTACATTTGATAGAAATGATAGCACAGAAGATGATAACTTTTAATAGCGAAAATAACACCAACAAAAACAAAGGACCATTATTGTCATAGCAATGTAGAAAATGATGACATTGCCGAAAAAAATAAAGATAACTATGATAGCAATAAGAATAGCGATAACAATTATGATGATGAAATATGCTAATGGTATAGTAATAATCTTGATGATATATGCATGCATGCATACTATATGTAGATAGAAAGATACATATATACTTTGTGTATGCATGCAAAACATATATATACATACACTCTTATTTGCATCTATACACATATCTTCTGTTTTTCTCCATACATATGTGTATGTATACATGTACATATGACAAAATTAATAAAGAATAGATACATGTAAAACGTAGGAAGAACAGTGCATTGAAAGGGAAAGGGAAGAGAGGGAAAGAGGAGAGACGGAGCTGGGGAGGGAAGGAGGGAGGAAAGAGAGAGATGGGGAGGGGGTGGAGAGAGAGGGAAATAATGAACGAGGGAGGAAAGAGAGAGGGAAATGGGGAGGGGGGAGAGAGAGGGAGGGAACGAGAGAGGAAGATGGGGAGGCAGTAAGGGAGAGAGGATGATAGAGTGAGGAAAGAAAGGAGGATAAGTGGAAATGCGGGGGAGGAGGGGGGGAGATGGGGATGGAGGGGATGGGGAGAGAGAAGCGAAGGAAGAGGGGATGGAAGGAGAGAGGGAGGGAGGAAAAGGCGGGATGGAGATGGAGGGAGAGAGGGAGTTGAGGAGATGAGGAAGAAGGAGCGAAGGAGATTGGGAGGGAGAGAGGGACTAGAGGAGATGGGGAGGGAGGATAAAGAAGGGAAGGAGTGAGAGAAATGTGGCAGGAAGGAGGGAGAGAGGGACATAGGGAGGGAAACACGAGAGGGGAAGGAGGCAGAGAGGGAGATGGGGAGCGAGAGAGAGGCAGGAGGACAAGGTACGTATTAGAAAATCCTATTTGGCAACTGCCAAACAAAATCCCGCATTTATTGCGAATGCTAGTGGCTTTCTTTGTTTTTTTTCTGCCTTTTTTTCAATTACCATCATTTACTTTATTGTATTTGCGCCTGGGAGACGGAGAATGGAGGGAAAAGGAAGGAAGGAGACATAGGGAGAGGAGGAAGGAGTGTAACGATCGTTAATTATCATATCAATTATGTGTCGTATTATATATGCATCTAAATATTTACTACTTTGAATATACTTTATACGCACACGTACACTTTTACCTAGCCAACGTAGATTACAGAAAAACAATACATACATATGCCTTTCCACGCGTTACCACCGACTCAAATGACCGCATAAGCACTTAAGGTCCTTATATACACTAAGCATACTTGTTGTGTCGCCGCTACCCCTCAACTTATGGTTTGCTGTTGGACTTAGTAAATCGTACTCTGTAACATTCTCCCCTACGCTGCTGACTATAGATTTAAGGATAGAGAGGAAGGATATTGAGAGAGAAATAGGGGGGGGGGAAGAGGATGATGTGAAGAGACAGAGACATGGGAGAGGTAAGGGAGAGGGAGAGAATGAAAACTGAAAGAGACACGGGAAGATGTGATATAAAAAAAAAGGTGGAGGGAGGGAGATGAGAAGGGAGGCAAGAAAGGCAGAGGGAGAAGGGTCAGAAGGAGACAATCTGATCACCATAGCATCACAATTTATTAACACGGAAGACTCGTCTTGCTGCAGTCCCCTTAACTCATGGTCTGCTGTTGAACTAAGAAACTCGCACGCACATTTCCGCTGGCCCATCATGCGCTCCAACTAGCCGCGAAATCATGTATTAGATAGACCCCGAATATTGACACGTCAAGTAGGGGGTGGGGAGGAAGGGAGGGAGAAAAGAGGGATACGGAGGGAGGAGAAAAGACAGCGAGGGAAGGACATAGGAATCGGGAGGGCGGAAGAAATAAGGGAGATAGGGAGGGAGGAAAGAAGAAAAGAGGGAGAAAGTTAGGGAGGAGGAAAAAATGATATGAAGAGAGGAGAGAGGAAAACAAGGAGGAAAAAGAAGATAGGGAGGGAGGAAGGAAGAAAAGAGGGAGATAGCGTGAGAGGGAAGAAGGAAGAAAAGGGGGAGATGGGGAGGGAGGAAGGAATAACAGAGGGAGGCAGGGAGCAAGAAGGGGGAAAGATGGAGAGACAGGAAGAAAAGAGAGATAGGAAGAGAGGAAGAAAAGAGGGAGATGGGGCAAGAAGGAAAAGAAGAGAGGAGGATGGCGAGGGAAATAGAGACAAAAGAAGTAGGGAGAAGAGAAGGTGAAGGGTGGAGAGAGGAAAATGAAATGGGGAAGGGAGGAGAAAGGGAGACAGGGCGAGAGAGGAGAGAGGGAGGTGAGCAAGAAGGGAGAGAGGAGGAGAAAGGGAGAATGGGAGATGGATGAGGTAGGGAGGAAGGGAGGAGTATAGAAAAATGGAGAAAGGGAGATGGGTGAGGAGAGGAGGAAGAGAGGAGTCTAGAGGAAAAGGGAGAATGGGGAAGTAATATCAAAGGTCTTCAGAATTGTGAAGAAGAGAGAGAAAAAGAAAAGATAGATATTAGATGACACTGTTTAATGTACTGATATAATCATTAACTAAATATTCGTAAATTTTATCTGATAGACTTTTTTTTTTTTTACAAATATTTATAACAAATGAATTACCCATGAAATATTACATTTTTTATGGACCGTGTTCATCATAGAAAAAATCCTTTATGAAGGGATAACTAAATAATTCCTCAAAAACGCTTGGATTAACAGCTTTATTTCAAATAACAATCTAACTGGATTCAGGGGTATTTAATTATTATCACTGTGTTTATTTTTATTAATATTTTAATGTCAGTGGTTTTATATTATTTTTAGATAAATGACTACGTGATTCTACATACTGATTATATATCATGTGTCTATCAATTTATCTATCTATATTTCTCTATCTTTGTCTATTCATCTGTCTACCCATCATTTGTCACCATCTCTCTCTCCCTTTATCTATATCTATCTATCTACCTTTCTATCTATCTATCTGTAAATATATATGTGTATCTTTCAATCCCCTTCTTTCATTTTTTCCCTCGCCTTCTCTCCCTCTCTCTTTCTGCCTCTTCTGCTCTCTCTATATATCCCTTTCTTCCCTCCCCTCTCCCTCGCACCGTCTCTATCTATCTATCTATCTATCTATCTATCTATCTGTCTATCTATCTCTACATCCCCCCCTCTCTCTCTCTCTCTCTCTCTCTCTCTCTCTCTCTCTTCTATATATATATATATATATATATATATATATATATATATATATATATATATTTACACACACACACACACACACACACATATATATATATATTTATATATAGAGAGAGAGAATGTGGAGAGAAAGAGAAAAAGAGAGATGTAGAGAGAGAGAGAGAGAGAGAGAGAGAGAGAGAGAGAGAGAGAGAGAGAGAGAGAGAGAGAGAGAGAGAGAGAGAGAGAGAGAGAGAGAGAGAGAGAATGTAGAGAGAGAGTGAGAAAAAAAAAAATATATATATATATATATACATGTGTGTGTGTGTGTATGAAGTGTGTGTGTGTGTGTGTGTGTGTGTGTGTGTGTGTGTGTGTGTGTGTGTGTGTGTGTGTGTGCATACATACATACATACATACATACATACATACATACATACATACATATATATATGTATATAATATATATATATATATATATATATATATATATATATGTATATATATATATATGTGTGTGTGTGTGTGTGTGAGTGTGTGTGTGTGTGTGTGTGTGTGTGTGTGTGTGTGTGGTGTGTGTTGTGTGTGTGTATGTGTGTGTGGTGTGTGTGTGTTTATATATGTATATATATATATATAATAATATATATTATAATGTATATATATATATATGATATATATAATATAATATATATATAATATACTATATATGTTATATATATATATTATATATATATATATATATATAAACACACATTTATATATATTCATCCATATTCGAGCCATTACCGACGAGGTGTTTGCCGAACTACTTGGCGCCAAGTAAAGTAGAAGTAAAAGTTTGGAAAGAAGAGTGGAAAGGAAGAAAGGGGATAGGGGAAGGATAAGGGGTGGAGGAAAATAAATTTTAGTAGAAGAAAAAGAAGCCGGGGGTTAACCAGCATGCAGGGTAAAGCTTGCGGTAATAGTTGTAGTGGGTTCTGTGAAAGGAAGAAAAGGGTGAGGGTGGCCCAGCGCCATCTTGAATCTTATGTGTAAGGTGTTCTCGGCCGCGCGGGGCTTCCCCTCCTCCACACGAGGCTGCGGGAGGGCGGCCGGCCAACTCTCGGCGCGTAAGGCACGAGTACCCTACGACCTTGATCGCGAGCCCGCACTGGAGGTCGCGCGCTCGCGGCGTTCTCATGGGAAGTGGGTGGTCAAGGCGCGCGGCCCGGGATCCCGTTATAGCGAGCAAGAGCTGAATTCTAGGCTAATATGGGAGGATGGGATAAAAGTTAACACTTTAGGCGCCATGTGCTGTGTGCTCTGGGCACGGCCTCCTCGACCGTGATTCCAGGGCTATCCTTCGCCTAACCTAGGCTGTTTGGAGGTGGTCGCTAATCAGGGGCTGGCCATTCCCGCCTGTGTCAACAGAAGGTTCCCCTTCGTTGGCAACAGGGCTTACAGAGAGGCGAGGCCCTGGCGGCCACGTCACGACTGGATTAACACCACTGGCCGTGACACTCCTTTCCTCGGTTCCCATAAATCCTTAAAACAAAGGATTTATGGTCCTGGAACGAGTACTAACAGCAAGTGTCACGTGCCGGAAACCGAAACCAGTGGGATGGTAGGGTAAGGATAAAGGATGTTGGGTCCACGCTATGGCAAAGGATAATGAGATGGTAAGGGTGAGGTTATGGCAGTCACGAAGCGTCAGGTGACGAGTGAAGGTATTTAAAAGGGGATGTAAGGCTGTGGCAAAGGGGAGGTTAAACTTTACTTTAAGAAATTAAAAGGTTACAACAAATCAAAAGAAAACAAACTACGTTAAAAAAAAGAACAAGAGAACAAAAACAAAACAAAGATTTAACAAAACAAGGGATAGGGGAAGGGGAAAGATGAAAATGAAGAAATAAGAGGTGACTTCAAAGGATGCAGCCAAGCCTAAAAAACTGCATCCACTTCTTCGTCCCATGCCAAAAAAAAAAAAAAAAATCATGGCCTACTCCCGTTCTCCGGCCGGAACGAAAGATGGCGTTGAGTCTATCCAGCCAGTCGGTATGCCAAGCACGGAGTGTGTTGGTCTGTTTGCAGACCAACCTACGCCACTCGGTGTTCAGTGGAAGCAAAGAAGCTACCTCGTGGAGTTCAGATTTTGTAATAAATCGATCCCTATCTACCATACAGACCACTGAGTGCTTTATTCTGAACAAGCTGGATTTTGCGCTTGTTAGTGCATGATGTTTGCGTTAGTGCAAGTGGTGTATTTTGAGGAGAGGTTTGATCAGTGTTTTGTATAGATCAGCTTCGTGCGGGGGCCGCACTTTTAAATTGATAAGCGAATGTAAGATTTTTTTTGCCAAGGCGGCCTTTGCATTGATATGCAAATGAAATCGAAGGGGTATCAAAAACACAAACACAGTAACGTGTACACAAAGATGAATAGAGAAACAGCCACAGTAGAAAATTGAATTAAATCGTAACGTTTCGAACTCTTCACAAGTTCCTCTTCAGACGAATAATAAACCGAAAAGGATACAAGGAGATAATTTTGGTCAAGTATACTTAGTGACAGGACGAACAAGAGCTGAATCAGGTCTCAGGAGGGTCAAGGTCGAAGAGTCTGGGGAAGGCTTACTAACTAACGAGGAGGCAAGATCATCCGGGCCCCCATTGACCAGCACTCAAGTTGAAATCAGGCCTTTTTCAATGCGTGGGCTGAGTATGTTGCCCTGAGATACTCCAGCGTGCATTAAAATGGTGCCTGAAACTTTGTTTAAGAATTTTAATTTCAATCTGTGATCATCGGAAAACTGCGTGGGCTGAGTATGTTGCCCTGAGATACTCCAGCGTGCATTGCAGAGCAGCTTTTTAATCAAAGGTGGGAAGTTAAACTTAGTACACAACTTGTACTTCGGGCCAGCATGCCAGTCCGTGTTGAAGGCTCCCCTAAACATCTTTTGTAATAAGAGCAGTCTTTGGTCGTTAGTCTTTTTTGTTGCCCTGTGTAGTTTGCGATGATGCTAAAGTGCGTCTTGCGTCTAGCGAGGGCGAGCGAAAGTCGAATTATTTATGTGAGAAAAGGTTATTAGTCTTCGAGATACGACCTTAGTCGAGTGTTTATGTTTTTTGCCTAATGTCTCGAGTAGACTAATGGGCGGTATCTCTTAGGGTCATTTCAGGTCTTTTTGTGGCTTAAGAATGAGGTAGCCGGTAGCGAGAGAAGCGTTGTACAGGTGAGTCAAAGCTTGTATAAGGTTATCAGGAAGGCGAATAAGAGCGTTGCGTCCGATCTGTGAGGAGCCTGGAGCCTTACGAGGAAACCTATTTATTTTTTCTTTTACTTCCTCACACAAGATGGGTGCTGTGAGTTCGCAGGTCCAACTTATCCAGTCGGATAATTGGCTTTGGGTTAGTACTGTTCTCTTGACTCCAGGTATCAATTTCTTGAATTCTGGCAGTGAACGGGGGATAAGGAGGGTGAGAGTAGAAAACTTGGAACCAGTGTTCTTAAAAGATGTTGATAACACGCACGGGATCTGAATTTTTTACGTTATTATGAATGAGGTGGGAGAAGGGGGGTAGTTACTCCCTTTTAAAGTTGTTAAATTTTTTGCCAAAATTTCCGAGGACTGCGAACTCTGTTGCATTCTACTTTTTAAACTAAATCTGCCCAATTTTTTTGTCGGTCGTTATCAAGACTATCAATGACGTGTCTTCTTAAATAGATAAGTCCATCGAAAATGGTATAATCTGTTACTTTTTGAGTAAAAGACTTCGAAAACAGGTCAGGAGACGTTTTGTCTTCCAGATGGCTGAAATAATATGCGAGTTTTCTCCCGAAACCTGGGATGGTGCTCAGCATAGCTGAGGCGATGCGGGCGATGTAATTCCAATGCCCATCTATTATTGTGAATCAAGCCCGTCAAGATTAAATTGAAAGTTTTGATGATTTAATTTGGATTTAAACGACTCCCAGTCTGCTTGTTTATACCGGAAAGATCGTCTTTTTTTGTTTAGTATTGGTGATGTGGAAATTTTAATTATGATGGTATGTGGTCTGAACCAACGTTCGGACCGGGTTGTAGGTGTATGTGGTAGGCAAGTGCTGCCCTGTTCCCAAAACGAGATCAGTTGGGTCCTGTGTAGTGGAGTCTTTTGGTTTCAAAAATAGAAAAGAGTTGCCTATCGTGTGCATTGGTAGTGCTGTGTAGTGTCGTGTGGGTAGCGTTGATATCTCCAGCAAAGAAGACTGGGAGGTTTGTATAATTGAATAATTTGTTGAAGTCTGCAAGAGGCAAATTAGTGTTTGGTTTTATATAGGGAGTGGAAGGGATAATAGGGCCCTGTGGGGTGAATAACCTGACTGCCATGAAGTCAGGGTGGCTGAATGAGAGGATGAGGAACACAGAGTGAGAACACATGAGTGACGGTGGAATTTATGCAATCCGTCCCCTGATTGCTTGGATGTGTAACCATAGTGCCGAATTATATAGCCATTTGACGCCAAATAGTTGATTATACTGGGATGGCTGACCGCATGATCCTTCCCCAGGGGAGTAGTTAGGTAAACATTGTTTGGTTTTCAACCCACCATCATAACTAAGATAATGTGAAATCGGTGAGTGTTAATTAGAATTCTGAGGGTAAAGCCTCTCATGTCTTCTAGTTGACGATTTCCGCATGTCAAGTCTGAAATCAGTTTAAATTCAAGATATAAAATGACTACGAGAAGTTAGTAGTGAACGGAAAACTGAGAGTTGACAAATGTATTCAAACAAAAGCATTCTAATATTCGTGTCATTCATTAACAGTTTTACAGTGTTATTTATATTGTATTGAGGCATTTCACTTGTTATTGTATAATAAGAGATGTTGTTTTAAAATTGATATAATCGTGATGAAAGTACGTGTAATGAAATAAATAGGTACTCACATATTCTTACTGACGACTTATTATTTACCTTTTCGAAATAAAAAAAATAACTTTCAGATATTAAGAGTATTAAAATTATTACCGCAGTTCTTTGAATATATATTGAATAAAGCCACCTAATTTGGGAATACTGCAATTAAAGTATTGTTACGGCGCCCCCCTCGTCTCTCTGCTACCAACACAAGGCAGGCTAGGCAGACGGCGTGTTATCCACAGGGTCGTGAACACTGAACAGCTCCAAGAGGCACCGAGCACCACAGCGTCCCAGAACACCACGAGGGGAAACGCCAAGTGGCGAGGCAGGGCACGAAATATACGCACGATGACAGTCTTTCCTTTATTTACACAAGTTATTTACCCGTACACTTTTCTATAGGCACAATACAGGGGGAAACCAGCATGTCACACTGCACGATACAGCTTATAACAGGGCAACACCAAGTTATATCAGGTCACAAGGGCACACACGAGGTCTTCACAGGAGCAGCACCCAACTCCGTCTTCTGGCTTGTTCCTCCGCCCCTCCGCTCACAGCCAGTTGCGTCATGTTTGCCCAGGTCCCTTCATGTTAACACATGCCCAGGTCATCCTTTTCATGTTAACACATGTTTTGCACAGAGACAAAGACCCACTGGCGTAGCACTATCCCCCCCTATCAAGCAGACGACCCATCTGCTCTGACATACCTAAACCTGAAACAAACTACAGAAAATTTAAATAAAATTAGTCCTCAGGAACAAACAAATTTCTTTCAAACAAAAGTAACCGTAATTGAAAATCAGTTCTCAGAAACACAAAAATCGCGGCTTTCTTCGCTCTCGCTGGGGTCGCTCTGGAGGAGGTGTGGGCGGCGGTAGATTGGCAGTGGCACCCAGAGGGGTATCTTCTGCCCCAAGACCTGGCTCATGGTCACCATTGACGTCTGTTGCATCGCCCAAATGCTCGTCCTCATCTCAGTCAGCGTCTGCCACGTCCTCATCGTCGCTACTGGGGCTAACGTCATATTCTTTTTCACCATGGCCCCAGGAGTCGCTTCCTGGCCCATGGTAATGCCACAGCCGGTCCATGTGGGACAACCGACGGTCGTTTTGCCCTCTGCGAATTCGATAGGTGACATCAGAGAGGCCGCTACCACCGTGTATGGCCCCTTCCCAGGGGCTCTGCAGCTTCGGCGAGAGCCCTCGCTTCCGACGCGGGTTATGCAGCCACACTCTGCCACCTATGTTGTACCTCACTTCCCTCATGCGCCGGTCATAGGTCTCCTTCATGGCATGGCCGGCTCCTGTTGATCGGGCCCCTCCGCCGGGTTTCTCCTGCAGTGCCACTGCATAGCTGAATGTGACAGTTGGCAAGTTCACGCCCTGTGGCCAAATCCACTGGTAGCCTGAGCTCACGGCCAAACATGAGTCGGGCAGGTGTGAAGGCAACAGCCTTCACACCTGCCCGACATGCACAGCAGACCAGTAGGCCATGAGAATGGCGGGCAGCTTGACGTCCCAGTCTTCCTGACTTTCCCTGCAATATTTGGCTAACTGTTGAGCAAGGGTAGGGTTTTAAACCGCTCCACCATACCATCGGACTGGGGATGGAGGGTTGTCGTCCGTGTCTTGCGCACCCCTAACAGTCGCAACACTCACGGAACACTCGTGACTCAAATCACGGCCTTGGTCAGAGTGCAGTTCAGAAGGCACACCAAAATGGTAATGAATTCATTCACTAACACGCCAGCCACGGTCTCGGCCTCGTGGTTGGGTAGTGCATAAGCCTCAGGCCCCTTTGAGAAATAGTTCCATTACCACACAGATGTTCGGTTTCCTTGTGGCGTGAGAGGCAGTGGAACCAGCAAAGTCTATTGCCACCCGTTCCATGGGTGCTCCCACAAAAGTACACCTGTAACGGGGCACGGTTTTTTTCTAGCGGGGCCCTTCTTTGCACTGCACACATCACATGCTCTACACCACTCAGACACGTCACTTCTCATGCCCACCCAGTAGAAAACGTTGACGGAGACGGCTCGGGTCTTTTTCTCGCCCAAGTGGCCACTGGTAACACCGGGATGTAATTCCCTCAGCAAATCAGCACGCATGGGTCTGGGTACTACAACTACCCAACGTGTCACTGTCCACTTCACTCAACTGCACCCAGCACTTCACTAACAAAAACCCCTTTGATCCACTCGTAATGTTTCCCACTGGTCCACCAGACACTTGTGGTGGGGCTCTCCACAGCCAAGGCCTCCCCAACTGGGCTCCACTGAAGCCTCAAGCCACCGGACAATGGGGCAAGGTCAGAGTTTCCCCATGTTGTGCCTTACGCCACTCATCATCCCTTTAGTGCCATTCCAGCAACCTGCAGACGGAGGCACACAGGATCAGAGTCCTTCTGGACACAGTGTGAGCAACTAGCCTCACACGGGCGTCGACTCAGGCTTTTCAGCGTTGCAATGGACACGACCCGGGCGGTGGACGATGTGGTAGTTGTACTGTTCAAGGCGCCCTAACCACCTTGCCAGCTGACCCTCTGCTACCTTCAGCGACTTCAACCACTGTAGGGCAGCATAGTCAGTCCGAATGGTGAACTCGGCACCGTAGAGGTATGGGTGAAAGTGCTCGAGACTCTTCACCACCGCCAGCAACTCTTTCCTTGTCACACAATAGTTGCGTTCAGGCCTGCTGAACTTGGCACTGTAGTAGGCCACGACATACTCCTTCCCATCCTTTATCTGTGACAAAACGCCCCCATGCCTTTCCCCACTAGCGTCAGTGGTCCAACAGGTAAGGGGGCTTCGGGTCCGGGTAGGGCAAGACCGGGGCTTCCCCAGGGGCCCTTTTTCAGGTTGTCAAAATGCAGACTGACACGCCTCGTCCCACTGGAAGCACTCCCCTTTTCGTGTAAGTCGGTGGAGAGGAGCCGCTACACTAGCGAAGTCCTGTACAAAGCGGCGGTAGTATGTGCACAGGCCCAGGTAGCTCCTGACTTCCGCCACATTGGTGGGAACTGGCCATTTCTCCACCACCGTCACTTTCTGTGGGTCGGTGCGCACACCGTCTTTTAAATGACTACATGCCCCAGAAACGGCACCTCATGCTGAAACATCGAGCATTTCTTGGGGCTGAGTTTGAGGTTGGCCTTCCTCAACCGCTGTAGTACTTCCTCCAGCCGCTCCAGCTCCTCCTCGAAGGTGCTCCCGAAGACGATGATGTCATCAATGTAGACAAGCGCCGTCTTCCACTGCAGGGCCCTCCAATACCCTCTCCATCAGACGCTCGAAACAACCAGGGCATTGCAGAGACCAAAAAGGGCATGACGTTGAATTGCCACAGGCCTTGCCGAGGAAAGGCAGTCTTGGCTTGTCCTCTTCCGCCATCTCCACCGGTGTAACCTACTTCAGGTCGAGTGTGAAACCACCTGCCCCACCAATGATCGAGTGTTCACAATTCTCGGCAAGGGTAAGTCTTGATAGTCATGTCATCAGCACCTAGTCCACACAAAAGCGTTGGCCGTCCTTTTTCTTCACCAGGATACCCCTATGACAATGGAAAGTCTGACCGTCAATCAACCCCGTGCCACAGCTCATGACAGTGGCTGCATCTTTCTCGCCTGGTTGGGAATATGTCGGGGGGGCTCTGATGGGCAAAAAACTTCCGGTGTTAATCGGTGTTCACAATCCGTGCGGCCAGTCCAGTCACCCCTGCTAAACATCTGCATATTGAGACAGGGTGACGCATCTTCTCGTTGTGCTTCCGTCAGGTTAGCGCGCTCGGTGCGCAAGCCCGAGAAGTCAGGCAATGGCCCCACACCAACCAACTCCTCGCTTCCGACGACCTTCTGGATGCTCCACTTCCTCACGTGCCCAGCTTTGCACCACTGGCACCTTTGGGCCTTATCGAGAAGTTGGCTACCAACACTGTAACTACCCCTCCCCTGGTCCAACAAGGCTCGCCCAACCGCTACCCATCAGCCAGCTGCGGTTTGGATTGGCTCACGGGCCCTCTATCCACGCTCCTCTTGACAATCAACACCGGATTCTAGACTCTGTCCTGGGGGCAAGGTGCAGTCGCTCCCGGAACTACCTCTGTGCGCCAACTCTGGAAACAAGGGCAATCTTCACCATCACCCTCACCAGCTTCCGTCTAAGGGCGACACACGCCTTACTCTGGGGTCAGGGAGTCAAGGCCAGCAAGCAGTGCTCGTCCAGATCGGCCACATCACCGCAGCCGCTGCACCGTCTGCCCACGCCAATACAAGCCTCCACTGGCCCCCTTTAGCTGCACACAAGCCCCGTGAACCACCACAATCTCGTGGTGCGTCTGGAATTGCATAGTGGCCACATATCGGCCGCACTAGGTCTTTCAGCCCCAGTGTCCACTGTCCAGGGGGCGTTTCAAGCCTCCGCCACGCTGGTGTGAGGCATGTTGGGATGGCGGGAGATGCCCCAAACTTCCACGCGGGCCCCTTAGCGTTGTTACAGCGGCAGGGCCTTCTCTTCCTGGCTCCAGCCCAGGGTAGATGCCAGCATTCAGATGGGCACATATCCTCCCAGGCCACCTTCCCGTCGTACCAGCGGCTTAACTTACAGAATGTCTGGGGGCCGAGGCTACAGGTGGAGAAAGCGTGCCGGAAACTAAAACACCTGGGGGGGAGGGGGGGGGAGGGAGCAACGAGGCGGGTTGACCGGGTCCGAGTTTGCCGCCACCTATCCACCAGGGGCGGGTTTCCGATGGTCCCCAGCCTTCTGCAGCGACCACTGGCATCTGTGCCAGAACCTCGTCTCCTTCTCTGCTTGCAACGTTTATACCTCGTGACGCCGCCTTTCCGCCTACTTCCTACCTCAGGCCCTGAACCTCGCCCTTCAGAGTCGGCACCTCCTCCATCAGTTCACTCTTCACGCTGTTGCCAGCCTTGTCGGTGTACTGCTGAGTTCCATCTTCAAAGATGCAAGATTGCTCTGGCACCTCAACAAAGTCGGCAGAACTGTTCCTCTGCCTTCCTTGCCTGCATCTCGACGAGATGGTGCGCCTGCTCTTGTGCCCTCTGTGCCTGCTCTTCTGCCCTTTGTGCCATTTCCTCCCTCATACCGACCAGCATTGGCGTGATCAGTTTCCCTCTGGCTCGGGTTACCTCACTCGTGCCTGCCTCAGTCCCTAGCCTCCCCTCCTCATGGCTGCCGCATCTTTGGACCACATGTAAATCGGCGCGTTTTCCTGATCAATTCACAATCCCACTCCTGACACCATTTGTTACGCCGACCCCTCGCTCTCAGCCACCAACACAGGCCAGGCTAGGCAAGACGGCGTGTTACCACAGGTCGTAACACTGAACCTCTAAGAGCACCGAGCCACCCAGCGTCCCAGAACCCACGGAGGGGAAACGCCAAGTGGCGAGGCAGGGCACAAATAAACACACGATGACAGTCTTTCCTTTATTTAAACAAGTTATTTACCTGTACACTTTTCTATAGGCACAATACAGGGGGATACCAGCATGTCACACTGCACGGTACAGCTTATAACAGGGCAACACAAAGTTATATCAGGTCACAAGGGCACACACGAGGTCTTCACAGGAGCAGCACCCAATTCCGTCTTCTGGCTTGTTCCTCCGCCCCTCCGCTCACAGCCAGTTGCGTCATGTTTGCCCAGGTCCCTTCATGTTAACACATGCCCAGGTCATCCTTTTCATGTTAACACATGTTTCGCACAAAGACAAAGACCCACTGGCGTAGCAGTATTTAAACGTTTGTTTTCACCAAGTATTACAAACAAGGCAAAACAACCACCGAGTCAGCCAACCTGAACCAGCATTTGATTCCGTTTATAACAACCTGGGTGACCTTTGATCTCGAGAGAGGGACGTTACCTGACGTTATCTCATTAGAGAACACGAACAAGTGTTAACAATCACCTGTTAACTTTTCCTGAGGCACCAAGAGCTAAAGGGAAGGCATATTGGGCTTCTATATTTTAATCGTTATTATTTCCGTCATTACGAGATGTGTATACTTACATCAATTAATATTTCTTTGGAATATAGGAAACATACTTAGTCACTTCGTTCCCATTATGTCCCATGAATAACTCAATAATCAAGACAATTTATACATGGATTTAAATATATCTTAAATTTAAACAATTGTATAATAGACGTTTTGCAAGTTACATTATATCTCCATTTTTTCGTTTATCTTTGTTATCTGCTAATGAATAATTTTATTTCTTAGCCGAAAAAAATCTTATGACTATCCTTATTCTTGCCATAGCCATTAAGTCATCAGTAAAATAAAATATACAAAACAAGAGTGTAATTTGTCTTAGTTGACAAAAATATATTATTTTTTTTTTATTATTACCGGTATATCATAAATGCTTATGGATAAATTCGAATAAGATAATGTTATTATTGGTTTGGTATCGTATTAAGGAATATATACTCTAAAACACGTACCCCCAAATAATTTAATTTTTACCTTTTTTGGGACAAAAAAAGTAAATGTTTTCCTCTGCATCTAAGGATAATCAATATTATCTGAGACTAGTTATTATGATACCAATTTTAAATCTTGGTAATTTTAAAAACTATAATATTTGCCTTTATTACTCATATCAATGCCATTACAGTGGGAAAACCTGCATAATCAGTAGCGCAATATAAGACTATGTACATTTATCATAACAAAGTAATTTTTTTTTTTTTTTTCATAGACCTAACTTTATTTACATTCCAAAACCCTATTAAAACAAATGTTTTAATAAAATTGTGATGTGAAAATGGCCAAAACATATCTAAAAGGTATTTTTCCTAATTATATAAAAAAACCAATGATGTATGAGGATTCTACCGCTTCATGGGAATTCGTTTTAAAATGCACTTCCCTTTCCCAAAATTTCACAGCGGCTTTTGCTATTATTTTATTCTTTTTGGGAATTTTGATATAACGATAGTCAAACATCTTGAGCGAACAGTACAATTAAACTTCTTTAAATGTTAACATATATGTAGAAATTAAAAAGAATTTTAAGAAAAAGATTGAAGCCCAAGAAAAATGAACTAACAAAGGGGGCATGCTTTAAAAAAGTCTAAAAAAAGGATGGGGTAGATCATTGCAGAGAATAGATGCTGAGAGGTGATAAAGAGATATTTATACACTAAATACTCTGGCATATTTTTGTCCGTATCACACATATAAAAGACAAGAAAAACAGTTTTGCTCTCCCCAATTCTTTCAATTCCGTTTTCATCTTTATTTTTTCTGTTTCATTTCTTCGTGATTCATAGTCAAACAAACAAAAAATAAAATTTGCATAGAAGTTTAATACTAAAATAAACTGATAAAATGGGCGGCCCAACCCGGATAGCCCTTTGATGATAATACTCAAATTTTTCACAGAAAAATTTTCCCCTGTCTGTTTTTCTGTCTCCTAATGGGCCCCTTTTTAGTAAGGGAAAAAAACCTTCCCAAAAAACACTCCAAAAAAGTTAAGTTTAAAGAAAAAGCGATAATTTTTTCTTTCAAAAAAAAATATATATATAATTTTTAAAAATATATAATATATATATTATATAATAATATATAATTTTTATATAAAATTTTATGTATATATATAATATATATATATATTTTTATATATATTTTATATATATATATATAATTTTATAAAATTTTAAAATATATAATTTTTATAATATGTTTTTAAAATATAACAAAATATATAATTATATTTTATATAAAATATAATATATATATATATTTTATATATAATATATATACTTTTATATATAAGATATTATATAAAAAATATATATATATTAAAATATTATTATATTACATTATTATATATAAAATTTAAAATTTTTAATTTTATATATATATATATATTTTTTTAAAAACATTTTATAATATATATATTATATTAACCCCAAAATATATAAATAAAAAATATATATTTCATAATATATATAATATTATATAATATATTTTTATTTTATTAAAATTACACAACATTATATAATTTTTATATATATATATATAGTATATATATATATAAAATATAGGAAAATATATATATATTTTAAAATTTTTACACATAATAATATATATATATATATAATTATATATTTTAATATATATTATATTTATTATATTATATATTTATATACCCCCTCATATATATATATATATATACCATATCATCTATATATATATAATTATATATATATAATATATATAGATATATATAAAATATATATATATATATATATATATATATATAATGTTGTGTGTGTGTGTGTGTGTGTGTGTGTGTGTGTGTGTGGGTGTGTGTGTGTGTGGTATGTGTGTGTGCGTTGTGTGTTGTGTTGTGTGTGTGTATAGGTACACTAAGTTATATATATATATATATATATATATCCTATATATATATAATATATATTATGATCTACAGGTATATATTTGTACACACACACGCACACACACACACCACACAACACACACACATAATATGTATACCAATATATATGTATATATATATATGTATCTCTTCTATCATAGATATCTCTCTATCTATCTATCTATCTATCTATCATCTATCAATCTATTATGGTATGTATGTATTGGTGTATGTGTTTGTATGTATATTATATGTATCTATATATATATATATATATATATATATATATTATATTATATTAATATATATATGTGTGCGTTGTGTGTTGTGTGTGTGTGTGTGTGGTGTGTGTGTCGTGTGTGTGTGTTTGTGATTGTGTTGTGTGTGTGTATGAGATCTAGATATATTGCTACGCAGTGGGTCTTGTCTCTGTGCGAAACATGTGTTTACATTGAAGGGGACCTGGGCAAAGCATGACGCAGCTGGCTGTGTGTTAACGGAGAGCGGAGGAACAGCGGGAGACGCGTGGGTGCCTACTCCTGTGAAGACAGCGTGTGGCATTGTGACCTGATATAACTTTGTGTTTGCCCCTGTTATAAGCTGTATCGTGCAGTGTGACATGATGGTTCCCCCTGTATTGTGCCGATAGGAAAAGTGTAAGGGAAATAACTTGTGCAAATCAAAGGAAAGAAGTCATTTTGTGTTTACTTTCGTGCCTGCCTCGCAACTGGCGTTTCCTCTCCTGGTTTGTTCTGGGACGCTGTGGGTTCCCCGGTGCCTCTTGGAGCTGCCTGTTCAGTGTTCACGACCCTGATATATAACACGACGTCTGCCTAGCATCCTGCCTTGTGTTGGTGGCAGAGAGACGAGGCGGACCGGCCGTTAACAAAAATGGTGTTTCGGAGTGGGATGGTTTGTATAGTTGAGGGACGCGCCCTAATTTATCATTGTCCCAAAGATGGCGGCGCCATGAGAGAGAGGAGCTCATGCTAGGCAGGTTACCGAGTGAGGTGAAGGCCCACCCAGATGGACTTATCACTCCATGCTGGCCGGTATGGGGGGGAAAATGGCACAAAGGGCAGAAGAGCAGGCCAGGGGGGGCACCGGCAGGCGCACCATCTCGTCGAATGCGGCAAAAGGGCAGAGGAAAGTTTGCCAACTTTTTGAGGTGCAAAAGAGCAACTTGCATCTGTAAGATGGAAATCGGGTACCCCGACAAGGCCTGCAACAGGTGAAGAGTGAACTGGGGAGGAGGTCAGACTCAAAAGGGGGGGTTTCGGGGCCTGAGGGAGGAAGTGAAGAAGGGAAGCGGGTCACGAGGTAGAAAAGTTGCAAAAGAGAGAAAGCAGACGGGGGTTCTGGCAACAGACATAGTGTCAGATTTAGGGGGGCTGCCGGGGGTTCCGGGCAGGAAAAACCCCCCGGGCCTGACGCGTTCGGGCCTGGTCGCGGCAGAAGGTGGGGACCCATGGGAAACCCGCCCCTTGGGGTATGGTGGCGGAAACCCCGGGCCCGGGGGCAAACCGCCTCGTTGCCCCCTCCCCCCTTCCTCCCCCCCGGGGTGTTTTTCACGGCAAAGCGTTTCCCCACCCTCACCCCTCGGCCTCCAGAACTTCGTGACGTAAGCCAGCTGAGTACGAGGGGAAGGGGGCCCGGGGAGGCATATGTTCCCCAATTTAAAAAGGCTGGATCTGCCCGGGTGGAGCCAGGGGGGAAAAGGCCCGCACTGGAAACAGCGCAAAGGGGGCCCCGGGGGGGAAGGTTGGGGCACTCCCGCCCCCAAACGGGCCTCTTACCCAGGTGGAAAGGGTTTGAAACGAGGTTTGGGCCCCCACCACCAGGCCGGGTATATCGGGCCCATTGAAAAAAGCGGACTCGTGGGTGGCGGACCTGTCCCAGCTGGGCAGGAGTGGAGGCGCTGGTAAGGAGGTCGTACCCGCGCGGGGAAAGAATGATGGGGGGTCCTGGCCCGTGTTTTCTTTTTGACGCTTTACAGGACCAGCAGCTGAAATCTACGTCAAGCGGGCACACCCTGAGGACCTGCGGTGGGCTGGGGTTGAGG
>NC_051390.1:26725593-26732576 GCF_015228065.2 Penaeus monodon
GATATTCACGGTTTTTTCAATAATTTTATGTTGTTTATTACCATATTACTCCTTATTTCTGTGGCATTTCATTATCATTGATAATAGACAAGACGTGTAACGTGAAGTCAAGGTTATTTCACGTTATTTCCTCATTGACACGATGCTTTTTTTTTGCTGTTTTCATTTACTTTTATCTTAATGTACATTTCAACAGTAAAGTATGTATTTCCGACAAAAAGGTTACAAAAAAATGCATAAAGAGTGTAATGGAACACAAAAAAATTTTTAAAATTTTGTCAACCGTCCTTTCCTTATTAATAAGTGGAAATTCATTTTTCAACAATTCATCCTTGTACAATATTCAGTCAAGAAAAGGAGAAGCTCATATGAAGGTTCTTCTTCCTCCGAATACGGCAGTACTATTCATTTATTCATTTGCTCGCGAAGATTGTCGAGTGACGATTTTGTTTGGAATTCCTTTATGCGTCAGCGCCATGAAATCCTATCACATTATATGGCGTAATAATAACAAATATACAATCTTGTATGCTTTCCATTGTTTCAGATCGAGCTTTTTTCTTTTGATCCGAGCGCTGGCATGTCTGTCATACAGAAAATATACGTACGGAAACCGATCGCTATTTGATCATTTCACTTGCGTTTTATTTAGTTCAAGACTTTATACGTTATGAATAAAACTCTAGATGTGACAAGTATAGCCTTGTGCAACAAGTAAAGAGCACAAGAATGCTCAAACTGGGGCACGCACTTGATATTTGAAATGTTTCAATATTATACTCCGCGATAAGGTAACTTTAAAAATGCAGTTGGTTTGTTACCACGCAACACTAAACTCAAGCTGTGATTGGAATGCATGTGAATGATGACCAGATCGGATTCCAAATGACCTATGGCGTAGGTGTTTGTCGTTGGGAATTCTTTGTCTGAATATTGGGATGAAAATGTTTGTTTTTTAAATTCTTCCTGAACTAGCAGGCAATTCTTCCTGAATAACAACAAGAGTGATGATTATGATTTTAATAACATGCCATCGCTCAACATCACCATCATAAAAATATCAGCAATAATGCAAAAGATTTAAAGTTAACAAGAAAAAAAGAAAATTTATCAATTGGCATTTTCAGAAACGACCCCACATTGCATGCAACACACGGCTCGCCTAACGGCATATTTGGCGTGTTGCTAATGTTACAACAATCACAAAAGGATCATTTTTTTTTTTAAAGAATCACGGTGTTCTACCGAAGACCGTAAAGTGTGGCATTTGTGTAAGAGAATGTAGATACGATGAAAATAGGTACCGTTTCCCTCCCCCAAAATAACTCTCGTCGCATTCAGCGACTTGCCCACGCCGTGCAATTTTGGCTTTATAAAACCAAGTGTTTTTCATAAGATACCGGGGTTTAAAATTTTTTTCTTTGGGTTGGTTTTTTGTCTGTTACATTGAAAACGGCACCTTCTTTTTTTTTTCTTTTTTTTACATTTCGTTTTGTTACATGGTTTGGGGTCATTTGCACACATTTTGCCATAGAAAAAATGTGTCTTGGTGTTATTGTTCTATCATTTCATATAGGTTTTACTACCCAAATCCGAAACTAAACCCCGTATCCATATTGTCCGATGTTTCTCTCTTATTATTGAGGATTTAAAAAAACCCCTTCAAGGAGTTTAAATGTTATTGAAATTTATAATAGAATAATGCAAAAATGAGGGTTTCATAAAATAATATAATGTATAATATAAAACTACTCAGATCGTATATAATGATATGAATATACACAATTTGTTTTTTTTGTCAAAAGTAGTTTTTGTTCCTACAAGAAATCATTATATTGAATCTTTTATTGTTTTATCTTTCCTAAAATAGAACAATTGTTTCTTTTTCTCTAGGATTTTTTTTTTTCGGTTTTCCTGTTTTGTTTTGTTTTTGCTTCATGAGATGTCCTTGGAGAGATGGACCAGATGTAAAGCAGATGCCATCCTTAGGAGTCCTCTGAACTGATACAGTGAAGATATGAAGAAATTTGAGAAAAGTCTGTACAGACAAAGGATTCAAGAAGCAAGACATAAGAGAAAGACAGTTTATACTACACACCTTAGTGGAGAAGTGGACACTGTATCAATTAAGGTTTTTAGTTGTAAAAGTTTAATGATTTATAATTCATTATATCAAGAAATGTAAGATTATCAATAGTTTGATATTACCCTTCTCTCAGTTACCTCTAAGACTGAAATTAGATCATCATTACCCTCTTATGATTATTGTATTTTTATAGTGTGGACTCATGAAGGCTATGACTTAGGGAATACTACAGGAGAGCTCACACTTGACATTAATTAATAGTGCCCCCTCTAGATAAAGCCTGAGTGGATTTCCCAGTAGAAAGGGAAATAGTGGCTTTGGCCGTAGAGAGGTGTGGGCGCAATACAAGGCCGGGCTCCTCTCATGGGCCGGGCGAGGCTAAGCTTCGCATATCGGACTTATCCTTATCCGCTCCCGAAATTGCAGCATTTTGGGGGCAAGCTTTAAGTGTTCGGTGACATAGTGTTAAGAAATATTTGACCTGGGACAAAAAAAAAGAAGAAAAAAAATGAGTGTATGTTAAATAAAAAACTTAAACTCCCTTTTTTATTGTTAACGAGGTGAAGAGGTAAGCTGCAAACAACATTGTTTTGTAAACCCTAATAAGTACTTATCATATTTGATGTTACATATAGCGTAATTAGACCTGATATAACGGAACTGTAAATTAGAATTACCGTAAATAAAATAAAAAGGTAAAACAAAACTTGGTAATCATTACATTGGGTCCGCAGAAACATCACCATAATATGAAGCACGTGACATTGACTAATAGGATTTACTTCCATTCCACCACAGGAACACCGACTACATTCAAACACACACTTTTCAGCTGCTTGAGTGAATTGTGCATTGCATATACCTTATTTTCTTAGTTGGTTTTTCGATATGACTAAATTTAATTACCCCAAAAGGATATAGTGTTTTTTACGTACTGTTTCCCCAAATTTTGGAACACTACTCCACTACTATAATCTAATTTGGACATTTCTTAAAGGGCGATGAACATAATTAGATTTACTAAATATCTGAGCTGGAATCACAAGAACACGTGTATTTAAGCAAAATATGAGGATGAAACCTTGACAAGCCACTTATTTAACACACAAACCGCAGGACTGGGGAAAGGGCAGAAGATCCGCCTCTACATATCTTCGAGTCCCAAGCCAAAATAATAGTAAGAAAAAAAAAGAGAAAAAATTTGCCCTTTCCTTTATAAATAATCCTTCCACTTTAAAAAAAATCCTTCCTTTTAAAAAAATCCTTCCTTTTAAAATAATCCTTCCACTTTAAAAATAATCCTTCCTTTTAAAATAATCCTTCCACTTTAAAAATAATCCTTCCACTTTAAAAATCCCTTTTCCCAATTTAAAAATAACGCTTCCATTTTTTTATGTTATAAAACTATCATAAAGCCTCTAAACAAGAATTAAAACTCACATCCGAACCATGGGTATCCATGAACGAGTTTGGGGCCCTGGATCACGCTAGACCATGCGTTCCAGGGAGGGTGTTAGAATTCCTTTCCCTGAAGTCCAGGGTTTTAAGTCCCTTATAATAACTCTCCCTCACTTTAAAGTCCTTATCTTATTCATTCTAATGTAATCACCACGACAACAAATTTAAAAGGGAAATATAGTAAAATAGCTTTAATACATTTAAATATTTGCTGTGCTGATCAAAGTTAAAAATTTAGTAAAAGACTCGAATGATCGATCATCTTTCTTTCTTTTTTTCTTTTTTATTATTTACTTTTTCTCAATTTTATACCATAACCTACTAAAAAGGAACCACTCCCACTGTTCTCTTAGTCGTCAGCTAAAAACCTTCACTCGCACACATAAAATTTGTAAGTTCCTATTGCTGTAGGCTGACGTAGCGGCCGAGAATGGGTGGGTATCTCGTGAACTTTATGTAACGCCTTCTTGGTGTCCATGTCGAGTTTCGCCGAGCAGTCCATAGGATCGAAGTCCCCCTTTTGGCAGTTCCGAGCCGACACGTACCTGGGATATCACGTAAAGTGCAAACTAATTGGAAAACGCCATGATAATATTATGATAGGTGCAGAATTCATGCTGAAGAAATTGTGAATAAAAATGAGAAAAGGGGGGAACAACCAAATATGCGAACATACATTTTTTTTTTTTTTACGGTTTATTTACATTGCTTCAATACTCCCTTAGCTCGCCCCCGCTACCATCATCCAATTACCTCATCAGGAACCAGTACTACATCATTTCCATAACCTCCAAATCATTGGTCCTCAGGGATGCGACGATGACCGCAAAGACCTTGAGCGGCGTCCCGAGGTCAATCAGGAGCCAGGGATTGGTTTCTCGGTACGTGACATAACAGCAGTCGGTGTAAGTTTTCCTCCATTTGAGGAAAGTCACCTCGCCCTAGGGCGTTGGTAACAGGGGACCTGGGAATTTTAATTCAATAATTGTGTTTGCAAGCAGGTTCAAACACACATGCTTATCTAAATGGATTCAGTTATTAGTTCACTTGTGTACCATTTTCCTTGTGTTAGGGAAATATAAGATGCATATTTTTGTTTTTTCAGTGGCATTGCAATAAGCATAATGTTAACAAATACTAAGTGGCGATATTAATAGCATAAGAAAAAAATCAAGCAAATTCGAAAAAGGGGTCAACAAGCCTGGGGCCGCTTTCACACTTCGCAGCGTGACTGCCATCTGAAAACAAATATCCGGAAATAATAAAACCTTTGATACAGAATTTGCATGACATATATGTGTCACGTGCGACCTGCGTGCAATCCCGAGATCCGACTTCTCCGTCAAATCATTATTAGGGAAAGATAACAGAAATATTTTGGAAATCAAATAACATATGATAAAAGGGAAGTTTTAAGTGTGTGGCATATGCAGAGTAGTTCTGAAGTATCTCGACAGAGTTCCACCAAACACATTTAACATCACTGCTTCGGTCGCCTCGTAATCGAGGCTTTGGATGAGAGGGTAATCACACGCGATCTTGCAGAAGGAAACAGTGTGATGTGAGCATGCTCTCGTGCATGCATGCCTTTTCCAGACAATGAACCAATCAACATAGCATTTGTACCAGTTGTGGATAACTACACATGTTTGTAAGATGCAACATCACCTCTCAGTACAATAAAAAAAACCCATGGTAAAAACCATCAAAATATGTTGTGAGAAAAAATCATATAAGTATTTCAGGGTACTAGTTCAAGCTTTTGCTTCGAAATTTGGATCGAGTGAATTTCATGCTCCAGTCCATTCAAGTCGTTCGTAATACGACAATGTCAACATAAAGTTGCCGCTTCTGCAGTCCAGTAAAACAAGTGTACCAGGTATGAGTGCCCACATTGTACATTGATGTGCAGTAGTTTCAGCTCAGGGGTCACCCCAAATTTATTAGAACAAGCATGCCTCACATTCCCCCCAAAATCCTCCACTTATCCTCCAAAGTGACATGCACATATTGCCACAAGATTGCTCAGGCCTTAAGACAACAAAAACAACGTCATCCTCCAAAGTATGCCATTTTGTGAACCAAGTGAAAGCGGCCTGACGTGCGCCACGTGTAACTTTGGTCTGAAATGACGTGTCACTTGCCACTTGCCACCTGCCTCTTATCACCTTGGTGTGAAAGCGGACTTAGGAAGCCTATCGAAGGATGAAATACAATAAAAAATACAGTCAAGGTAAAATGTCCAAAATTCGCTGTTCTTGGCCGGAACATAAGCCTTACTTACCCGTGATACGAATCGCTGGAGCCCCAGACTGGGCGTTTGAAGGCTCGGTTGACACCCCACGGGGAAAAATATGCAGACACCGAATGAACGGCCTCTGGAGTTGACCCCAAATCTGCCCACCTTCCGATCTGCCACGGGGAAAAGGGGCAAGACGGGAGGGCCAGAAAGGGAAAGAACAGTAACAAAGCCCCACCTAGGCTCACTTGCACAAGCTAGACAGGTAGTACAACCCCTGTTACAAAGTGTGTGTGTGTATGTGTGTGTATGTAGATTAGATATGTAGATATATACATCTACACACACACATATATATGTGTGTGTAACAGTATATATATATATATATATATATATATATAAATAATATATATATATATATATATATATTTATATTTTTATATATATATATATATTAAAATTATATATAAATATATATATAAAGTATATATTATATACTTTACACACACACACACACCACACACACACACACACCACACACCCACACACACACACATATATTATTATATATATATATATATAATATTATTATATATATATATATATATATATATATAACCGCGCGCGCGTGCAAGCACATACAAAGACGTTCGTAGGTATATGGTTTTTGTATATATTTCGATTGTTTCACTTATCATGTATAACCAGCAACAGCTAATCCACGAGCGAATCTCATTTAAAGCTGACATTTTTTGGCAACTGAAATGTGTTTCCATCATAGATATATAACTGATAAATTGGCAGTGACAACGTATTTGCTGAGATTCACTGATATGCTGTATGTGTTAATATAGCAATATAATTTAGTGTTTTAAATATTAAAACAAAAACGTGGTTGATACAGAAACGTACTCATTGGATGATTATAAATGAATATATAGGACATAAATTGCTCTATACTTTGACCAATATTATGACGTAAATTAAATGTGTAGCAATGAAAGACAAAATTAGGCAACACGCTTTAAACTTACCAAAATAACTGTAGCCAATGGCGCCACTCGCCTGGGTCAAAAATGGCACAATGGAGTTCGCAATGACTGAGACTTCCATTGTATCTGAAGGAAACCAGTACACACCCGAAGGTATACTGGAAATTGTCTTGATTTGCAACTCTCGGAGGTCCGGCACAATTTTCAT
>NC_051390.1:26732676-26792676 GCF_015228065.2 Penaeus monodon
AAAAAGCTCCCAGACTTTAAACAAAAAAAAAAAAACCTGCTAACCGTATCCGAAGACCATTAACCTTTTCCCTCACATAAATAATCGACTTTCGCTCGCATCGTAAGGCAACGCCACTTAACATCATCGCAAACTACACAGACAACAAAAAAGACTAACGACCAAAGACTGCTCTTATTACAAAAGATGTTGAGTGAGCCTTCAACACGGACTGGCATGCTGGCCTGAAGTACAAGTTGTGTACTAAGTTTAACTTCCCACCTTTGATTAAAAAGCACGCTGGAGTATCTCAGGGCAACATACTCAGCCCACGCAGTTTTCTCGATGATCACAGATTGAAATTAAAATTCTTAAACAAAGTTTCAGGCACCATTTCAATGCACGCTGGAGTATCTCAGGGCAACATACTCAGCCCACGCATTGAAAAAGGCCTAATTTCAACTTGAGTGCTGGTCAATGGGGCCGGGATGATCTTACCTCCTCGTTAGTTAGTAAAGCCTTCCCTAGACTCTTCGACCTTGACCCTCCTGATTCAGCTCTTGTTCGTCCTGTCACTAAGTATACTTGACAAAATTATCTCCTTGTATCCTTTTCGGTTTATTCGTCTGAAGAGGAACTTGTGAAGAGTTCGAAACGTTACGATTTAATTCAATTTTCTACTGTGGCTGTTTCTCTATTCATCTTTGTGTACACGTTACTGTGTTTGTGTTTTTGATACCCACTTTCGATTTCATTTGCATATCAATGCAAAGGCTGCCTTGGCAAGAAAAATCTTACATTCCCTTTATCAAGCGGCCCACGCACGAAGCTGCATCTATACAAAACACTGATCAAACCTCTCCTCAAATATACACCACTTGCACTAACGCAAACAGCATGCACTAACAAGCGCAAACTCCAGCTTGTTCAGAATAAAGCACTCAGATGGATCTGTATGGTAGATAGGGATCGATTTATTACAAAATCTGAACTCCACGAGGAAGCTTCTTTGCTTCCTCTGAACACCGAGTGGCGTAGGTTGGTCTGCAAACAGACCAACACACTCCGTGCTTGGCATACCGACTGACTGGATAGACTCAACGCCATCTTTCGTTCCGGCCGGAGAACGGGAGTAGGCCATGATTTTTTTTTTTTTTTTTTTGGCATGGGACGAAGAAGTGGATGCAGTTTTTTAGGCTTGGCTGCATCCTTTGAAGTCACCTCCTACTTCTTCATTTTCATCTTTCCTCTTCCCCTATCCCTTGTTTTGTTAAATTTTTGTTTTGTTTTTGTTCTCTTGTTCTTTTTTTTAACGTAGTTTGTTTTCATTTGGCTTGTTGTAACCTTTTAATTTCTTAAAGTAAAGTTTAACCTCCCCTTTGCCACAGTCCTTACATCCCTGCTTTTAAATACCTTCACTTCGTCACCTGACGCTTCGTGACTGCCATAACCTCACCCTCACCATCTCATTATCCTTTGCCATTGCGTGGACCCAACATCCTTTATCCTTACCCTACCATCCCACTGGTTTCGGTTTCCGGCACGTGACGCTTGCTGTTAGTACTCGTTCCAGGACCATAAATCCTTTGTTTTAAGGATTTATGGGAACCGAGGAAAGGAGTGTCACGGCCAGTGGTGTTAATCCAGTCGTGACGTGGCCGCCAGGGCCTCGCCTCTCTGTAAGCCCTGTTGCCAACGAAGGGGAACCTTCTGTTGACACAGGCGGGAATGGCCAGCCCCTGATTAGCGACCACCTCCAAACAGCCTAGGTTAGGCGAAGGATAGCCCTGGAATCACGGTCGAGGAGGCCGTGCCCAGAGCACACAGCACATGGCGCCTAAAGTGTTAACTTTTATCCCATCCTCCCATATTAGCCTAGAATTCAGCTCTTGCTCGCTATAACGGGATCCCGGCGCCGCGCGCTTGACCACCCACTTCCCATGAGAAGCCCGCGAGCGCGCGACCTCCAGTGCGGGCTCCGCGATCAAGGTCGTAGGGTACTCGTGCCTTACGCGCCGAGAGTTGGCCGGCCGCCCTCTCCCGCAGCCTCGTGTGGAGGAGGGGAAGCCCCCGCGCCGCCGAGAACACCTTACACATAAGATTCAAGATGGCGCTGGGCCAAACCCTCACCCTTTTCTTCCTTTCACAGAACCCACTACAACTATTACCGCAAGCTTTACCCTGCATGCTGGTTAACCCCCGGCTTCTTTTTCTTCTACTAAAATTAATTTTCCTCCACCCCTTATCCTTCCCCTATCCCCTTTCTTCCTTTCCACTCTTCTTTCCAAACTTTTACTTCTACTTTACTTGGCGCCAAGTAGTTCGTCAAACACCTCGTCGGTAATGGCTCGAATATGGATGAATATATATAAATGTGTGTTTATATATATATATATATATATATATATATATATATATATATATGTATATATATTATATATATATATATATACATATTATATATATATATATATATATATAATATACATATAAAATAAAACACACCCCAAACACACACACACATACACACACCCCACACACACACACACACACACCCCACCACACACACACCCACACACACACCCCACACACACACACACACACAAACCAGCTCACACACCACACCCAACACCCCACACACACAAATATATATATATACTATATATATATATATATATATATATATATATATATATATAAAACATATATATATGTATGTATGTATGTATGTATGTATGTATGTATGTATGTATGTATGCACACACACACACACACACAACACACACACACACACACACACACACACACACACACACACACACTTCATACACACACACACACATGTATATATATATATATTATTTTTTTTTTTCTCACTCTCTCTCTACATTCTCTCTCTCTCTCTCTTTTCTCTCTCTCTCTCTCTCTCTCTCTCTCTCTCTCTCTCTCTCCTCTCTCTCTCTCTCTCTCTCTCTCTCTCTCTCTCTCTCTACATCTCTCTTTTCTTTTTCTCTCCCATTCTCTCTCTCTATATATAAAATATATATATATGTGTGTGTGTGTGTGTGTGTGTGTAAATATATATATATATATATATATATATATATATATTTTATATATATATATATAGAGAGAGAGAGAGAGAGAGAGAGAGAGAGAGAGAGAGAGAGGGGGGGGATGTAGAGATAGATAGACAGATAGATAGATAGATAGATAGATAGATAGATAGAGACGGTGCGAGGGAGAGGGGAGGGAAGAAAGGGATATATAGAGAGAGCAGAAAAAGGGCAGAAAGAGAGAGGGAGAGAAGGGGCGAGGGAAAAAATGAAAGAAGGGATTGAAAGATACACATATATATTTACAGAAAAGATAGATAAAAAGGTAGATAGATAGATATAGATTTAAAAGGGGAAGAGAGATGGTGACAAAAAGATGGTAGACAGAGAATAGACAAAGATAGAGAAATATAGATAGATAAATTGATAGACACATGATATATAATCAGTATGTAGAATCACGTAGTCATTTATCTAAAAATAATATAAAACCACTGACATTAAAATATTTAATAAAATAAACACAGTGATAATAATTAAATACCCCTGAAACCAGTTAGATGTTATTTGAAATAAAGGTTAATCCAAGCGTTTTTGAGGAATTATTTATTTTTCCCTTTATAAAGGATTTTTTCTATGATGAACACGGTCCATAAAAAAAAGTAATATTTCATGGGTAATTCATTTGTTATAAATATTTTTTAAAAAAAAAAAACACAAACACCAAAAACAAATTCAATCACCCCAACAAAAACAAACACAAACACACACCCCTCTTATTTAAATTTAATAAAATTATTTTCTCCTTTCTCTACTTCCTCTCTCTCTTCCTCCCTCTTCACTCTTTTCTTTTTTACTCCCCCTCCCCCTCCTCTCCTCCTTCTCCTTTCTCTCTTCTCTTCTCCTCTCCTCCTACACACATCTCCCTTTTTCTCTTTCTCCTTCCCTTCCTCTCATATTTATTTCCCCTCTCTTTGTCCCTTTTTTGTTTTTTCTATTTTCTCATTCATTTTTTAAAATATATAATATACTACCCTTTAAATTTTTATTAACTATTTATTCTATATCTCCTTTTTTTTTATTAATTATATTTTCTCTTTTAACCTTTCAAACAAAATCTCCCGCTGTGGTGTAACTCCCCCACCCCCTTTTTTTTCCCCTGCAGGGTTTCCCCTTTTAAAATTCTGGGCCCAAATTTTTTTGGTTTTCTCATTTCTTCCTCCCCTCTTTTTCCCCTTCCTTCCCCCTAAACCCCCTCCCACTCCCTTTTTTCTTCCTCCTTTCTTTTCCCCTTTCTTTCTTCCCCCCCCGCCCTTTCCCCCCCCTCTCTCCCCCCCCTCGGGCCGTTCCTGCCCCCCGTTTCCCCCAAACTCTTTTTTTTTTCCCCCCCCCCCCCCCCCTTTTTTTCCCAACCCCCCTTTTTGTCCCTTTTCTTTTTTTTCCCCCCCCCTTTTTTCTTTTTTTTTATTTCCCTTTTTTTTTTTAATTTTTTTTTTTCCCCCCCCCCTTTTTTTAAAACCCCCCCCCCCACCCCCCCCCCCCCCCACCACCCCCCCTTTTTTTCCCCCCCCTTATTTTTTTTCCTCCTTTTTTTCCTCTCCTCTCTCCTTCTTTTTTCCCCCTCCCAAACTTTCTCTTCCTCCCCTCCCCCCTACCCCCCCCTTTTCCCTTTCCCCCCACCCCTTTCCCCTTTCTCTTCCCCCCCTTTCCCTTTTCCCCCTTTTTTTCCTCCCCCTTTTTTTTCTTTTTTTCCTCCCTTTTTATTTTTTTTTATTTATTTTTTTTTTTTTTTTTATCCCTCTTTTCCCCTCCCCCCCTTTTTTATTATTTAATATTTTATTAATAATTTTGGGTTTTTTTAAAAAAGGGCCCCGGGAAAAGGGGCGATTTTTAGAAAAGCAGGGAAGGGGAAGGGGGCAAAGAGATTTTGGTTAATAAAAGGGGGGTTTGGGGGAAGGAACCCTTTACCCCCCCCCCCCCAAAACCAAAAATTTTTTAACAAAATTTCCCCTTTTTTTAAGTTTTTTTCCCCTCCCTTTAATTATTTTGGCCTTTTCCCCCTTTTCCCCCCCCCTTTTTTTCCAAAAATTTTTTTATTAAATTTTTTAAATATTTCTTTATTTAATTAATACAAAAAATTAAATAATTATAATCAACAAACATATAGTTAATTTTTAAAAAAATAAAAAAATTTATATATATAAATTTTAAATTTATTATTTAATGGGAACGGGGAAGGATAGTGATGGGGAAAGGGGAGGGAAAAGGTTTCGGGCGTAATAATATAATTAAAAGAGATTTGAGGGGGGAACGAAAAGATATTATAAAAGACTACACCCCCCCAGCCCCCCCTAAATTCCCCGTATAGGCCCAAAAACAAAAAAGAAAGATGGATGGGAAAAAAGGAGAAAAAAAAAAAAGAAAGCATAGATTGCTAAATGCGGGATTTGGGATGCAAATAGGATTTTTTAAAACCTGATACTATAAACTATGTAAATTTACTTTTGATTTACAAAAATTTTAAACCATGCATTTAAATATTTACAAAATTAAACAATATAACCCTTTTATCCTAAATTTATAAATACCTTAATCCTTAGGTTTTTTATCTAATCCTCTTAAAATTTTCAATACCTCCTAAAAATTAAAATTTTATTTGTTTATAAATAAAAAAATCATCAACAAAATCTCGAATCAATTATTATTTTTTTATAATTAAACATTCTTCTAATTTTATGCTCCTTTTCTTCTCCTTCCAATCTGAACCTTTTTTTCTTCCCATTCTCCTTTTCCTCCCCCCCCTCCTTTTTCCCCCCTCTCTCACCCCTCCCCTTTCTCTTTTTTCTCCCTCCTTCCTCCCCTAATCTCCAGTCCTCCTCTTCCTCTCTTCCCTTTCCCTTTCATCACTTTCTTTCCCCCTTTATGATCCTCTTTCCCAATTTTTCATATTACTTTTCCCTCCTTTTTGAAAAAAGAGTATTTTAATCCTAAGGATGTTTTTTTTCCTCTTCCAAAGTATATTTACTTTCCCTCTACTATTTCTCTCTTTTTCTCAGATTTCCCCCATTTTCTCTCTAATTTTTTGCCCATTCTTGCTTTCTTTTCTTTATTTTTTCCCGTCTTCCCTTTTTCCCCCCCCTTTCCCCTGCCCCCCTTTTTTTTTTTTCCCCCATTCCCCCTTTTCTTATTCTTCCCTTAGTATTCCCCTTTTTTTTCCTTCCTTTCCCTCCCTACTTTTTTTTTCCCCCCCTTTTCCATTTTTTTTTCCCCTTAATTTCCTTCCCCTTTCCCCCTTCCCCCCCCTTTTTTTTTCCCCCTTCTTTCCCTCTTTTTCTTCCCTTTTTCCCCTTTTTTTTCATAACCCCCCCCCTTTTTTGTCCCTTTTTCCTTTTCCCTCCCCGTCTCCCCTTTTTTTCCCACTCCCCCCCTCTCCCCCATCCTGCCACTAACCGCCTTCCAGTCCCTGCGCTCCCCCCTCTATTTCCCTTTCTCCCACGGTACTGAACGTGTCCAAACCGGTCTTCTTAATGGCCCCCTTGTTCCCCGGTCCCAATGTGCGTCGGGAGCTTGTGCCGCGTAGACGGAGTTGGGGATGCCGGCAGAAGCCCGGTTTAAAAATTGTTGCTTTATCAGGTCTTTGCCTTCTCCCCTGCTCATGCCCTCCTATCCCTCTCACCTTTTTTTTTTATCACAGTCTCCGGTTCTTCAGTTATCTTTTCCTCTCCCACCTTCCTTTCTTGTCTCTTCACTCACCTTTCCCCCCCCCTTTTCCCCCCATATCTTTATTAAAAAAACGTGGAGCGCGATGAGGCGATTACTAATCCAAAAAAACATAATAGGTAGCGGCAAAACCAAAGCAGGTGTATATAAAGGGCCTTGTCTTTAAGTTTGGCCACCAGCATGCCTACGCCAGGTTACTGCGCCCCAACGGTTGCCCCCGCAGCGCTTCCAACACCGTCCTCCCACTGGAAAAACCGCCTTACGAGGTGCAGGCCCTGGTCCGTCTCTAAGGGTGAATCAGCCTTTGAGGGGCTGCACGGGAAAAGGGAGGGACAATGGGTTCCAAACAACGATCCTTGCGGTTGAATGGCAACCCCCTGGTCTCCCCCTGGGGGTTCTTCCCTACCCACGTGTTTGCCGTGCGGGACCCTTGTGCGCTGTGGGGACGGGGTCCTGGGGGGCGATCCGTGCTGATACCCCCCGGGGATAGAAAACACTCCTTTTTGGGTCCCTTTTCCGCAAGACGGGTGGCCTGATCGCCCGGTCATGTCAATCGGTGGCTCCTTCGGGAGGTTGGGTCAAGTGTCATGGCACCGTGACACTCACACAGATCCCACGATTTCCGTTACAGGGCTTTGGTGTTAATCCCTCCCACCCCTTAGCTGTTAGACATGGGTTCAAAAATACAGCTTTTCCCTTTTTGTTGGGACCCCTGAGAGCATGAAAACTGCTTATGTACATAAAAAAAAAAAAAAAAAAAAAAAAAAAAAAAAAACAGAGGATGAAGACAAACAAACCCATGCGGGGGCCCCCAGAAAACACTTTGAAGTTAAATACATGGTTTCCCAAAAGGAAAAATCCAGAGCACAGGCTGACTATCAGACCTGCTGCTAAAATGGACAAAAAACAAAAAACATCAAAAAAAAGTGTCTTCCATGAAATTGTCCAGAAAAAGGACCCCCCCCATGCTGGCCCCTCCAGGCCTGCCCCCAAAATCAAAGACTTCTGATTTCCCCTAGACATATCCCTGACAGCTGTTGCTCAAGACCAAGCTAAGATAAAACCCGAAAGGGTGGCCCAAGCGACCTAGATCGGAGACGACTTGAGGGATTTGGGCCCCCCCTAGTCATTTCCTACCCTTTAGGTTCCTCTAAACCTACTACATACTACAATGCATACTACAGTGAAAAATCTATGGCTTCAAAAGAAATGCCATCCCCCCACCCCATAGGACGGAAAGGGAAACAATGACATGTTATGCTCCAGGAGACTTAACAAAGGGATGTTTTGCTTCTCAGGGTGTCATGCTTTATGCTGCCAAGCACATTGGCAAAAGAGGCTTGATCACTCTGGTCAGAGCAACAATCCCCGTTTCCGTAATAGCCGTGCACCGAACGTGGAACGATGTTGTTCTTGCTGTTTAAAATTTAAACCCGGGCCCGAGGTCCCCCTCAAGCTGTGTATGAGGCATTCTGTAGGAGCTTAGAATCGCCAGGTCTGGCACTGTCCACACTCCCGAAGATCCCCTTCAATGCCCACCACCCCCCCGGGCCCCCAGCGGCCCCGGTTTAGCGGTTCACATAGGCATGTGCTTGAGACTTCCACGAGACGCTCTTCTAAATACCGAGAGCCAACAAATTTCAGAGGGGGGGTCCTAACCTCACACGGCCATGCGGTTTGGTGGAGAGAAAGATGGTGTGTCTATAACAAGTGACCATATGGCCTGTTTACTACCCTTAGGTGCGGCCTACCCAAAGCCAAAACCAAAACCAAGAGGAAAAACAGCTAGGCCCAACGGGCAACCTTTTTCGAATGTTTTACCCCCTTGTCTTAGATGAAAGCCCCCTCACAGAGTAAAAATGTGCAAGTGCAAGTACCCGGGGACTTATCAATGCCATAAATCAAGAAACCTCACGCCCAACCCAAAAGGCCTTAAAAGGGAGTTTTTAAAAAAACCCTATATTTAAAGGCGAGATTAAGGAGGTCACCCCAAAAAAAAAAAACGCAGGAAGTTGTAGGCGACCCACAAGCCCCCCTAGTCCGAGGAGCACAACCACGACCTCAATCAGAGGCAAACAGACTGTTGCACGATTTTCTGCGAGAAAAGTGCAAAAGCTCCAGCCAAATAAGGGCAAACCAAGAAGCCTACAACAGGCAGACTTGCTATATAGTGAAGGGCAGCAAACCGATAACTCAGATTATCTTTTTCGAGGGAACAAAGAAGAAACTACAAAACATTCTCGTACCCATCATTTCCCATCTAAGACTGGCAGGTGAGCTTGCATTCTTGCAACCTCATCAACAAGTCCAGGGAAATTTCCACTCTACCCCAGAGCTGGAAGAGCCCTACCATAGTTTCCCATCCCAAAACCAAAGGACCCAAGGGAAGCACCACCCCACCTCTCTTCTCACCCTGTCGGGGCAAGACGGCCGAGAGGATGGTACAAAATCGATGCAGTGGAAAATGGGACCCTCACATAACACCTCCATGTGTTCACAAGGAGCATGAGTACAGCACACAGCATACCACGGTCTTACGCACAATGAGCAGTCACATCTGTGGTAGTATTCCGAGACCAGAAAGGCTTTTGGATAAGCAAATCCTCTTGCTATTCAGGAGACCCTAATCCAGAAGGGAATCAGAGGAAAGCCCATAGCCTAGATAGGTGACACTTCAGGAACAGAACAGCCGACGATCTTGCAAACCTCCACTAGACCACACCGCCTAAGTAACCCCAGTGCTGTTGGACCTTGTATCTGAGGAGTGTTGTGGGATGGGACAAAAGATCTGCAGCCAAATAAAAAACAATGGGTCTGAGACACAATGTTCAAGGCACAAGTCCTGAGAATCCAGGGAATGATTTGGGAGTGGCTCGAGGTCTTCCAATCCCCTTGGGTAAGGATTGACTGGAACCCCCCCCTTTCATAAGGAGGTCCAGAAACTGGCTGACCGAACATAACAAGAAAGATTCAGTACCCCATGCCTAGTCTAAAGGCAAAAGGCCCAGAGTGTCATTTCAGCCAGCGCTCCTCCGGGTAAGAACCTACTTCACGATGAATCGTTGATCTCTTAAGCCACACTGCAGGCGCCAGCTTTGTAGCAAAGGGGTGCCACAAAATCCATGAAGGTAACAGACATCGCCTCCTCGCTACAGGCAGAGCAGTTGCGATCATGGGAGCCCTAGCCCATGCGTCCCTGAGGGAAGGAAACGTGGGTCACACGACTCCAGGGAAAACCATTGACTGTCCCACAGCACAGCTTACCCAAAGACAACATCTTACCCCCGTGACCACTGTGCTTACCATGCCGCAGGGGGAAATTTTTTGCTCAGGGTAAAAAGAATAATCATAAACCGGGTCCCCCACCCCATAGGCATCAAGCTTGCTGACAGACTAGCTGACACTGGCAAGGGTTATGCCCCAAATCCCATGATCATACAACCAAGCCGAATTGCAATGCTACAGCTCTTGCCTTCCCCCTGCAGTTTCACATAGAGGAACCAGAGAGCCCTGCCACTCTCTGAAACAATCAAAAGAGGTAGCGAAGTCATTCTTCACAGAATCAGACTAGGTTACCATTGCGCATTGCAGATAATACAAACAACGGACTGTGCAGACAGGTATTGCATGCATTGTGGCAAGCCGAACGCCACATTGGTACATTACTTACAGAGTTGTGAGCACCCACAATTTCTGAGACAGGGACCCCCACAAACAGCTGCCGGCTGGGTAAGGATATTTTTGCTGCATGCCTTACACCATGGCGGCAGGAGCGCCTGCTAGCGATCTCGCTACCCACGGTAAGCTCCATAAAACAAAAACAATACAAAATAAAAATACACATACACAACACTAATACACAACAAAATCAACACACACATACACACACACACACACACAAACACACACACACACAACACACACACACACACACACACAAACAATACAAAATATATATATTATATATAATATTATAATATATATATGCAATGTAATATTGTACAATAGAGGAAAGGGAATACGTCCACCGTAATATAACGCCTTTCAATATTTTGCAGCATCTGACGAGAAAATTCTGACGTTACATTTTGGTTAGTCGTCCTACTTGTGCACTCGTTTGTTTTTGTGTTCATAATATGATATATAATGTACATATGTGAAATTACTTTTACATATACACACGTCTATAAACTATATATATATATATATATATATAATATATAAAATATATATATATATATATAATAATATATATTATATAGATATAGATATATGTATTATATACATATATATAAATACATATATATACATTTATATATATATATATATAATATATATATTATATATAAAATATATATATATATATGGCATATACAGTGTATTTACACACACACACAAAACACACACACACACACACACAGCACACACACACACACACACACACACACACACACACAAAACACACACACAACAAAAACACAACACAAACACAAACACAAACAAACACAAACACACACAAACACACACACACACACACACACATACATATTAAAACGCGATATCCGTATATTAGGATTAGTGTTATAATCACTAATGTTATTAAAACTATTACTGTAATAATCATTACTGTTCTGATTATTGTCTACCGTTTTCTTATTCTTATTCACGGTTTTATTCAATATATTTTATGTTGTTTATTACCATTATTACTACCATTATTTCTGTGGCATTATCATTATCATTGATAATATGACAAGACGTGTAACGTGAAGTCAAGGTTATTTCACGTTATTTCCTCATTGACACGATGCTTTTTGTTGCTGTTTTCATTACTTTATCTTAAATGTACATTTCAACAGTAAAGTAATGTATTTCCGACAAAAAAGTTAAGAAAATGCAAAAGAGTGTAATGGAACACAAAGAAATTTTAAATTTGTCAACCGTCCTTTCCTTATTAATAAGTGGTATTCATTTTTCAACAATTCATCCTTGTACAATATTCAGTCAAGAAAAGGAGGAAGCTCATATGAAGGTTCTTCTTCCTCCGAATACGGCAGTACTATTCATTTATTCATTTGCTCGCGAAGATTGTCGAGTGACGATTTTGTTTGGAATTCCTTTAATGCGTCAGCGCCATGTATACCTATCACATTATATGGCGGTAATAATAACAAATATACAATCTTGTATGCTTTCCATTGTTTCAGATCGAGCTTTTTTCTTTTGATCCGAGCGCTGGCATGTCTGTCATACAGCAAATATACGTACGGAAACCGATCGCTATTTGATCATTTCACTTGCGTTTTATTTAGTTCAAGACTTTATACGTTATGAATAAAACTCTTGATGTGACAAGTATAGCCTTGTGCAACCAAGTAAAGAGCACAAGAATGCTCTAACTGTGCACGACTGATATTGAAATGTTCAAATATTTATACTCCGCGATAAGGTAACTTTAAAAATGCAGTTGGTTTGTTACCACGCAACACTAAACTCAAGCTGTGATTGGAATGCATGTGAATGATGACCAGATCGGATTCCAAATGACCTATGGCGTAGGTGTTTGTCGTTGGGAATTCTTTGTCTGAATATTGGGATGAAAATGTTTGTTTTTTTAAATTCTTTCCTGAACTAGCAGGGAATTTCTTCCCTGAATAACAACAAGAGTGATGATTATGATTTTAATAACATGCCAATCGCTCAACATCACCTCATAAAAAAATCAGCATAATGCAACGATAATGTTAACAAGAAAAAAAAAGAAAATTTATCAATTGGCATTTTCAGAAACGACCCCACATGCATGCAACCCCACGGCTCGCCTAAACGGCATATTTGGCGTGTTGCTAATGTTACAACAATCACAAAAGGATCATTTTTTTTTTAAAGAATCACCGGTGTTCTACCGAAGACCGTAAAGTGTGGCATTTGTGTAAGAGAATGTAGATACGATGAAAATAGGTACCGTTTCCCTCCCCCAAAATAACTCTCGTCGCATTCCCGCGACCCTTTTCCGCGCCGTGCAATTTTGGCTTTATAAAGCCAAGGTTTTCATTAAAGATACCCGTGTAATTATTTTTTTCTTTGGGTTGGTTTTTTGTCTGTTACATTGAAAACGGCACCTTCTTTTTTTTTTCTTTTTTTTTACATTTCGTTTTTTAAGGGTTTGGGGGTCATTTGAAAACCATTTTTTGCCATAGAAAAAATGTGTCTTGGTGTGTATGTTCTATCATTTTCATATAGTTTTTCCCCCCCCAATCCGAAAACTCCCTCGTACTCCATATTGTCCGAGTTTTATTTTCCTTATTATTGGGAATTTAAACCCATTTCAAGGAGTAAGTTTTTATTAAAATTTATAATAAATAATGCAAAAATAGGGTTTAAATAAAAATAATATAATGGTCAATATAAAATACTCAGAATCGATATAATGATAAATATACCAATTTGTTGTTTGTCAAAAAGTAGTTTTTTGTTCCTACAAGAAATCAGTTATATTGAATCTTTTATTGTTTTATTTTTCCTAAAATAAAAAATTTGTTTCTTTTCTTAGGATTTTTTTTTTGGGTTTTCCGTTTTGTTTTTTTTTTTGCTTCATGAGATTCCTTGGAGGAAGGCCAGATTTAAAGCAGATGCCCTTAGGAGTCCTCTGAACTGATACAGTGAAGATATGAAAAATTTTTTTAGAAAAGTCTGACAGACAAAGGATTCAAGAACAAAATAAGAGAAAGACATTTTATATACACACCTTAGTGAAATGGACACTGTTCAATTAAGGTTTTTGTTGTAAAAGTTAAGGGATTTATAATTATTATCAAGAAATGTAAGTTTCAATAGTTTGATATTACCTCTCTCAGTTACTCTCAAGACGAAATTAGATCATCATATACCCTCTATGATATTGTATTTTTATAGTGTGCTCATGAAGCTATGACTATGGGAATACTAAGTGAGGCCAACTTGACATTAAGTAATAGTCCCCCTTAGATAAAGCCTGATGGATTCCCAATAGTGGCTTTGGCCGTAGAGAGGAGTGGGGCAATAGCAAGGGGGTCCTCTATGGGCGGGGAGAGCTAGGCTTCGCATAATGCGGATTATCCTTATCCGCTCGCCGGAAATTGCACGATTTTATGGGCCAGCTTAAGTGTTTGGTGCATTTTGTGAAATAATTTGACCGGGAAAAAAAAAAAAAAAAAAAGGGTGGTAAAAAAAAACTAAAACTCCCTTTTTTAAATAAAAAATTAAACTCTTTTTAAAGAGGTGAAGAGGAAAACAAACTTTTTGTAAACCCTAATAAGTACTTATCATATTTGATGTTACATATAGCGTAATTAGACCTGATATAACGGAACTGTAAATTAGAATTACCGTAAATAAAATAAAAAGGTAAAACAAAAACTTGGTAATCATTACATTAGGTCCGCAGAAACATCACCATAATATGAAGCACGTGACATTGACTAATAGGATTTACTTCCATTCCACGCACAGGAACACCGACTACATTCAAACACACACTTTACAGCTGCTTGAGTGAATTGTGCATTGCATATACCTTATTATCTTAGTTGGTTTTACGATATGACTAAATTTAATTACTCAACAAAGGATATAGTGTTTTCACGTACTGTTTCTCAAATTTTGGAACACTACTCCACTACTATAATCTAATTTGGACATTTCTTAAAGGGCGATGAACATAATTAGATTTACTAAATATCTGAGCTGGAATCACAAGAACACGTGTATTTAAGCAAAATATGAGGATGAAACCTTGACAAGCCACTTATTTAACACACAAACCGCAGGACTGCGGAAGGGCAGAAGATCCGCCTCTACATATCTTCGAGTCCCAAGACAAATAATAGTAAGAAAAAAAAAGAAGAAAAATTGCCCTTTCCCTTTATAAATAATCCTTCCACTTTAAAAATAATCCTTCCTTTTAAAATAATCCTTCCACTTTAAAAATAATCCTTCCACTTTAAAAATAACTCTTCCAATTTAAAAATAACGCTTCCACTTTTTATGTTATCAAACTATCATGAAGCCTCTAAACAAGAATTAAAACTCACATCCGAACCATGGGTATCCATGAACGAGCTTGGGCCCTGGATCACGCTAGACCATGCGTTCCAGGGGAGGGTGTTAGAATTCCTTTACCTGAAGTCCAGGGTTTTAAGTCCCTTATAATAACTCTCCCTCACTTTCAGTCCTTATCTTATTCATTCTAATGTAATCACCACGACAACAAATTTAAAGGAATATAGTAAAATAGCTTTAATACATTTAAATATTTGCTGTGCTGATCAAAGTTACAAATTTAGTACAAGACTCGAATGATCGATCTATCTTTCTTTCTTTTTTCTCTTTTTTATTATTTACTTTTTCTCAATGTATACCATAACCTACTGAAAAGGAACCACTCCCACTGTTCTCTTAGTCGTCAGCTAGAACCTTCACGTCGCACACATAAAAATTTGTAAGTTCATATTGCTGTAGGCTGACGTAGCGGCCGAGAATGGGTGGGTATCTCGTGAACTTTATGTAACGCCTTCTTGGTGTCCAATGTCGAGTTTCGCCGAGCAGTCCATAGGATCGGAAGTCACCTTTTTGCAGTTCCGAGCCGACACGTACCTGGGATATCACGTAAAGTGCAAACTATTGGAAATCGCCATGATAATATTATGATAGGTGCAGAATTCATGCTGAAGAAATTGTGAATAAAAATGAGAAAAGGGGAGAACAACCAAATATGCGAACATACATTTTTTTTTTTTTGACGGTTTATTTACATTGCTTCAATACTCCCTTAGCTCGCCCCCGCTACCATCATCCAATTACCTCATCAGGAACCAGTACTACATCATTTCCATAACCTCCAAATCATTGGTCCTCAGGGATGCGACGATGACCGCAAAGACCTTGAGCGGCGTCCCGAGGTCAATCAGGAGCCAGGGATTGGTTTCTCGGTACGTGACATAACAGCAGTCGGTGTAAGTCTTCCTCCATTTGAGGCAAGTCACCTCGTCTACGGCGTTGGTAACAGGGGACCTGGGGAATTTTAATTCAATAATTGTGTTTGCAAGCAGGTTGCTACACACATGCTTAGTCTAAATGGATTCAGTTATTAGTCACTTGTGTACCATTTTCCTTGTGTTATGGAAATATAAGATGCATATATTGTTTTATTTCAGTGGCATTGCAATAAGCATAATGTTAACAAATACTAAGTGGCGATATTAATAGCATAAGAAAAAAAATCAAGCAAATTCGAAAAATGGGTCAAACAAGCCTAGGGCCGCTTTCACACTTCGCAGCGTGACATGCCATCTGAAAACGAATATCCGGAAATATATAAAACCTTTGATACAGAATTTGCATGACATATATGTGTCACGTGCGACCTGCGTGCAATGCCGAGATCCGACTTCTCCGTCAAATCATTATTAGGCAAGATAACAGAAATATATTGAAATCAAATAACATATGATAAAAGGGAAGTTTTAAGTGTGTGGCATATGCAGAGTAGTTCTGAAGTATCTCGACAGAGTTCCACCAAACACATTTAACATCACTGCTTCGGTCGCCTCGTAATCGAGGCTTTGGATGAGAGGGTAATCACACGCGATCTTGCAGAAGGAAACAGTGTGATGTGAGCATGCTCTCGTGCATGCATGCCTTTTCCAGACAATGAACCAATCAACATAGCATTTGTACCAGTTGTGGATAACTACACATGTTTGTAAGATGCAACATCACCTCTCAGTACAATAAAAAAAACTCCATGGTAGAACCATCAAAATATGTTGTGAGAAAAAAATCATACAAGTATTTCAGGGTACTAGTTCAATGCTTTGCTTCGAAATTTGGATCAGAGTGAACTCATGCTCCAGTCCATTCAAGTCGTTCGTAATACGACAATGTCAACATAAAGTTGCCGCTTCTGCAGTCCAGTGAAAACAAGTGTACCAGGTATGAGTGCAGCACATTGTACATTGATGTGCAGTAGTTTCAGCTCAGGGGTCACCCCAAACTTATTAGAACAAGCATGCCTCACATTCCCCCCCAAAATCCTCCACTTTATCCCTCCAAGTGACATGCACATGATTGCCACAAGATTGCTCAGGCCTTAAGACAACAATAACAACGTCATCCTCCGAAGATGCCATTTTGTGAACCAAGTGAAAGCGGCCTGACGTGCGCCACGTGTAACTTTGGTCTGAAATGACGTGTCACTTGCCACTTGCCACCTGCCTCTTATCACCTTGGTGTGAAAGCGGACTTAGGAAGCCTGTCGAAGGATGAAATACATAAAAATACAGTCAAGGTAAGATGTCCAAAATTCGCGTTCTTGGCCGGAACATAAGCCTTACTTACCCGGGATACGAATCGGTGGAGCCCCAGACTGGGCGTTTGAAGGCTCGGTTGACACTCCACGCGGAATAATAGTGCAAGACACCGAATGAACGGCCTCTGGAGTTGACACCAATCATGACACACTTCCGATCTGCCACGAGGAAAGGGCAAGACGGGAGGGCCAGAGAAAGGGAAAGAACAGTAAACAAAGACACACCTAGGCTCACTTGCACAAGCTAGACAGGTAGTACAACCCCTGTTACAAAGTGTGTGTGTGTATGTGTGTGTATGTAGATTAGATATGTAGATATATACATCTACACACACACATATATATGTGTGTGTAACAGTATATATATATATATATATATATATATATATATATATATATATATATATATATATATATATATATAACACGCGCGCGCGCGTGCAAGCACATACAAAGACGTTCGTAGGTATATGGTTTTAGTATATATTTCGATTGTTTTCACTTATCATGTATAACCAGCAACAGCTAATCACACGAGCGAATCTCATTAAAGCGAAATTTTCTCGAAAATAAAATTGTTTCCATCAAATATATAACTGAAAAATTGGCAGTGACAACGTATTTGGCGAGATTCACTGTATGCTGTTTGGTTTAAAATATAGAATAAAATTTTAGGTTTTAAAATTTTTTTAAAACACCGTGGTTGACTACAGAACGTACTCTTTTGGATATTATAAATGAATTATGGGACAAAATGCTCTATATTTTGACCAGTATTATGGTGTAGATTAATGTGGCATGAAAAAAAATTAGGCAACACGCTTTAAATTACCAAAAAACGTAGCCATTGGGCGCCACTCGCCTGGGTAAACGGGGCACAATGGATTCGAAATGACTGAACTTCCGGTCTGAAGGAAACCATAAACACCCAAGGGTATACTGGAAAAATCTGGCTTGATTTGCCACTCGGAGGTTCCGGCCACATTTGCAATCAGCCTATGACGAGCGCCAGACTCTTTAGCCTTCCCTCCACATGGTCCTTGGGGGGGGGAAAAAATGGGTGTTACTTGGGTTTGTTTGATTTTGGTGGGGTGGTCTCTTTGTTTCATTTTTGATGATAAGCTTAATTTACAATGTGTGCGGAATGATAATTTATTAAAAATGAAATTATCACACCCCCCCCAAATTTTTTCTTTTTGCTCGCCCTCTCCCCAATCGCCCTCCTCGTAAAACCTGCTCTACAAAACCCTGCTCCCCTGGCGACCCCCGATCCAGTGAGCGGTGGCTGTTCGTGCTCGCTGGAGAGGACGGGGACTCAGGGAGCATTTTTGGAAACCCAACAACAGTGGAAAACCCGGTTGTTGTTTTTGTTTGCTTGAAATTATGACTTGGCAGACAAATCACCCCTCCCGGGCCCAAAGTCACGCCCAGTTTGGAACCACGAATCTAGCCATTAAAAATTGATGAATCATTGTGGTAAAAATCATGGCGAAGGATAAAGGATGATCTGATATAAAATAATTAACAATGAAAAAATGGGTGATAATACTGAAGAATAAGATTATGATGAAAAACAATTCAAGAAAAATACAATAAAGTACTAATACAATACAATGTAAGGGAGTGATAATAATTATATGATAATAATAATTGATAATATGACAAAAATAATGAAAACAACAAGAACTTGGGCCAAAAAAATTTAAGATTAATAAAAGATTATAACGCTGATGTTAATAGTTTACAAATGCTATATCTATAAAAAAATAATGTCAAAATAATAATGAAAATGGGAGCCCACGATAAACCTCGAAGACCTTGAGCGGCGCCTATGAGGTCACCGTTTTATTATTTTTTTTAGAACTGATATGACCTCGTCTACGGAGGGAAACAGGGGGCCTTGGGAATTTCGCTTGGTCACCAAGGGCTAGTTAGATTTCCCTGTTGAATATTCTCTTTGATATGTGGAAAAACATAAAGACTTGTTTTTATTGTTATCAGTATTTTTATAACGTAAAAATAAAAAAGCAATCATAATTAAAATATCGATATTAATAACATAAAAAAAAAAATAAAGCAAATTCAAAGGGAAATTGGGCCCAAACAAACCCGGGGGAGCCGATCGAACACAAAAATGAAAAGTTCAATTGACTGACAACGTCCTATTTGCACTGTTGGCTAAAAACGTAAAAACGAACCGGAAGCACACTCACCCGGGAAAAACCTCAACTTGAAGTCTCGAATGATTATTTAGGCGGTTTCACCCCCAAAGCGGAAAAACAAATGACGCCGAATGAGCGGCCGTGGGGGATTGACACCAATCGCAACACACTTGCCTTGAGGAAGGGGGTGGGAAGAGGAAATTAAAAATGAAAGTAAAAACACCAAACCCCTTGTGCAAACCCGAGAGGGGTATAACAACTTTCAAAAAATACCTTAATTGAGTGCAAATTTTGGAACACACAAAACAAAGAAAGTTATACATATTTTATATATATATGGAAATTTAATATTATATAATTATTATTTTTCTATATAAGTAAAATATAATAAAATATATATATAATAATATATGTAATTTTATTATTTTAAAAAATATTTTTATTAAAATTTAAAAATTTTAAAATATATTAATATATATTTTATAAGTATATACTAATATATTTTACTATATAAAATTATATATAATATAAATTATATATATAATTATTTATATATTTATTAATAATATATTATTTATTTTTATATTGTTAATTTTAATATTATATAATATAAAATTTTAATTTATTTTTATATATAAATTTTTACTTTTTCCTGAGGTTCATATTATATTATATATTTTAAAATTATCATTCTATTATAATATAATATACAAACTTATTATATATATATTTATTGAAATTAATATTTTAAAATTTCCCTTTCCCTTAAAAAAATTCTGAAAAATTTTTTTACAAAATTTATATATAATTTTTATAACCCATATTATATAATATATTTTTAAAAAAAAATTTATATATACTTATATAATTATATATATACTATATATTTATCTTTACCCCTTTTAAATAATATATAAAAATTTTTAAAAAATGATATATATTTAGATATACATTTTTCATATATATATCATATGATTTCTAAAATACTATATATATAAATATATTTTAAAAATTAAAATGTATTTTTAGATATAATATATGTATATATATATAATTTTTTAAAAGTTTTTTATACCCCTTTATATTTTATTTTTATATTTTTTAATTATTATATAATATATAATACTTATATTAATAATATAAAAATACCTTTTTACCATAGACCTTTTTTAATATATCATAATATTTTTAGCACATTTTTTATATAGTTATTTATATATCTTTTAAATATTATAATATCCTTATTATAAAATTTCCTTTTATATATACCATATTACAATATTAATATTTCAAAAATTATTATTTTAGCTATCCTTTTATTTTTAAAATTTTTCCTTATATATTTTAAAATTTCCCATTATTATTTATAAAAAAATTTTTTAATATACCTTAAAACTTAATTCTTACTTATTTCCCCCTTTATATATTATTATTTTTAGTTTTTTTTGCTTTTTATTTTAAATTATATATATATATAGAATAAAATAGTTTCTATAAAATAAAATTTACAAATTATATATTATTATCAATATATAAATATACTAATAAAATCCTTATATATATAAATTTCCCAATATCGTTTTAATAAATTTATTTTAAAAACTAATATATATAATTATTTTTTAAGTATATAATATAAAATATATATATATATTTTTAATATATTCCCAATTATATAATAACTATAAAATATATATTATTTATATTATATTATATTTTATATAACTTCATTATAAATTTCATATATATCATAAAACATAAAAAGTATAACTGTACGTGTGTTTGTGTTTTCCAAATTTTGCACTCAAATTAAGGTATTTTTTTTAACGATTGTTATCTCCTCTCTGGTTTGGCAAAAGTGGGTTTGGGTGTGTCTTACTTTCTTTTTTTAATTTCCCCTTTTCCCCAAATCCCTTTCCTCAATGCAAGTGTTTTCCCGATTTGGTGTCGAATCCCCCCCGGCCGCTCTTTCCCGGCGTAAATTTGTTTTCCGCGTGGGGTGCCCAACCGCCTCAAAAATTTCATTTTCGGGACTTCGGGCAGAGCTTTCCCGGGGTGATTGGGTTCCCGGTTCCGTTTTTACTTTCCCTACCCAAACCCGTTGCAAATTTTGGGAAAGTTGTCATAAAATTGAACTTTGGCATTTTCCTTGTTTTTCCGATCGGCTACCCCGGGTTTGTTTTGGCCCAATTCCCTTGGGAAAATTTCCCTTTTTTTTTTCAAACTGTTTTTTAATATCGTTTATTGTTTTTTTTTTACTGTATTGAATTATTATTTTTACGTTATGAAAATATGATAACAAAAAAAACAATGTTTTTAAATGTATTTCCACATATCAAATGAATATTCAACAGGTGAATCAAAACTAAACCTTTTGGTGGCCCAACCCAGAAATTCCCAAGGTTCCCCTGTTTCCCCCATGCCGAAAGACGAGGTCATATCACGTTCCAAAAAAAATAATAAAACCCTGAGGGGACCCCCATAGGCCCCCCTCCAAGGTTTCCCGGGGTTTATCGTGGGCCCCCATTTTTCTTTAAATTATTGTTGTTATCATTTTTATTTTTATAATATACCCATTTGCAAATCCCTTATTAAAAACAGCTTTATAATCTTCTTTAAATCATCTTAATTTCTTTGGCCTAAATTTTTCGTTTTTTGTTATCATTTTTTATTGCCCATTATTATCTTTTATTATTATTATCCCCTAAAATTATTATCACTCTTATAAATTGTTATGGCATTAGTACTATTATTGCTATTGTTCTTGCTAATTTTTATCATCATAATCATCTTATTCTTATCATTTATTATAACCTTTATCTTGTTTTTTAATTTTTTCATTTCAGGGAACCCCCCCCCCCCCCCTTGATACCTTGGGCCATGGATTTTTTCCCAAAACAATATGTTTCATCAAGTTTTATTAATAGTGTCTAGTTTTCCGGGGTTTCCCAAATTTGGGCGGAGCTTTGACACAGGCAGGGGGTGATTCAGTCTCCCAAAGCCCATAAATTTGCAATCAAACAAACCCCATACACACGGTTTCCCCACTGTTGTCTGGTACCAAAGTCCCCCTCCCTGAGTCCCCGTCCTCTCCACGCACCCACAAAACAACCACCGTAAACTGGATCGGAGGTCCCCAAAAGGGATCAGGTTCTGTAGAGCAGGTTCTAGGGAGGAGGCCCTGTTTGTGAGAGGGCGAGCCCAAAGAGAAAAAAATTCTTGCTTTTGAAAAATTTTCATTGTTAATAATTTTTATCTTTCCCGCACACTTTTGTATAATTAAGCTTATCATCAAAAATGAAACAAAAGAGCCCAAAAAAACACCAAAATAACAAAAACCAAGTAACACCGTTTTTGCCACCCCCGGGCCCCCAAATGTGGGAGGAAGGCAAAACGAGTCGGGCCCGCTCGCCCATATGGCATGTTTCCCAAATGTGTCCCGGGGAACCCCCGGAGATGTTGCAAATCAAAAGGAAAAAAAAACCAGTTTTCCAGTATCCTTCGGTGTGTACGGGTTTTTTCCCTTTCAGACCAAAGGAATTTCTCAGTCATTTGCAAAACCCTCCATTGTCCCCTGTTGCCCCCGGGCAGTGCGCCCAAGGGTTTTACATTTATTTTGGTAAGTTTAAAGGTGTTGCCTAATTTTTTTCTTTCATTGCAAACACATTTAATCTAAACCATAATACTGGTCAAAAAAAAGACCCAATTTTGTCCTTTATTTCATTTAAAATCATCCAATGAGTACTTTTTCTGTATTTAAACCCAACGTGTTTTTTTAATATTTAAAACACTAAATTAAAATTGCATTTAAACATACAGCAATCAGTGAATCTCAGCCAAATCCCCCTTTGTCACTGCCAAATTATCATTATATATCAAATATGGAAACACATTTCTTTCCCCCGAAAAAATTGTCAGTTTTAAAGAAAATTCCCCTCGTGTGATTGGGCTGTTGTTTATTTTATACATGAAAGTAAAAACAATCGAAAATATATCTAAAACCATATACCCCCGAACTTCTTTGTATTTTGCTTGCCGCGCCCCCGCTTTTTTGTGTTAATTATTATAAAATATATAAAAATTATAAAATTATTTTTAAAATATTATATACTATATATATAAAATTAAAATATATATTATATTTTTTGTGTGTGGGGTGTTGTGTGTGTGTGTGGGGTTGTGTGTGTGTGTTGTTTGTGGTGGTGTGGGGTTTGTGTGGTGTGTAAAGTATATATATATTTTATATTTTATATATATATTTTATATTTTAAATATATAATTATGGCAAATATTTTAATATTTTATATAAAATTATAATATAAAATTATATACTGTTACAACACATTTTGTATGTGTGGGGTTTTAATGTATATATCTATATATTAATCTACATACACAAACATACCACACACACTTTGAAACCCGGGGTTGTACTACCGGTCTAGTTTGTGCAAGTGACCCTAGGTTTTTGTTTTTGGGTTTAACGTTCTTTCCCTTTTCCGGCCCCCCCCATCTTCCCCCTTTCCCTCTCGTAATAGTGGGAAAATGTTTTCATGATTGGGGGTCAACTCCAGAGGCCCCCCCCATTGGGTGCCACGAAATTTAAATTTGGCGGGTGTAACCGACCTTCAAACCCCAGGTGTGGCCGGGGGGCAAGGGGAACACGTCATTTAGCCCAAAAGTTACACGTTTTTTCGCACGTCAGGCCGCTTTCATTTTGGTTAAAAAAAATGGCATTTTCGGAGGAAGCCCGGTTGTTATTTTTTGTCTTAAGGCCCCTAAAGAAAATTTTGTGGAATCATGTGATGTCATTTGGGAAAGGGATAAAGGGGAGGTTTTTGGGGGGGGAATTTTGAGGAAAGGTTTGGTTCTAAAAATTTTTGGGGGGGACCCCTGAAAAAACTACTGAACATAAATGTACAATGTGCTGAATCATCCCTGGTACACTTTTTTTCCCTTTGGACTGCAGAAGCGGCAACTTTAGGGTTTGACATTGTCGTTTTTACGAACGACTTGAATGGACTGGAGCTTTGATTTTAAACTCTGAAAAAATTCGAAGCAAAGCATTAAAAACTATACCCAAAAATTTTGGTATGTTTTTTTTTTTTTTTTTTTTCTCACAAAATTTTTTTAATGGTTCTACCAAGATTTTTGGTTTTTGGGGAAACCTGGGGTGATGTTGCATCTTACAAACATGTGTATTTATAAAAACTGGGAAAAAATTTGCAAATGTTTTTTGGGTTTCATTGTCTGGAAAAGGCATGCAGGCACGAAGCAGGGCCTCAAATCAACTGTTTCCTTCTGAAAGGGATGGGCGGGGTGTTACCCTCTCCCCCAAAAGTCGTTTACGAGGCGACCAAAGGGCAGTGATTTTAAATGTTTTGGGGAACTCTTTCCCGGATCCCTTCCCAAAACCCCCCAAAAAACCCCCCCTTTGGAAAAAAATTATCCCCCACACCTTAAAAATTTCCCCTTTTTTATCATATGTTTTCAAAAATATTTCTTTTTATCTTCCCTAATAAGGGAGGGGGACGGAGAAGTCGGATCTGGGCTTTTGCCCGCAGGTCGCAGTGACAAAATACATGTCATGAAAATTCTCATAAAAAGGGTTTTATATATTTCCGGATATTCGTTTTTTCAGATGGAATGTCAGGCTGCAAAAGTGTAAAAAGGGGGGGCCCAAAGGCTTGTTTAAAAAACCCTTTTTCGAATTTGCTTAAATTTTTTTTTCTTAGCATTAATATCCCCACTTGGGATTTTTAAACATTATGCTTATTGCAATGCCACTGAAATAAAAAAATATATGCTCTTATTTTTCCATAACACAAGGAAAATGGACAAAAAGTGACTAATAACTGAACCCTTTTTAGACTAAGCTGTGTGTAGCAACCTGCTTCCCAAACACAAATATTGAATTAAAATTCCCCCGGGGCCCCCTTTTTTTATCAACCCCCGTAGACGAGGGGCCCTTGCCTAAAATGGAGGAAAGAACACGACTGCTTTTATTTTCAGTCCCGAAAAAACCCAATCCCGGCTTGTTGACCTGGGGAACCCCCCGCTCAAGGTCTTTGGGGTTTTAAATCGTCGGATCCCGGGAGGTGCAATATTTGGGAGGTAAGGGAAAATTTGATGTATACGGGTTTCCTATGAGGTAAGGGGAAATGATGGTAGGGGGGGCGGCTAAGGGGGAGTATTAAAGGGAAATGTAAAAAAAACCCCTTAAAAAAAAAAAAAAAATGTATGTTCGCATTTTGGTTGTTCCCCCCTTTTTCTCTTTTTTTATTCAAAATTTTTCCGGCATGAATTCTGCCCATCATAAAAAATTACATGGCGATTTCCAAAGTTTGACTTTAAAGTGATATCCCAAATGGGGCGTGTCCCCGGGTCGGGAAATGCAAAAAAAGGGAATTTTCCCATCCTATGGACTTTCTCGGGGAAACTCGACATTGGACACCAAAAAAGGCGTTACTTTAAAATTACGAGAATTTCCCCCCCCATTCTCGGCCGCTTTCTTTAGCCTTTCAGCAATATCAGCTTTCAAAATTTTTTTGTGGGCGACGTGAAGGTTCTAGTGACGACTAAAAGAACCGGGAGTGGTTCCTTTTTAGTAGGTTTTGGGTTCATTGAGAAAAAAATAAAAAAATAAAAAAAAAGAAAAAAAAAAGAAAGATAGAGCGATCATTCGGGCTTGTATAAATTTGTAACTTTGATCAGCACAAAAAAAAAAATTTTAAAGGGAAATTTAAAACTATTTCACTTTTTATTTCCCCCTTAAAATTTTGTCGGGGGTGATTACAATTTTGAATGAAAAAAGATAAGGGGCGGGAAAATGGGGAGAGTTTTTTTAAGGGACAATAAAAACCCGGACTTCAGGTAAAGGAATTCTAAAACCCTTTCCCCGGGAAAAGTATGGGTCTAAACGTGATCCAGGGGCCCCCGGGGTCTTCTTTGGGTACCCCTGGTTTTGGGGTGGGAGTTTTAATTTTGTTTTTGAAACTTATAATAGTTTGATAAACCCAAAAAGGTTTGGGAAAAAGGGTTTTTTAAATTGGAAGGTTTTTTTTAAAAGTGGGAAAGGGTTATTTTTAAAAGGAAGGATTTTTTTTTAAAAAATTTGGGAAAGTTTTTTTTTTAAAGTGGAAGGGTTTTTATAAAAGGGGAAGGGGGAAATTGCCCTTCTTTTTTTTTTTTACTATTATTTGGGGGTTGGGGGCTCGGATATGTAGAGGCGGATCTTTGCCTTTTCCCCAGGCCTGCGGTTTTTTGTGTTAAATAAGTTGGGTTCTCAAAGGGTTTTATCCTCATTAAATTTTTCTTAAATACACGTTTCTTTTTAAAATTTCCCGCTCAGATATTTTGGGAAATTTAATTATGTTCCTCGCCCTTTTTAAAAAATTTTCCCCAAATTTGATTTTTTTAGTTGGGGGGAGTGGTTTTCCCAAAAATTTTTAGAAACTTTCGTGAAAAAACATAAACCTTTGTTGAGTAATTAAAAATTTTTGGGCAAAAATGGTAAAAACCAAAATAAGGAAAAAAGGTATAGTAATTCACAATTCCCCTCAAGCACTGTAAAGTGTGTGTTTGAATGTAGTCGGTGTTCCCTTTTGCGTGGAATGGAAAAAAATCCTATTAGTCAAAGTCACGTGCTTCATATTTTTGGGTGATGTTTTTGGGGGGAACCCTAAAGTAAAGATTCCCAAATTTTTTTTTTACCTTTTATTTTATTTACGGTAATTCCCAATTTTTCAGTACCCTTAATCCCGGTCTAATTTTCGCTATAGTATTTATTTAAAATGAAAAAGGGAAATTATTGGGGTTTTCAAACCGTGTTGTTTGGGAGCCCTTAAACCCCTTTACCTCGTTAACAAATAAGAAAAAAGGGAGGGTTTTAAATTTTTATTTAAATTTCACTCCCTTTTTTTTTTTTTTTTTTTTCAGGTCAAATAATTTTTTTTAAAAACTAAAGTCACCGGAAAACTTTAAAAACCTTTCCCCCAAAAAAAATGCAATTTCGGGAGGGATAAGGTTTAAACCAAAATTTCGGGAAAACTTAAACCTCGCCCGCCCCATAAGAGGGGGCCCCGGGGCCCTTTTTATTTCGCCCCCCCCCTCTCTACGGGCCAAACCCCCTATTTCCCTTTTACTTGGGGAAAACCAAATCAGGCTTTATCTAGAGGGGGCACTTTAAATTAATGTCAAATGTGGGTCTCCTGTAGTATTTCCCCAAGTCATACCCTTTAGGGGCCCCCAAAATATAAAAATACCCAAAAACATAAAAGGGTTAATTTATGGGTCTAAAATTTTGGTTTAGAGGTTTCTGAAGAAGGGTTAAAATTTAAACTATTGATAACTTACATTTCTTGAATAATGAATTATAAAAACATTAAACCCTTTTTCAACTAAAAACCTTTAAGGGACACCCGGGGGTCCACTTCTCCACTAAGGGGTGGGAGTATAAACCCGTCTTTTTCTTATTTTCTTCTTGAATCCTTTTTCTGTTTTTCAGACTTTTTCTAAAATTTTTCATATCTTCACTGTATCCCGTTTCAAGGACCCTAAGGAGCATCGCTTTACATCCCGGCCATCCTCCAAGGGCCTCTCATGAAGAAAAAAACCAAAAAAAAGGAAACCCGAAAAAAAATCCAAAAAAAAAAGAAAAAAATTGTTCTATTTTTTGGAAGATAAAACAATAAAGATTCAATATAACTGATTTCCTTTTAGGAAAAAAAAAACTACTTTTGACAAACAAACAAATTGTGTATATTCTACATTATATACGACTGGTAGTTTTTATTTAACATTATATTATTTTTATTTAAACCCCCCATTTTTTGCATTTTTCTATTAAAATTTTAATAAAACTTACTCCATTAAAGGGTTTTAAATCCTCAAATAATAAGGGGAAAAAACATCGGACAATAGGAGGGACGGGTAGTTTTTGGGTTTGGGTTTGGGAAAAAATTATATTTAAATATAAAAAAATTTTCACACCAAGACACAATTTTTTTTTATTGGGCCCAAAAAAGGCAAAGAAACCCCCAAAACCCTGTATAAAACCCAAATGTAAAAAAAAAAAAGAAAAAAAAAGAAGGTGCCGGTTTTCCAAAGGGAAAAGACAAAAAACCAAACCCCAAAAAACAAAAAAAAAAAAAATAATTACACGGTTTTCTTTTATGAAAAAAAAACTTGGCTTTTAAAAACCAAAATTTCACGGGGTCCCGGGCCCAAAATCCTTTAATGCGACGAGAGTTATTTTTTTGGGGGAAGGGAAAAGGTACCTAATTTCATGTAAAATTTCATTCTCTTTCACAAATGCCACATTTTTCGGTTTTTCCCCCCCCTAGAACACCGTGATTTTTAAAAAAAAATTTTCCTTTTGGTTGTTTTTAACATTAGCAAAAAACCCCCAAAAAAATCCTTTAGACGAAGCCGTGGGGGTTTCGTGCAGTGGGGGGGGCGATTCTGAAAGGCCAATTGATAAATTTTTTTTTTTTTCTGTTAAATTATCGTTTGCATTATCGTGAAAATTTTTAAAGATGGTGATTTTGAAGGGGGGATGGCATTTTTATAAAATCATAATCATCACTCTTGTTTTTTATTCAGGAAAAATTTTCCTGCTAGTTCAGGAAGAATTTAAAAAACAAACATTTTTTATCCCAAAATTCGACAAAGAATTCCCAACGACAAATACCTACCCCCATAGGGGCATTTGGGGGAAACCGGGGGCTGGTCATCCCTTCACATTTCATTTTCCAAACACAGCTTGAGTTTGTGGTTCGTGGTAAAAAAACCAACGCATTTTTAAAATTTCCTTATTTCGGGTATAATAAATTTAAAAAAACATTTTAAATATCAATGCGGGCCACAGTAGAGCATTCTTGGCTCTTTACTTGGGTTTCACAAGGGGTATTCTTGTCACATCAAGAGTTTTTTTCATAATGTATAAAGGGCTTGAACTAAATAAAACGCAAGTGAAATGATCAAATAGGGGACGGTTTTCCCTACAAAAATTGCTGTATTTCAGGGCTTCCACGCTTGGATCAAAGAAAAAAACTCTTAAACTTTAAACAAAATGGGGGGGGGGGAAAAAAACCAAGAAATTTTATATTTGTTTTTTACCGCCATAAATTTGCTAGGTATACATGGCGGCTGAAAGCATTAAAAAATTCCAAACCCAAAAACGTCCCTCGACAATCTTCGCGACAAAAGAATAAAAAATAGTACTTTGGGGTATTCGGGGAAAAAGAACCTTCATAGGCTTTCCCCCTTTTCTTGCTGGGAAAATTGTACAAAAGGGTGAATTGTTTTAAAAATAAAACCCCCTTATTAAAAAGGAAAGGGCGGTTGAAAATTTAAAAATTTTTTTGTGTTCCTTTTCCTCTTTATGCATTTTTTTGTAACTTTTTTGGGGCGGAAAAAACATTACTTTACTGTTTTAAATGTGCATTTAAAATAAAAGTAAATGAAAAAAAAGCAAAAAAAAAAGCATGTGTCAATGAGGAAATAACGTGAAATAACCTTGACTTCACTTACACGGGCTTGGGCAATTATCAATGATAATGAAATGCAAGAAAAAAATGGTTTTTTTTTGTAAAAAATGGTAATAAACAACATAAAAAATATTTGGGAAAAAACCGGAATAAAAAAATAAGAAAACGGTAGACAAAAATCCGACAGTAATTTATTATTACAGTTTTAGTTTTAATAAAAAATTATTTATTTAACACTTTAAACCTAATATACGGTATCCCCGTTTTTTAAAATTAGGGGTGTGTGTGTGTTTTTTTTTTGTTTTTTGTTTGTGTTTGTTTTTTGTGTTTGTGTTCGGTGGTGGTGTGGGGTTGTGTGTGGGGTGTGTGTGTGTGTGGGGTGTGTGGCGGTGAAATGGTTTAGTGGGGGTGATTTAGGGGATTTGAGGTGTTGGGGTGTTTGTGTTTTTTGGTTTTTGTTTGTGTTTTTGTTTTTGTTTGTGTTTTGTTTGTGGTTTGTGTTGTGTGTGTGGTTTTTTTTGTGTGTGGTGAGGGGGTGGGGTGAAATGATGGTGGTGTGTGTGTGGGGTTTTTGGGTGTGTGTGTGTTTTGGGGGTGTGTGGTTTTTTTGTAAAAACAAAATGGAATGCAATATATATATATATTTTATATAAAATATATATATTTTAAAATATATATATATATATATATATTATATATATATAGATGAAAAAATAATTTTTTATATATATATGATATATACTTTATAATATATATATATATATTTATAATATAATATATATAAAAATAAATTTAAAAATATAATATATATATATATATAAAAATCTATATTTTATATTTTATTAAAAATATATATATATTTAAAAAATATAAATATATATATTATATTTTTATATACTAAAATAAAATTTCCCTTTAGAGTTTTTTAGATCTAGCTTCGCCGGGCTTTCCCTATATATGGCCGGCCCCCGGGGTCAGCTATTTTTGGTTGTTCATTTTGTTCTCGGACCTCGTGCTTACCGTGGTGGCGAGATCGCTAGCAGGCGCCGTGCCCCCATGGTGTAAGAAAACAGCAAAAATATTTCCTTTTCCCCGGCCGGGAGCTGTTGGGGGTCCCTGTCTCAGAAAATTTTGGGGGCTCACCAAAATCTGTAATAATGTACCAATGTGGCCCTTCGGCTTGACAATGCATGCAATACCTGTCTTTCACAGTTTAGTTGTTTGTATTATCTGCAATGCGCAATGGTAACCTACTGATTTTGTGAAGAAGACTTCGCTACCTCTATTTAAATTTTTTCAGAGGTGGCAGTGGCTCTCTGGTTCCTCTATTGAAAAAGGGAGGAGGAAGGCAAAGCTGTAGCATTTCAATTCGGCTTGGTTTGTTTTGATCATGGGATTTTTGGGGGGATTTCCCTTGCCCGTGTCAACCCCCGTCTGTCAGCAAGCTTTAAAGGGCCCATGTGGCTGGGGACCCGGTTTTTGATTTTTCTTCTACCCCAGCAAAATCCCCTGCGGCATGGGGAAAACAGTGGTCGCGAGTAAGGTTGGGCTTTGGGTAAGCTGTGCTGTAGACAGTCAATGGTTCCCTAAGTTGTGTGACCCCTGGCCTTTTCCCCCAGGGGCGCTGGGCTAGGGCTCCCATGATCGCAACTGCCTCTGCCTGTAGCGAGGGGGCATGTCGTTTCCTTCATGGATTTGTGGGATCCCTTTCCCACAAAACTGGCGCCTGCTTTTTGGCTTAAGAGAAACAACTGATTTTATCCCTGAAAATAGGTTTTTTCTACCCGGGAGGAGCGCTGGGGGGAAAAGACACCCCTTTGCCTTCCGCCTTTAAAACTAGGCTGGGGTATTGAATCTTTCTTTTTCCTGATTCGGTCAGCCAGGTATGGGGGGGGGGGGGGGGGGCCCCTTTTTTCCCTTTTAAAAGGGGGGGGTTTCCCGGGGCAATCCCTTCCCCCCAAAGGGATTGGAAGACCTCGAGCCACTCCAAGTCCATTCCCTGGATTCTCAGACTGGCCTTGAACATTTTGTCTAGACCCAGGGTTTTTTCATTGGTGCAGTTTTTTTTTAGTCCTATCCCACAACACTCCTCAGATAAAAGGTCCAGACACATGGGCTCTACTTAGGGGTGGGGTTTCTGGGAGGTGTTTTGCAAGATCGGGGCTGTTCTGTTCTGAATAGCCTATTGGCTTTTTGGTTTTCCTCTGTTTCCTTATGGATTAGGGTCTCCTAATACAAGGGGATTTGTTATCCAAAACCCTTTTTCCCTGGTCTGGGAATACTACCACAGATGTGACTGCTCTTTGTGCGTGGGGACCGTGGCTAGCTGGGGCTGTACTCATGCCTTGTAACCATGGAGGTTTTCAGTGTGGGCCCTTTTTCCACTGCAGTCGTTTAGTCCCATCCTCTCGGCCGTCTTGCCCGACAGCTGAGAAGAGAGGTGGGGTGGTGTTTCCCTTGCCCCTTTGGTTTTGGGAGGGGAACTAGGGAGTGCTTTCCAGTTGGGGTAGAGTGGAAGTTTCCCGGACTGTTGATGAGTTGCAAAAATGCAAGCTCACCTCCAGTCTTAGGGGGAAAATGGTGGGGTACGAGAAATGTTTTTGTATTTTTTTTCTTTTTTCCCTCAGAGAAAAGAAAACATCTGAGTTTCGGGTTTGGCTGCCCATTCTTTAAATATAAGCAAGTCTCCCTGGTTGTAGGCGTTTTTGGGTTTCCCCTTAGTTTGGCGGGAGATGTTGCTACTTGTTCTCGCAAAAATCTGCACCAGTCTTTTTTGCCTTGTTAGGGTCGTGGTATGGGGCCCCCCGGGGCTAAGCGGCTGAGCTCGCCTGAACGTTGCCATGCTCTTTTAGGGCGGTTCGGTGGTCAAAGGTTCACACTATTCCCGTCACTTTTCCTGCTGATCTTTTTTGGTATTTTCCTTTGGGATCCCTAAAATTCCCTTAGGGGGCTAGGTTTTCAGGGGTTCTTTGCCTTCGGAATTGATTTCTCATCTGTGGGTGACCTCCTTAATTTTCGCCATTAAAGTACTAGGCGTCTTTATAACTCCTGTACTAAGGCCGAGTTTTAGGGTTGGTCTGTGAGGCTGCTTATTTATGGGATTGATAAGTCCGGCTACGCCTTGCACATTTCACTCGTGAGGGGTTCGTTTCATCTAAGCAATGGTAAAGCATTCTGAAAGGCGCCAGTTTGGCCTAGTTGTTTTTCCCTTTTTGGATTTGGTTGTGGAATTGGGCTGGCCAGCATCCCTAAGGGTAGTAACAGTGCAATGGTCACTTTTCTCATGGACCACCATTGATTTCTCCACCGAGCCGCGTGGGCCCTTTTAGGTCTAGGACCCTCCTCTGAAATTTGTTGGCTCTTCGGTATTGAGAAAGCGATTGGGAAAGTCTAAGCACTATGCCATGTGAAACCTCTACATCCTTTTCCCCCCTGGGAGCCAGGGTGGGGTGGTGTGCATTTAAATGTTCAAATTTGGTAGGTGCTAAGTAGCACAGACCCGGCTGATGCTAAACTCCTAAGAAAGCCCCCTATAACAGTTGAGGGGGACCTCGGCCAGGTTTAATTTCAACAGCAAGATAGTCAAATCGTCTCCACAGCTCGGGGCATGGGGTATTTCGGAAAAGGGGGGTTGTTGTTTGACCCGAGGATCAAACCTTTTTTTGCCAGATTGCTTGGCGCATAAAGCATGACACCCCGAGAAGCAAACAGTCCCCTCTGTTAGTTTCCTGGAGCAACAGGTCATTTTTCCCTTTCCTGCCCCCATGGTGGAGGATGGCTTTCTGTATTGAAGCCATAGATTTTCACGAGTATCATTGTAGTATGTAGTGGGTTTTGGGGAAACCCTTTAAAAGTGGGGAAATGACTGGGGGGGCCCAGATCCCTCAAGTCTGTCTCCGTTAGGCCTTTGGACCCCCTTTTCGGCTTGTTTTCCCTTAGCTGGTGTAGGAGCAACAGCTGTCAGGGATGATGTCTTAGGGGAAGTCAGAAGTCCCTTGATTTGGGTGCAGGCCTGGAGTGGCCAGCATGGGAGTCCATTTTCTGGACAATTTCATGGACAGACACATTTTTTTCTGGGGGTGGTTTCTCTGTCTTGTCCATTTCAGCAGCAGGTCTGATAGTCAGCCTTGCTCTGGATTTTACCCTTTGGGAAACCATGTATAGCTTCAAGTGATTGTCATGGTCAGGGCCTTGCATGGTTCGTCGTCGTTCATCTCTCTGTTTTTTTTTTTTTTTTCTTTTTTATGTACATAAGCAGTTTGTTTCATGCTCTCATGGAGTCATACAAGGGGATGCTGTATGTTAGAACCCATGTCTAACAGCTACAGGGGTGGTGAGAGGATATACACAGCCAACAGCCATTGTAACGGAACTCGGGGATCTGTGTGAGTGTCATCGTGCCATGATACTTGACCCTAACCTCCCGAAGGAGACCAGCCGATTGACATGAACGGGCCGATCAGGCCACCCGTCTTGCTGGAATAAGGGACCAAAGAGGACGGTGTTGCTATCCGCGGGGCGTACTCATGCACGGCATCGCTCAACCTCCAGGACCCCCGTCTCCACCAGCGCACAAGGCTGCCACGCACGGCAAACACGTGGGGAGGGAAGAACCCCTAGGGAGAGACCAGAGGGGTTGCCATTCAACCTGCAAGGCATCGTTGTTTGGAAACCCATTGTCCTCCCTTTCCAGTGACAGCCACTCAAAGGCTGATTCACTTCAGAGACGGAACTCAGTCCTGCACCCCGTAGAGGCGGTTCCAGTGGCAGGATGGTGTTGGAAGCGCATTTCGGGGGGAACCGTGGGGCGCAGTAACCGTGGTCGTAGGCATGCTGGTGGCCGTAAGCAGGGACATGATGACCGTAAGCGGATTGTGGATAATGGCCATATGTAGGGACATGATGACCGTAAGCGGATTGTGGATAATGGCCATATGTAGGGACATGATGACCGTAATCGGGTTGTGGGTGAGGGCCAAGGCTGGGAGGATGGACAGAGCCCAGAACGAGTCCGACGTATGCCAGAGCGACAGACTGGAAAGCAAAGATTACCATTAAAATCAGATATAAATGATATAAACTTTTTGTAAAGTAAGAATCCTTCAGATAGTACAATGGCAACAATATTACCATTGGTGATTATCAAAGGAGTGCGAAAATATAGCTGTTCTTCTTTAAGATATTAAGAATAATGCTAAGGAGACTGACCAAGGTAGTAAAAAAACAATGCCGTCATATCAATTACATTTGATAGAAATGATAGCACAGGAAAGATAACTTTTAATAGCGAAATAACACCAACAAAAACAAAAGGGCCATTATTGTCATAGCAATGTAGAAAATGATGACATTGCCGAAAAAAATAAGATAACTATGATAGCATAAGAAAGCGATAACAATTATGATGATGAAATATGCTAAGGTATAGTAAAATCTTGATGATATATGCATGCATGCATACTATATGTTTGATAGAAAGATACATATATACTTTGTGTATGCATGCAAAACATATATATACTTACACACTTATTTGCATCTATACACATATCTTCTGTTTTTCTCCATACATATGTGTATGTATACATGTACATATGACAAAATTAATAAAGAATAGATACATGTAAAACGTAGGAAGAACAGTGGGATTGAAAGGGAAAGGGAAGAAGGGAAAGAGGAGAGACGGGAGCTGGGGAGGGGAAAGGGGGGAGGAAAAAGAGAGATGGGGGGGGGTGGAGAGAGAGGGAAATAATGACGAGGGAGGAAGGAGAGAAAATGGGGAGGGGGGAGAGAGGGGGGAGGGGAAAAGAGAGGAAGATTGGGAGGCAGTAAGGGAGAGAGGATGATAGAGTGAGGAAAGAAAGGAGGATAAGTGGAAATGCGGGGGGGAGGGGGGGAATGGGGATGGAGGGATGGGGAGAGAGAACGAAGGAAGAGGGGATGGAAGGAGAGAGGGAGGAAAAGGAAAAGGCGGGATGGAGATGAGGGAGAGAGGGAGTTGAGGAGATGAGGAAGAAGGAGCGAAGGAGATTGGGAGGGAGAGAGGGACTAGAGGAGATGGGGAGGGAGGATAAAGAAGGGAAGGAGTGAGAGAAATGTGGCAGGAGGAGGGGAGAGAGGGACATAGGGGGGGAAACACGAGAGGGAAGGAGCAGAGAGGGGGAAAGGGGAGCGGAGAGAGGCAGGAGAAAAAAGGTACGTATTAAAATCCTATTTGGCAACTGCCCAAACAAAATCCCGCATTTATTGCGAAATGCTAGTGGCTTTCTTTGTTTTTTTTTTGACTTTTTTCAATTAACAAACATTTACTTTTTTGTATTTGCGCCTGGGAGACGGGGGAATGGAGGAAAGGAAAAGGGGAGACACAGGAGAGGAGGAAGGAGTGTAACGATCGTTAATTATCATATCAATTATGTGTCGTATTATATATGCAATCTAAATATTTATACTTTTAATATACTTTATACGCACACGTACACTTTTACCTAGCCAACGTAGATTACAGAAAAAACCAATAATACATATGCCTTTCCACGCGTTAACCACCGACTCAATGACCGCATAAGCACTTAAGGTCCTTATTCCCCTAAGGGATACTTTTTGTGTCGCCGCTACCCCCCAACTTATGGTTTGCTGTTGGACTTAGTAAATCGTACTCTAACATTCGCCCTACGCTGCTGACTATGTATGATTCAAGGATAGAGAGGGAAAGGATATGGGGGAAAAGAAATAGGGGGGGGGGGAAGAGATGATGTGAAGAGACAGAGAGATGGGAGAGGTAAGGGAGAGGGAGAGAATGAAAACTGAAAGAGACACGGGAAGATGTGATAAAAAAAAAAAAAGGTGGAGGGAGGGAGATGAGAAGGGAGGCAAGAAAGGCAGAGGGAGAAGGGTCAGAGGAGACAATCTGAATCACCATAGCATCACAATTTATTAACACGGAAGACTCTCTTGCTGCGCCCCCTTTAATCAGGTCGCGTTGAATAAAAAAACTCGCCGCACATTTCCGCGGGCCCCAATCATGGGGCTCCAATAGCCGCGAAATCATGTTTTAGATAGACCCCGAATTTTGAACGTCAAGTAGGGGGTGGGGGGGAAAGGAGGGAGAAAAGGGGATACGGAGGGGGGGAAAAAGACAGCGAGGGAAGGACATGGAATGGGAGGGCGGAAAAAAAAATAAGGGGGGAAGGGGAGGGAGGAAGAAGAAAGAGGGAACAGGAGGGGGGAAGAAAAAAAGGGAGATTGAAAGGGGGGGAAGAAGAAAAAAGTAATGGGGGGGAAAGGAAGGAAAAAGGGGGAGATAGGGAGGGAGAGGGGGAGAGAGAAAGTTAGGGAGGGGGAAAAAAATGATATGAAGAGAGGAGAGAGGAAAACAAGGAGGAAAAAGAAGATAGGGGGGGAGGAAGGAAAAAAGAGGGAGATAGGTGAGAGGGAAGAAGGGAAGAAAAGGGGGAGTGGGAGGGAGGAAGGAAATAAAGGGGAGGCGGGGAGCAAAAAGGGGGAAAAAAGAGGAGAGACAGGAAAAAAAAGAGAGATAGGAAGAGAGGAAAAAAGAGGGGTGGGGCAAGAAGGAAAAGAAGGGAGGAGGATGGCGGGGGAAATAGCAGCAAAAGAAGTAGGAGAAGAGAAGGTGAAGGGGGGGAGAGAGGAAAAAAAGGGGGAAGGGAGGAGAAAGGGAGACGGGGGGAGAGAGAAGAGAGGGAGGTGAGAAAGAAGGGAGAGAGGGGGGGAAAGGGAAAGGGAGAGGGTGAGGGAGGGAAGGAGGATCTGAGGAGAAAGGGAGATGGGTGAGGAAAGGGGGAACAGAAAAACAGAGGGAAAGGGGAAAATGGGAGTGGATGGGGTAGGGGGAAAGGGGAGGGTATAAAAAAAGGAGAAAGGGAGAGGGTGGGAGAGGAGGAAGAGAGGAGTCTAGAGGAAAAGGGGAAGGGGGAAGAATATAAAAGGGTTTTTCAGAATTGGGGAAAAAGGAGAGAAAAAAAAGAAAAGATAGATATTAGATGACACTTTTTTAATGTATGTATAATCATTAAAAAATTTTGAAAATTTTTGTCTGATAGATTTTTTTTTTACAAATATTTAAAAATTAATTACCCATGAAATTTTTCTTTTTTAGGACCGTGTTCATATAGAAAAAATTTTTTTGAAGGGATAACAAACAATTCCTCAAAAACGCTTGGATTAACAGCTTTTTTTTCAAATAACAATTAAGGGGTTTAGGGGGATTTAATTTTTACACTGTGTTTTTTGTTTATTAATATTTTAGCGGGTTTTTATTATTTTTGAAAGACTCTGATTTTACAACTGATTTTATTCATGGTTATCAATTTCTATCTATATTTCACTACTTTTTTTTTATTCATCTTTACCCTCTTTTCACCATCTCTCTTTCCTTTTTCAATCTATTTCTACCTTCATCATCTATCTTAAATATATATGTGTATCTTTTAATCCCCCTTTTTTCATTTTTTTCCCCCGCTTCTCTCCCCCTTCTTCTGCCCTTCTGCTCTCCTAATACCTTTCTTCCCTCCCCACTCCCTCGCACCGTCTCATCTATTATCTATCTATCTATCTGTCTAAACTATCTCTACATCCCCCTCTCTCTCCCCTCTCTCTCTCTCTCTCCTCTCTCTATATATATATTAATATATTATATATATTTTAAAAAAATATAATTATATATATATATTATATTTTAATATTGTATATATAATATATATATATATATATATATATATATATATAAATATATATATATTATAAAATAATATATTTTCACAAACACACACACCACATATATTTTATATAGGAGAGAGAATGTGGAGGAAAAAAAGAAAAAAAGATGTAGGGGAGAGAAGAGAGAGAGAGAGAGAGAGAGAGAGAGGAGAGAGAGGAGAGAGAGAGAGAGAGAGAGAGAAGAGGGAAGAGAGAGAGAGGGGGAAGTAGAGAGTGAGAAAAAAAAATATTATTATACAACATGTGTGGGGTTTTGGGGGTTGTGTGTGTGAGTGTGTGGTGTGTGTGTGGTGTGGTGTTTGTGTGTGTGGTGTGGGGGTTTTGTGTGTGTGTGCATACATACATTACCCCAAAATATTTATTATATATATAAAAATATATATATATTATATATAATATATATTTGTAATTAAAAATGTTGGGGGGTGTTGGAGTGTGTGTGTTGTTGTGTGTGTGTGTGTGTAAATGGCTATCATCCTTGTACAATGGTGAAAAGGGGTAGTTTACTTGTTAAAGGCTTGCTCTTTATTTTTTGAGGTTTATACCCCGCAGTATAAAAACCACAAGACATGTCTGTTTTAAAACGGGGGCCCCGCGGAGGTCACGGTCAGTGCCCGGGGAGAGGGGGAGCTGACCTTGGTGCGGTGGGGGCTTAGCCGAACTCCCGGGGCAAACGAGGTCAGATTAAAATGTGACTCCGCCCCCGTGACGGGGGGTTCTTTTTTGGGACATTTTGGATCCACGGGAAAACAGCCCCGTGTCACTGGTACAGAATAGATATCTTTCTGCCTCTTCTGCTCTCTTATATTCCCTTTTTCCCCTCCCCACTTTCCCTTTGCACCGTCTCTATCTATCTATCTATTACTATCTGTCTATCATCTCTACATTTCCCCCTCTCTCTCCTCTCCCCTCTCCTCTCTCTCTCTCTCTCTCTTTTCTCTTTTATATATATTATAATATTATATATAATATATATTAATATATATATATATATTAGTGTTTTTTATATATATGTGTATATATATATATATATTTTATATATATTATATATATATAATAATATTTACACACACACACACACACAACACATTATATTTATATATATAGAGAGAGAAGTGGGAGAGAAAGAGAAAAAGAGAGATGTAGAGGAGAGAGAGAGAGAGAGAGAGAGGTGAGAGAAAGAGTAGAGAGAGAGAGAGGGGAGAGACGAGAGAGAGAGAGAGAGAGAGAGAGAGAGAAATGAGAGGGGTGAGGAAAAAATATAATATATATATATACTACATGTGTGTTGTGTGTTGTGTGTGTGTGTGTGTGTTGTGTGTGTGTGTGTGTGTGGTTTTGTGTGTGGTGTGTGTGTGTGCATAATACACATACAACATATATAAATATATATTAAAATATATTTAATATATTATATATTATATATATAGTATGTATATATATATGTGGTGTGTGGTGTGAGTGTGTGGGTGGTGTGTGAGTGTGTGTGTGTAAATGGCTATCCCCTTTAGTACAATGGTAAAACCAGAGGGTATTTTATATTTTGTTAAGGGCTTGACTCTTTTTTTCGAGAGTTTACCACGCTGTAAAAAAACAACAAGACATGTCTATTATAATCGGGCCGCGGAGGGCACGGTCAGCTCCCGGAGAGAGGGGAGCTGACCTTGGTGCGGGGGTACTTAGCAGAACTCCCCGGGCAAACGAGGTCAGATTAAAATGTGACCTCCCCCTCGTGAGTGGGTGGTTTTATTTGGGCATTTGGTCCCGTGGAAAACAGCCACTGGTCCACTGGTAACAGAAATAGATTTTCCCCATCCTTAACAGAAAAAGAATTTTCCACATTTATACTATGTGGTTTGTGGTGGGTGTGTGTTTTATATTATATATATATAATATATATATATATATATAAAATAATATATATATATATATGTATAAATTATATATATATATATAATTATATATTATATAATTTATATATATAAATATATATATATATATATAAACACCCTTTATTATATTCATCCATATTCGAGCCATTCCGGGGAGGTGTTTGACGAATTCTTGGGGCCAATAAAGTAAAGTAAAAAATTTGGGGAAGAGTGGAAAAGGAAAAAAGGGATAGGGGAAAGGGTAAGGGGGGAGGGAAAAATTTTTTTTAGTAGAAAAAAAAGCCCGGGGGGTTTAAACCCGATGCAGGGTAAAACTTGCGGTAAAAGTTTAGTGGGTTCTTGAAAGGAAGAAAAAGGGGGAGGGTGGCCCAGGCCATCTTAAATTTTTGTTTAAGGTGTTCTCGGCCGCGCGGGGGTTCCCCGCGTAAGGCACGAGTACCCTACGACCTTGATCGCGAGCCCGCACTGGAGGTCGCGCGCTCGCGGCGTTCTCATGGGAAGTGGGTGGTAAAGGGCGCAGGGCCCCGGGGACCCGTTATAGCGAGCAAGAGCAGAATTCTAGGCTAATATGGGGGGTTTGGGGATAAAAGTTAACAGTTTAGGCGCCATCTGCTGTGTGCTCTGGGCACGGCCTCCTCGACCGTGATTCCAGGGCTATCCCTCGCCTAACCTATGCTGTTTGGAGGAGGTCGCTAATCAGGGGCTGGCCATTCCCGCCTGTGTCAACAAAAGGGTTCCCTTCGTTGGCAACAGGGCTTACGGAGAGGCGAGGCCCCTGGGGGCCCACGTCACGACTGGATTAACACCACTGGCCGTGACACTCCTTTCCTCGGTTCCCATAAATTCCTTACAACAAAGGATTTATGGTCCTGGAACAGCAAGCGTCACGTGCCGGAAAACCGAAACCAGTGGGATGGTAGGGTAAGGATAAAGGATGTTGGGTCCACGCTATGGCAAAGGGAAATGAGATGGTGAGGGTGAGGTTATGGCAGTCACGAAGCGTCAGGTGACGAAGTGAAGGTTTTTAAAAGCAGGGATGTAAGGACTGGGGAAAAAGGGGGAGGTTAAACTTTACTTTAAGAAATTAAAAGGTTACAACAAATCAAAAGAAAACAAACTACGTTAAAAAAAAGAACAAGAGAACAAAAACAAAACAAAGATTTAACAAAACAAGGGATAGGGGAAGGGGAAAGATGAAAATGAAGAAATAAGAGGTGACTTCAAAGGATGCAGCCAAGCCTAAAAAACTGCATCCACTTCTTCGTCCCATGCCAAAAAAAAAAAAAAAAATCATGGCCTACTCCCGTTCTCCGGCCGGAACGAAAGATGGCGTTGAGTCTATCCAGCCAGTCGGTATGCCAAGCACGGAGTGTGTTGGTCTGTTTGCAGACCAACCTACGCCACTCGGTGTTCAGTGGAAGCAAAGAAGCTACCTCGTGGAGTTCAGATTTTGTAATAAATCGATCCCTATCTACCATACAGATCCATCTGAGTGCTTTATTCTGAAAAAAGCTGGAGTTTGCGTTGTTAGTGCATGATGTTTGCGTTAGTGCAAGTGGTGTATATTGAGGAGAGGTTGATCAGTGTTTTGTATAGATGCAGCTTCGTGCGTGGGGCCGCACTTTTAAATTGATAAAGCGAATGTAAGATTTTTCTTGCCAAGGCGGCCTTTGCATTGATATGCAAATGAAATCGAAAGTGGGTATCAAAAACACAAACACAGTAACGTGTACACAAAGATGAATAGAGAAACAGCCACAGTGAAAATTAAATTAAATCGTAACGTTTTGAACTCTTCACAAGTTCCTCTTCAGACGAATAAAACCGAAAAGGATACAGGAGATAATTTTGTCAAGTAACTTAGTGACAGGACGAACAAGACTGAAAACAGGTCTCAGGAGGGTCAAGGTCGAAGAATCTGGGAAGGCTTACTAACTAACGAGGAGGCAAGATCATCCAGGCCCCATTGACCAGCACTCAAGTTGAAATCAGGCCTTTTTCAATGCGTGGGCTGAGTATGTTGCCCTGAGATACTCCAGCGTGCATTAAAATGGTGCCTGAAACTTTGTTTAAGAATTTTAATTTCAATCTGTGATCATCGAGAAAACTGCGTGGGCTGAGTATGTTGCCCTGAGATACTCCAGCGTGCATTGCAGAGCAGCTTTTTAATCAAAGGTGGGAAGTTAAACTTAGTACACAACTTGTACTTCAGGCCAGCATGCCAGTCCGTGTTGAAGGCTCACTCAACATCTTTTGTAATAAGAGCAGTCTTTGGTCGTTAGTCTTTTTTGTTGTCTGTGTAGTTTGCGATGATGCTGAGTGCGTCTTGCGTCTAGCGATGCGAGGGGAAAGTCGAATTATTATGGAGAAAAGGTTATAGTCTTCGAGATACGACCTTAGTCGAGTTTTTTATGTTTTTTGCCTAATGTCTCGAGTAGACTTTAAAAGGGCGGTATCTCTTAGGGTTCAGTCAGGTTTTTTTTGTGGCTTAAGAATGAGGTACCGGTAGCGAGAGAAGCGTTGTAAAAGGGGAGTCAAAGCTTGTATAAGGTTTTCAGGAAGGCGAATAAGAGCGTTGCGTCCGATCTGTGAGGAGCCTGGAGCCTTACGAGGAAACCTATTTATTTTTTCTTTTACTTCCTCACACAAGATGGGTGCTGTGAGTTCGCAGGTCCAACTTATCCAGTCGGATAATTGGCTTTGGGTTAGTACTGTTCTCTTGACTCCAGGTATCAATTTCTTGAATTCTGGCAGTGAACAGGGGATAAGGAGGGTAAGAGTAGAAAACTTGGAACCAGTGTTCTTAAAAGATGTTGATAACACGCACGGGATCTGAATCTTTTACGTTATTATGAATGAGGTGGGAGAAGGGGGCAGTTACTACCTTTAAGTTGTTAAATTTTTTGCCAAAATTTCCGAGGACTGCGAACTCTGTTGCATTCTACTTTTTAAACTAAATCTGTCCAATATTTTTGTCGGTCGTTATCAAGACTATCAATGACGTGTCTTCTTAGAATAGATAAGTCCCATCGAAAATGGTATAATCTGTTTACATTTTGAGTAAAAGACTTCGAAAACAGGTCAGGAGACGTTTTGTCCTTCCAGATGGCTGAAATAATATGCGAGTTTTCTACCGAAACCTGGGGATGGTGCTCAGCATAGCTGAGGCGATGCAGGCGATGTAATTCCAATGCCCATCTATTATTTGTGAATCAAGCCCGTCAAGATTAAATTCAAAGTTTTGACGATTTAATCTGGATTTAAACGACTCCCAGTCTGCTTGTTTATACGGGAAAGATCGCCTTCTTTGTTTAGTATTGGTGATGTGGAAATTTTAAATTATGAGGGGGTAGGGGTCTAAACCAACGTTCGGACCGGGTTGTGGGTGTTGTTGGTAGGCAAGTGCTGCCTTTTCCCAAAAAACGAGTTTTTGGGTCCTGTATAGGGGAGTCTTTGGTTTAAAAAAAAAGAAAAGAGTTGCCTATCGGTGCATTGGTAGTGCTGTGTAGGCGGTGGGGTAGCGTTGATTTCCAGAAAAAGAAGATGGGAGGTTTTGTATAATTGAATAATTTTTGAAGTCTGAAAAGGGGAAAAATTAGTTTTTTTTGGTTTTTATAGGGGTGGAAGGAAAATGGGCCCTGTGGGGTGAAAACCTGACCCATGAAGTCGGGGGGCTGAATGAAGGAGGGAACACATAAATGAGGGTGGAATTTGAGGTACAGGAACCCACTTGCAATCCGTCCCTGATTGCTTGGATTTTAAACCATAGTGCCAAATTATTACCATTTGAGCCAAATATGATTATACGGGGAGGGCTGCCCGCATGATCCTTCCCCAGGGGAGGTATTAGGTAAACGTTTGGTTTTTAAAAACCCAATATAACTAAGATAATGTAAATCGGTGAGTTTTAATTAAAATTTGAGGGAAAAGCCCCCCAGTCTTCTAGTGACGATTTTCGGTCAATCTGAAACATTTTAAATTTCAAGATATAAAATACTACGAGAATTTAGTGGGGAACGGAAAACGAGAGTTGACAAATGTATTCAACAAAAGCTTTAATATTTTGTATTTTTACAGTTTACAGTGTTTTTAAAATTTGTTTGAGGCTTTTAGTGTTTTGATAAAAAAGAGATTTTGTTTTAAAAATTGATATAATCGTGATGAAAGTAGTGTAATGAAAAAATGGGTACTAACATATTTTTTATGACGATTTATTATTACCTTCAAAATAAAAAAATAATAACTTTAGATATTAAAGATTAAAAATTATTACCGCTTTTTCTTTGTATATATTAAAATAAAGCCACCTAATTTGGGAATACTGCAATTACAGTATTTTTAGGCCCCCCCCCTCGCTCTCTGCTACCAACACAAGGCAGGCTAGGGAGGGGGTGTTTACCACAGGGTCGTGAACATAAAACAGCTCCAAGGGGCACCGAGCCACCACAGCGTCCCAAACACCACGAGGGGAAACGCCAAGTGGCAGGCAGGGCACGAAATATACGCCGATGACAGTCTTTCCTTTTTTTACAAAGTTTTTTTACCCGTACATTTTTTCTATGGGAAAAACAGGGGGAAAAAGATGTCAAAATGCACTACAGCTTATAACAGGGCAACCCCAAAGTTATATCGGGTCCAAGGGCACACACGAGGTCTTCAAGGAGCACCCCCAATCCGTTTTCGGGCTGTTCCTCCGCCCCCCCGCTCCACCCATTTGCGTCTTTTGCCCAGGTCCCTTCATGTTAAACACATCCAGGTCCCCCTTTTTATGTTAACACATGTTTTGCACAGAGAAAAAGACCCACGGGCGTAGCATACCCCCCCCTATCAAGCAGACGCCCCATCTGCTCTGACTACCTAAACCTGAAAAAAAACTACAGAAAATTAAATAAAATTAGTCCCGGGAAAAAAAAAATTTCTTTCAAAAAAAAGTAACCGTATTGAAAAAACAGTTTCGAACACAAAAAAACGCGGGTTTCTTCGCTCTCGTGGGGTCGTCTGGAGGAGGTTGGGGCGGTAGATTGGCAGGGCACCCAGGAGGGGTTTTCGCCCCAAGACCTGGTCATGGTCACCATTTCGTCTGTCATCCCCAAAAGCTCGTCCTATTCAGTCAGCGTCTGCCCCGTCCTCTCGCGTACTGGGGCAACGTAATTCTTTTTTACCCTGGCCCCGGAGTAGCTTCCTGGCCCATGGGTAATGCCACAGCCGGGCCATTTTTGGGGCAAACCGACGGTCGTTTTCGCCCTCTGGAATTGATAGGTGACATCAGAAGGGGCCGCTACCCCCGTGTATCCCTTCCCAGGGGCTCTCAGCTTCGGCGAGAGCCCCCGCTTTTCCCACGCGGGTTTGCAGCCACCTCTGCCCCCTTGTTTTTACCTCACTTCCCCCTTTCGCCGGTCATAGGTCTCCTTCTGGGATGGCCGCTACCTTGAGCTTGCCCCGCCTCGTCGGTGCACCTCCGCCAGGTTCTCCTGCAGTGCCACTGCTACGAATGTACAGTTGGCAAGTTCACGCCCTTGGCCAAATCCCTGGTCCTGACTCACGGGCAAACTGATCGGGCGGGTAAGGCAAAGCCTTTACACCTGCCCGACATGCCCCAGCAGACCAGTGGCCATGAGAATGGCGGGCAGCTTACGTCCCAGCTTCCGGGCTTTCCCGCAATATTTTGGGTAAAGTTAGAAAGGGGAGGTTAAACCGTCCACCATCCATCGGACGTGGATGGAGGGTTGTCCCGGTCTTGCGCCCCCAACAGCTCGCAACACTCAGGAACACTCGTGCTCAAACTCACGGCCTTTGGCAGAGGCAGTTTAGAAGGCACACCAAAATGGGTAATGAATTCATTCACTAACCACAAGCCACGGTTCGGCCTCGTGGTTGGGTAGGCAATTTCCTCAGGCACTTTTGGGAAAAAGTCCATTACCCCAAAAATGTATCGGTTTTTCCTTTGGCGTGAAGGCATGGACCCGCAATGTCTATTGCACCCGTTCCAGGGGTGCTCCCCCAAGTACACCCGTAAAGGGGCACGGTTTTTTTAGGGGGCCCTTCTTTGCACTGCACACATCCCCATGTCTACACCATCAGACACTCCTTTCATGCCCACCCGTAGAAGCGGGTTTACGGAGACGGGTCAGGGGCTTTTTTTCGCCCCAAATGGCCACTGGTAACACCGGATGAATTCCCTCCAACTCAGCACGCATGGCTCTGGGTACTACAATACCCACGTGTCACGTCCACTTCACTCAAGCACCCAGCACTTCATAACAAACCGCTTTGATCCACTCGTTTTTTCCCCTGTCCACCAACACTTTGTGGTGGGGCTCCCACACCACGGCCTCCCAACTGGGCGTCCAATGAGAGCCTCAAGCCACCGGGGGCAATGGGGGCAAAGGCAGGTCCCTGTTGTGCCTTTCGCCACTCACATCCCCTTTAGTGGCGTTCCAGACCCCGCAACGGGCACACAGGTAAGTCCTTGGGGAAAAGTGTGAGCAAACTAGCCTCACACGGGCGTCGATAAAGGTGTCAGCGTTGCAAGGGGACCCCCGACCCGGCTCGCTCAACATCTTTGTGACAAGAACAGTCTTTAATTGTCGGTTGTTGTATTAGTTTGTGATGATGTTGAGTACGTCCTGCGTCGAGTGATGCAAGCGAAGCCGAAGTGTTTGTGTGAGAGAAGGTTATGACGTCTTCGAGTTACAACATTAGTCGAGTGTTTATGATTTTTCGAAAATTTTCCTAATGTCTGCGATCTATGAGGAGGCCTGGAGCCTTACGAGACACCCTTTATTTATTCTGTCATTTACTCACACGAGATGGGGGCTGTGAGTTCGCATATCAGTCGGATCATGGCTCGGGTTAGTTTTTTACTTGTTCGTTGGACTCCAGGTTATCAATTTCTGAATTCTGTCAGTAAAAGGGGATGAGGAGGTGGGGTCGAAAACTTGGGCCAGTGTTCTCAAGAATTTAATAACACCCACGGGAATCTGAAACTTTCGCTATATTATGAAGAGGGGGGGTACTACCTTTTGTTTCCTTTTTGCAAAAATTCCCGTGGATGCGAACTCTGTTCATTCTACTTTTTTAACTAAATCTATCAATATTTTTGGGTCGTTATCAAGGACATCGAGAGTGTCCCATCGAACATGGTTAATCTGTTAAATTTGAGTAAAAACGACTTCGAAAATAGGTCAGGAGACGTTTGTCTTTTCAGATGCATGAAAGATGTGCAAGTTTTATTACTGAGACCTGGATTGTGTTCAGGCAGAGTTGAGGCGATGGAGGCGAAGAAGTAATTCAAATACCCATCTAAGTGTTTGGGAATCAAGCCCTTCACGATTAATTCAAAGTTTGATAATTAATTTAGATTAAAACGAATCCCAGTCTTGCTTGTTTTTACGGAAGATCTTGTTTCTTTGTTTAGTATTGTTTGTTTGGAAATTTTATTATGATGGGTATGTGGTCGACCAAACGTTCGGACCGGCGTTGTAGACGTGTGTGATAGGGCAAGTGCTGCCCTGGGTCCCGAAAAACGAGATCAGAGCCGCCCTTCCTCATTTATGTATGAGGGGAAGAAGTGGGTCTATGTAGTGGCGTCTTTTGGTTCAAAAATAGAGAGGGAGTGCCTACCGTGGTGCATAGTAGTGCTAGTTGTAATGTCGTGTGTAGCGTTGATATCTCGGCAAAGAAGATTGGGTAGGTTTGTATAATCAAATAATCTGTTAAAGTCTGCAAGAGGGAAATTAGTCCTGGTTTTAGATAGGCAGTGGAAAGGAATGGGCCCTGTGGCTGAACAACCTGCTGCTATGAAGCAGGGTGGCTGAATGAGATGGTTGAGAAGGTCATGAGTGATGGGGATTTTATGAGGATACAGGACACCATTTGCAACCGTCCCCTATTAGCCTGGATGTGTAACCATAGTGCGAATTTATAGCCATGGTGATGGATATAGAATTCAGTAGGACCACATCCGGGCGTTCTTGTTCTAGAAAGTCGTAAAAAATAAAATTTTTACGGATGAAAAAAATGGCCTACATGTGCTTGAACGATCGTAGGCATGCCACTCAGAGTAGAATCATTTACCTGGGTTAAGTTGCATGGCGACACCTGATCCCGGTATAGGTCCTGATCGAGCTCGACACGGTTCCTCGAGGTCAGGAGAGAGGTCCAGGCACAGGCGGAAGCGGCGGCGACCAATATCCAATATTCCCGCGCTGTCCCAAACGCCCCAAGAAGGAGAACAGGCAACGGCTTCCTACAAGGGGAGAGGGAGCTCTTCCTCGGCTTCGGGAAGACTTCGACACGTCATCTCATGAGTCAGTTGTAGTAACTCTCGTCGTCAGGGAGGGTAACTCATACGATGCCGACGAGGTGTTGCTTCAATTGGCAAGGTGCAGGCAGAGTTGTCCTAGAGGTAGATGCAGCGTCGCGGTATGCTAGTCTTGGCAGTAATGTGGCGGCTGTGGTGACGTATGAGGGAACAGTGTTTTTTTTCCATAATCTGAATTTCGTTTGCTTTGAGTATTTCTTTGCAGGATCCGCTAACTGCTAAACGGGCAACCCCTCGCATTGCAGCACTTGAATGCTCTCTGCATTGGCGAAGTGACCTCGCACCGCAACGAGGAGGCAAAACTCTGTGTGTGCGTGCATGGGTTATTGTGTTCATTACTGTAGAAGTTGAGGCATTGTTTAATGGAATAACGCACCTGTTCAATATTTGTGGGACCGAGTATAAACCATCAGATCCCACATGTGAGAAGGTTTCTGGGCTCCCTCTAGGGGAGAGACACGAGGGCTCTAACGATTCGTGAATTGGGAGGCTTTGTAAAACGTCAAAGGACATGACATCGTCTTGGCAAGATATATAATAGCTGTTGGTACTCACACGATCGTGGGAGGGACGTTCCATTCGATCTTTTTAGCCCAGACGTGCATTGCCTTCGTTTCGGGGAGAGGGGACAGAGTAAAAGCCTGATCTTTTAATTTCCTCGGCCTTTGGTCGAAGAAAGGGTCAGTTCGTCAGGTTGGGCCTACTGTCACCTTAAGCATTCGTGGGTCTTAAAGAGGTGTTGTGACTGCCACCTCACGGAGTGTGAAGATCTTCTGGGAGAGCACCACAAGAGATGGGCTCTCAGTATATGCTAATTTAACGACATGGCCCATGGTCAGCATAGCGGGGTTCTATGGCGGGTCAAAGGTGTTCAGTTAGCAGGTGCTATAGACAAAACGGGGTAAGGTGGTGAAGCGGACGAAAAGGAGAGCTCCTAACTAGCTCTATTCGTTGCCTATACGAATTTTTAAAGCGTCAGTCATAGGTCTGCCAGACCAGTCCCGAACAAAAGGATGCAAAAACTCGCTATATCTTAGGAGGCAATGCTAAGCCACCAGACGGTCACCTACACAGCACATGACACTAGAGAAGGAACGCCACCGGGTGGGGTTCTCAGTCCAGCCCCTTTAACACATTAGTCCTGTATCCTTAACAAAGCCAAGCGTTGTCTGGACCTCGTATCGAGAGTGTTGCAGGACAGGACTAAAATCTCGCAGCCAAATCCAAAGCCATAGCTCTGGACAGAGAGTTCAAAGGCACAAGTCTGAAAAATACAGGGAATGGACTTCAAGTAGGTTCAGGAATACCTCTACCTTCAGGTAAAGAGAGACCGGACCCTTTCCTTCCAGAAGGTGGTCCAGTACCTGTTGACGAACAAAATCAAGGATGTCTGTCAGAGAGCAATGAGTGGAAGACGCAAGGGGCCAGAAACAGATACTAAGCTCATTCTAGTACAGCTGTCAGGCCATTGTAGGACTGCCTCCCTTGCTCTGTTGGCATTAAGAAAAAAAAAAAAAAATATTTTTTTTTTTGAAAGACCAACTGGGAGACAGTCCCAAAACGAAGCCGCCCCCCCCCAGGGGGGGGGCGGGGGGTTTTTTTTTCAATTATGGGGTGCCCCAAGGTGGGCGAAGTCCTCAACATCCTAGTGGAGGCAAATCTTTTCCCCTTGCCTCACGAAACGATCTCAATGGCAGCACAATTCTTATCAAAGGTCATCCAGGCTCCCAGGAATACAAGCCTAAGACATAAAATAGTCGACGCTAGAACCAAGCATAAACGAGCTGTTTGCAAAAATCTCCTGGCTGTCTCACACAGCCCGGGGGTTAAATGCCATCAGCTCAAAGAAATCGCTTCTTACAAGGGCATGGGACTCGTCCCAACCTGACTTTGTCGATGCCCGCCATGGGCACAACTCGATAGAGTTCTCGTCAGGAGACTGGCAAAAACCAAAAACCAGAATATTGACGCTAGCCCAAGGCAGGAAACAGAGGGTCATGCAACCACACTCCTCCGGGTAGCAGAACATAGTACACGGATGGATCGGTTCGACCTTGACCCACACTACAGGGCGTCGGCTCGCTAGAAGGGACGCCACAATAATCCCTGAGGGTAACAGGACAACGCCTCCTCGCTACAGACTGAGCAGTTGCTATCATGGGGCAATGGGCCACCGCGTCCGTGAGGGAAGGACACGTGGTCATTACATTACAGGACTCCAAAGGAGCCATCAAAACTGCCTTCAGCAGCGCTCACCCAATGACAATATTAACTTCTGATTACTATCCTCACATGGCACAGAGGACTCTTGCAACAGGGTAGAAGAATTATTCAGAAACTGGGTTCCCAGCCCACATTGGGATCAGAGGGAGAGCTTGCTGACAAACGAGCCCGAAAGTTGGCAGGGTTATGCCCCTAAATCCCATGATAATACATCAAATGCCCCGAAAAATTACTTCAGCTAGCAGCTATGAACACTGGCACTCTCTGAAATAAACAACAGAGGTACGAAGTCATTTGCACAGAAGCGCCTAGGTTACACTGTGCATGGGCAATCATACAAACAATAGAACGTGAAGAGAGGGTTGCTCCATTGCGGCGAGCCGAACGCCACACTTATACATTACTTAGAGAATTGTGGCCACGCAATTCCTGAGACAGGCCCGCGAAATACAGCAGTCATGAAGAGAGAGAGAGACATGGATATGTACCCTATAATATATTATATATTTTTATACTATATATATATATATATATATATATATATAAGTACATATTACATGTCTTCTCTCTCTCTCATGGACTGCTGTATTTGCGGGCCTTGTTCAGGAATGCGTGTGCACACAATCTCTACGTAATGTATAAGTGTGCGTCGGCTCGCCGCAATGGATGCAACACCTCTCTTCACGTTTCTATGTTTGTTGATTCTGCCATGCACAGTGGTAACATAGGCGCTAGTGCAAAATGACTTCGGTACCTCTGTGTTTATTTCAGAGAGTGCAGTGGTTTATAGTGGTAGGCTGAAGTTAATTTCGGCTTTGATGTATTATATGGGATTAGGGGGGCATAACCCTGCAATTCGTCCGTGTCAGCCAAGGCTCCTTCCCTCTGATCAAATCGTGGCTGGAACCCAGTTTATGATAATCTTCTACCCTGTGCAAGAGTCGTCTGTTGCATGGAGGATAGTAGTCAGACGTAGATATTGTCATTGCGGTCTAAGCGCTGCTGAAGGCGTTGATGGCTCCTTTGGAAGTCGTATGTATGACACGGGTCCTTCCTCACGGACGCGTGGCCAATGCGCCCATGATAGCAAAAACGCTCTGTATGTAGCGAGGAGGGCGGTCGGTTACCCTCATGGATGTTGTGGCGGTCCCTGATCGAAGCCGCAGCTGTAGTGTGGGTCAAGGGATCGACCGCCCATCCGTGTATAGTGCGCTACACGGAGAGTGATGGTTGCAAGACCCTCTGGTTTCTGCCTTTGGGTAGGCGTACAAAGTCATTGTTTGGTTGCCAGTCTCATGAACGAGAAACTCTATCGAGTTGGTGCCCATGGCGGAGCATCGACAAGTCAGGGTGGGGAGAGTCCATGCCTTGGTAAGAAGCGGTTCTTTGAGCTATGGCATATTAACACCCTGGCTGTGTGAGACAGCCAGGAGATGTTTGCAAACAGCTCGTTAATCTTGTTCTAGGCGTCTGACGATTTATGTCTTAGGCTGTATACTGGGAGCCTGATGACCTTGATAAGAATGTGTGCCATTAGATCGTTTGTGAGGCCAAGGGGAAAAGATTTGCCTCACTAGGAGGTGAGGACCTCGACCACCCTTGGGCACCCAGAATGACCCTGGCGGCTTCGTTTTGGACTGTCTCCAGGGTCTTATATTTTTTCTTAATGCCAATCAGGAGCAAGGGAGGCATAGTCTACAATGGGCCTGACAGCATTGTACCATAGAATTGATCTTATTACTTCTGGTCGGGCCCTATGCTCTTCCACTCATTGCTCGCATGACAGACAGTCTGATTTTGTTCGGTCAACAGGTACTGGCCACTTCTGGAAGGAAAGGGTCCGGTCTATCTTGACCTGAGGTAGAGGTAGTCCTGAAAAACCTACTGAAGTCCATTCCCTGGATTTTCCAGGACTTGTGCCTTGAACGCTGCTGTCTCAGAGCTTGGATATTGATTTGGCTGCAGAGATCTTTAGTACGCCTGCAACACTCCTCGGATTACAGTCCAGGACAACGCTGGGGCTTGTTAAGGATAAAGGACATATGTGTTAAAGAGGATGGATGGACTGAGAACCCCACACTGTGGCGTTCCTTCTATAGTGGGCATGTGCTGTGATAGGGACCGTCTGGTGGGCTGAGCATACCGCCTTTAAGATGACTAGCGAGGTGACATCCTTGTTAGGGACTGGTCGGCAGACCTCATGACTGACACTTTAAAAATTCGTCTAGGAAAACGAATAGGCAGGTAGGAGCTCTCCTTTTCGCGCCTTCAGCCACCTTACCCCGTTTAGTCATAATTAGCACTGCTAGATCTGAACACTTCGGACCCGCCCATATCACCCACGCTTATGGCATGAACATGGGACATGTATTAAATTAGCATATACTGGAGATGCCCATCTCTTGTGAGGGGCTCCCAGAAGATCTTTCACACTCACGAGTGGCTAGTCACATACCTCTTTAAGACCCACAATGTTAAGGTGACAGTAGCCCAAACCTGAACAAAATTGAACCCCATTTCTTCGGACCAAAGGCCAAGAAATTAAAAGATCAAGGCCTTTACTCTGTCCCCTCTCCCGAAAACGAAGCAAAAATGCACGCGTCGTGGCTAAAAAGATCGAATGGACGGTCTCCACGATCGTGTGTGTGAGGCCAAAACAGCTAGAAATATCTGCCAGAACGATGTCACTGTCCTGAGTTTACAATCCTCCCAAGTCACGAATCGTTAAGGATTCGTGTTCTCTCCCTAGGAGGAAGCCCAGAAATTTCTCAAATGTGGATCATGATGTTTAATACATCACACGGTCCCAACCTACAATATTGAAAACAGAGTGCGTTATCACATTAAAACAATTGCCTCAACTTCTCCAGGTATGAACCAATAAACCCACATGCACGCACACACAGAGCTGCTCTCGTTGCGGTGGCGAGGGTCACTTCGAAAATGCAAGGGAGAGTCATCAAGTGCTGCAAATGAGAGGGGTTGCACGTGCAGTAGCGGATCCTGCAAAGAAATACTCAGCAAAACGAAATAAGATTAGGGAAAAAAAAAACACTGTCCTCATACGGCACAACAGCACGCCACATTACATTGCCAAGAATAGCATACCAGACGACCGTCATCTACCTCTGGACAACTAGTGCTGCACTTGCAATGAAAACACCTCGTCGTCATCGTATGGAATTACACCATACTGGACGACGAGGAAGTAGCGACTCTGAGATCGATGTCGAAGTTTAGTCATCACGAAGCCGAGGAAGAGATCCCTCTCAACTTGAGGAAGCCGTTGCTGTGCTCCATTCTCGGGGGCGTTTGGGGACAGGCGGGAATATTGGATAATTGGTTCGCCGACGTTCCGCCCTGTGCACTGGGCTCTCTCCCTTACTCGAGGAACGCGTGATCGAGGCCGATCAAGGAACCTATACCGGGATCAGGTGTCGCCTAGCAACGTAAACCCAGGTAAATGAGTCTACTCTGCGTGGATGCTAACGATCGTTCAAGAAATGTAAGGCATTTTTTCAATCCGTAATTATTTGTTACGACTTTCTAGAACAAGAACGCCCGGAGGTGGTCCTATGAATTCTATATCCATCACCAATGGCTAGAGAATCGGCACTATGTTACACATCAGGCAATCAGGGGACGGTTTGCAAAGGGAGTACTGTATCCTCATAAAATCACCATACTCATGACCTTCTCACCCTCACATCAGCCACATGACTTCATAGCAGTCAGGTTATTCAGCCCACAGTGGCCCATTATCCTTTCCACTGACTATATAAAACCAAGGACTAATTACACTCTTGCAGACTTCAACAAATTATTTGATTAACAACACCTCCAATCTTCTTTGCAGGAGATATCAACGCTACCCACACGACATTACAACATAGCACTACTAATGCAAAGGTAGGCAACTCCTCTCTATTTTTGAAACCAAAAGACTCCACTACAGAGGAACCGACTCTTCACCTCATACATAAAAGAGAAAGGGAGGCTCTGATCTCGTTTTCGGGAACAGGGCAGCACTTGGCCTATCACACAAAAAAAAAAAAAAAAAAAAAAACCCCTGGGGGTCTACAAACCCGGTCCGAACGTTGGTCAGACCACATACACATCATAATAAAAATTTCCACACACCAATACTAAACAAAGAAAAACGATCTTCCCGGTAAAAACAAGCAGACTGTGAGTCGTTAAATCTAAAATTCGATCTCAAAACTTTGAATTGAATCGTGAGGCTTGACCCAAACAATAATAGATGGGTATTGGAATTACATCTTCGCTCCATCGCTAACTAGCTGAACCACAATCCCAGGTCTCAGTATAAACTTGAACATCATTTTGCATCTGAAAAGACAAAACGTCTCAGACTATTTCGAGGTCGTTTTACTCAAAATTTAAACGATTAAACCAGTTCGATGGGACACGTAATCGAAGTCTTGATAACGACCAACAAAAATATTGGATAGATTTAGTTAAAAAGTAGAATGAAACAGAGTTCGCAATCCACGGGGATTTAGGCACAAAAAATGAAAACAAAGGTAGTAACCCCCCCCCTCATTCATAAAACGCTAAAGTTTCAATCAACGTGGGTGTGATTAAAATTCCTTGAAGAACACTGCCAAGTTTTCGACCGCATCCCTACGCATCCCCTGTTACTGACAGAATTCAGAAATTGATACCTGAGTCAACAGAACAAGGTAAAAACTAACCCAGAGCCATGATCCGACGGATATGCGACTCACAGCCACATCTCGTGTGCGGAAATAAAAGAATAACTAAAGAGGTGTCCTCGTAAGGCCCAGGCTCTCACAGATCGAGACTTAGGCAAAATTTTCGAAAAAATATAAACACTCGACTAAGGGGGGTAATCGAAGACCACACTTCTCTCACACAAAACAATTCGGCGTTCGCTTGCATCACTCGACGCCGGACGTACTGTCAAACATCATGCAAAATAAAATAACAACAGACCGACAATTAAAAGAGGTTCTTTGTCAAGAAGATGTTGAGCGAGCCCTTCGACACGATCTGGGCATGCTGCCTGCAGTACAAGCAGGCACTAAATTAATTTCCCAACTTGACCAAAAAAGTTAATCTGCAGTTTTGTTTTTTTTGTGACGCAGATTAAAATTAAAATTTTAAAAAACAAAATTCAGGCACCTTTTCAATACACGCTGGATTACCTCAGGGCAGCATCTCAGCCCAACCTTATACATATACATCTTGCGACCCCACAAACACAGACTCATCACTATCTTATGCTGATGACCGTCCGCACTTAGCTCGACACATGCGCTTTCAGTGTCGTTTCGGCGCATTAAATGAAGAACTGAACCGTCTTGAGATGGGAGCAAATAAATGGCGTATCAAGACGAATGGGACAAAACAAAAGGTCTCTTATAAGACCATGAAAACTTCTATTCCGTCGAACACCATTACTCAACCCCTTCGAAACCTCTCCAAGTCAGATCCCTATTGTACCATCCTTGGTTTACCTTGATTACCTACTTTCGATTTCATTGCATATTAATCAAGCCGCCTTGGCAAAAAAAACTTACATTTGCTTTATCGATTAAAAGTGCGGCCCATGCACGAAGCTACATCCATACAAAACACGCTGATCAACCTCTCCTCACATACCACACCACTTGCCACTCACACAAACAGCATACACTAACAAGCGGCAAACTCCAGCTGTTCAGATAAAGCACTTCAGATGGATCATATGGTAGATTGGATCAATTTATTAACCAAACATCGAACTCCATGAGGAGGCTTCTATGCTTTCCTGTGAACATCGAGGTGGCGTATTATATGTTGTCTGTGCTTGCATACCGGCTGGCTGGATAGACTCGACACCATCTTTCGTTCCGGCGGAGACCTGGATTAGGCATGATTGTTTCTCTTCCATATAGACGAAGGTGTGGATGCAGTTTTTTAGGCTCGGCCGCATCTTGAAACCACATCTACTTCCTTCCATTTCACTTTCCCCTTCCCCTATCCCTTGCTAGTTCAGTTTTTGTTTTGTCTTGTGTTCTAGTTCTGTTTTTTTTTTTTTTTTTATCGTAGTTTTTCACTTAGTTTGTGTATTTTTTTTTCTTTAATTCTTAAATAAATAGTTTAACCTCCGTTTGCCACAGACTCAATCCCCGTTTTTAAATTCCTCACCTGCGCTTCGTGACTGCCATAACCTCATCCTCGCCCCCTCAAATCCTTTGCCATAGCGTGGACCAACATCCTTATCCTTCCCCCACTTGCTGTATACTTGGCCAGGACATAAATCTTTGTCATAAGGATTTATGCGAGCCGAGGAAAGAAGTGTTACGGCCAGTGGTGCTAATCCAATCGTGAATGGCCGCCAGGGCCGCGCCCTGCTGCCGACGAAGGGGGACCTTCTGTTGACCACAGGCAGGAATGGCCAACCCCTGCGACGAAGGGGAACCTTATGTTGGAACACAGGCAGAATTGGCCAGTCCCTGATTAACGCCACCTCGAGCAATTTACGGATATGCTCCAAAGCATGGGTCACGAGGATAGCCCTGGAGCACGGCGAGGATGGAAGCCGTGACCAGAGCACAGGCAGATGGTGCCTAAACTGTTTGCTTTTTTACATCCTCCCTGTTAAGCTGAGAATCAGCTGCTGTTCGCTATAGCGGGGGTCCCGGCCGCGCGCCACGACCCACTTTTTACGGAGAAAGCCCGAGCGTGCGACCTCCAGTGCGTGCACGCCTCAAGGTCGTAGGGTACTTGTTCCTACGCCGAGAGTTGCCGGGCTGCCGTCCCGCCAGCGTGGGCCGAGGGGAAGCACGCCCGCCGAGGGACACCCGCACGAAACAAGGATTCAAGATGCGCTGGACCACCCTCACCCTTTCCTCCCTTCAACGAACCCACTACAACTATTACCCCAAGTCCTTAACCTGCAGGTTGGTTAAGACCGGTCCTTTTTCTCAACTAAAAATTCATTTCCTCCACCCATCCTTCCCCTATCCCATTCTTCTTCCCCTTTCTCTCCCAACTTTTGAAATTTGATTTGAGCGAGATTCAGGCATTTCCTCGAACTCCAGCGACAAGCAGCGGCAGCAGCTAACAACAAGGACTGCCAAGTCCTAGCTACTGGGAAAGCCCACGTACGCACACACACACACACACACACCACACATATATATATATATATATATATAATATACTATCTATTAAATATATATATAAATACACTATATATATACATTACACAACACACACACCACACACAACATATATATATACTTTAATATATCCTATATATGAGATAAGATAATATATATATGTGGTGTGTGGTGTGTGTGTGTGTGTATGTGTTCTGTGTGTGTGTGTGTGTGGTGTGTGGTGTGTGTGTCGGTGTGTGGTTGTGTGGGGTGTGTGTGTGTGTATGTATAGTATATGTATATATATATACATATATACTATAATATATATATATATATCATATATATATATATATACACCTATTATATATATATAACTATATATATATATATATATATATATATGATATATATATATATAATATTATATATTTATATATATTATATTATATATATATATATAATATATATATATATATGTATATGAATACATTATATACATACATTACAGTATGTATAAAACACATCATCATAAATACCATACATATATATATATATATATAATATATATTTTAACTCATATATATATATATATATATATATAATTCTGTAGCCTTCTCTTGATCTTCTCCAAGCTGGGTCATCCCTCTCGGAGATGACCCTATAGGTCGGATCATCCTCAGGAAAACAAGCCACATGCTCATAGAGCTGAAGTGGCACTCTCGTATCAGACTGTAATAGGTCTTGAAATAGTCTCACGAAATATTACTGTTATGGAGACATAGGTCCTTAGGTATAATCCTAATTTAGTATCAAAGGAGTCAAGTCAGGCCTTCAGAGTGTTGTTCAATGTCCAGGTCTCACAAACATAGAGTAAGACCGGGATCACCAGGCGCCTCTGAAGAGCCTGATCTTAGTCCTCCTAGTCAAATTACCGACGGCCGCCAAATACTCCTATTGAGTCCCTACGCCGTAGGCCGCGACCGAGTCGTCGAGGACTTCTGACAGAACCTGCCGTCGCTCTGTAGAACTTCCTAGATCAGTGAAGCTATGCCAAGATTCCACAGTCAGCACAGACTGAACATCCCGACATTCAACAATCCCAAATCCTGAAATTGAGTCTGGTCTGTTGACCGAGGGTCCCAAGTTTCGCTCCTCAGCAGCATCTCGAGAACTAGGTCCTGCTAGGATTCATTGCATCATTGCCAAAAGGCAAGGTCTGTGACCTTGAAATTACCAATTGAGCCCCACAGGAAACTACGGTCCCACTGGGCATGGCCAAAGGTATCCAGACCATTTACAAGTATTGAAATAGTTTGGAGCAGAACACATACATGCCTCACACCGCAGGACCGGAAAAAGGCAGAGATGCCCCCTCCCCACTTGACACCACTCTCGGTATCGGATCATACAGGCCAGACAGCAAACCAATAATCCCAAGGGGGATCCCCACAGAGACCCAGTGGCTCCATAGACTCTCCCGAATGTTAACTTGTTTTTGAACTCAAGTTGCATTCCACAAGGACACGAAGTGCATAAGGGACAGTCTTACAGTTGTTTCTTGGGTGTAAATAATAAAACCAGACTGCTAAGGTCTCTGTGCTCATAAAGGTGGTTGCACACTCGCGCCAAGACCAGATGAGCGAGGCATTGCTGTTTCCGCTAAGCAATATGATACATCTGTAGCTGCCAAAATACCTTGGCCCTTTCCCTTTCCGATAGGGAAGACCAAGCCCTTTTTCCAGTCAGAGAACGGTACAGCCGCACGAAGGGTAGCAGGATTGCATGTAAGACACAGATCATGCTTTCTCTACTGCTCAACAAACTCCGCAGAATTCCAAAGACACCAGCAGCCTTCCCATCTGCGCCTAAAGACTGCCCTCTCACCTCATCAATGGAAAGTGGTTGCCTCACGATGGGTGGATCGCCACTATGGCCACT
>NC_051390.1:26797676-26817676 GCF_015228065.2 Penaeus monodon
AGCGTTGGGCGGGTTGCTCTGTTGTTTCAAGTAAGTGTATGGTGTGTTATCTTATGAATGTTGATGGTTCGAAAGATTTGCGCGTAATAAATGGTATATATTGATTCCCTTTACATGTTGCCTTTTAGTCATGCAGTGATGTTATTTTCCTTCTTTTATGTGGCTACGGGATCACGTTCAGATCACCGGAGTCATCCTCAAACACGCCAAACCACATGGAATACTGTAGTTGGGTAACACGCTACCAAAACAAACATCTCTAAACTCTACGGGAATTGATTTAATCGATACATTGATAAAAACTATAATGCTAAACAAAAGTAATATTGACAATAATATGATAATTAAAAATAAATTGAGATAATAATAATAATAAGAAATATCTAAATTAATAATAAAATAATAATAATGATCATAAAATAATTAACATAATGACAAAGATAATACTAATAATGACAATGATTGATTACCAGTACGAGATGAAATAATAATAATAACAATAAGAATGATATAATGAAAACGCGATAATAAAAATATTATAAAAGTTAATATTTCACCATTTCTATAATGAAAATAAGGGTTACAAGATAGCAATAATGATAAGAATAAAATATAAAAAAACAAGATGGTAATGATAATAAGAAAATATTCAGTTAATGATGAAAACATATAGCCAAATACAATATTAAATACGATTAAACTTACTGGTAAAGGCTCATAAAACTAGCAACAATCATGATAATGAGAACACATAATCATTAATAATTATAATGATAAAAATGATAAGATAATAATGATAGCAATCAATATGATGATGATAATATGAGATAATAAGAATATTGACAGTAATAATAATAATATAATTCATAATGATTTGTTTCATTCTAATAGTTATGATAATCAAGACATGAATAATGGTAAAATACCAAATTAATAATAATAAAAAATGATGATACTGTTAATTTGACAATTGTAATGATAATAGGTATAATAATAAAAAACGATGAAAAATGAAAATGATATCAAAATACAAGAGAATGAAAACAATAAAGGAAAATACTGATAAAGAGGACAAGATAAAACTATAATGGATATGATAAAACAATAACGCAAAAAAAAAAAAAAAAGTTTAAAAAATTTATTATAACACAAACACACACCACACACACACACCACACACAACACACACACACACATTATCATATATATACTATATATATATAATATATATAATATATATATATAATAATAATAATAATAATAATAATAATAATAATAATAAAAAATTCTAATGATACTATAATTACAATGGTAATGATAATGATAACAATGATAATAACAATAACAATATCGTAATGAAATAATAACTATAATGAAAAACTATGATAATGAAAATAAAGATTAACAATAATAACAAAACTGGTATTATTATAATTATGAATAATATAGATGGCAACAAGGACAATACATATGGTATCAATAATAATAATTACAATAAAGTATTGATATAATAACCAGATCAGTAAAATTATCAGTATAAGATCCATTGATTACAATGATATTGTAAGAGTATTAAATTAATATGGATAACAAGAATGCTAACAGTAATGATAATATATACAACGACCTTCCTTCTTCCCCCCCAAGACAATGGAATAATGATAATAATAATAACAACAAACAATAAAATGACGCTAATAAATATACTAATAATAATATAGATTATAATGATGTGACGATAATGATTTTACTATAATAAGACAACAATACTACTATTAATAATAATCAAACGGTAACTGAAGTAAACAGTGATGATAGGCGTAGGATTATAATTATTTGTGATAATGATAATATGATACCAATAATGATAACTAAATATATATGATACCAATAATGATAATGATAATAATGAAAATGATTAAAAATGATTCATAATGATAATGGTTATAAAATCAATACGAATAATAAAAAAAATGAGAGAATGATGATGTTGATAAGGACTGATAATAATAGTATTAATGAGAAACTTAAAACAATTGACAAAAGCGATGATAATGATTAGATTAGCAAAGACAATAGTAAATGAATGATAATTACAAAATGTAATGCCAAAACGCATTAATAAAGTAATAATGAAAATAATCATGATATGACAGAGATGAAATAATAGTAAAATATCAATAATAATGATAATGATAAAATATAAATTAATACTAAATAATAATACCAATAATGATAGAATTTTAATAACAATAATGACGTAATATGATAATAATAATGATAATCATGAGAACAATAATGATGATAAATGATAATAAGAAACCAATTCCCCCAAAACAACCAACAAAAACTACAACCAAAAACAAACAATTAATAAGTGCAAACAACAATAAAACTAAATCAATAAAACTAACTAAAGATGTTGAAAATTTTATAAAAATATTGATATATAAAGAAATAATAATAATTTGATATAATGATAATAATAATAAAAAATGTGATTAAAAATAATGATATCATTGTGATAATGCTAATAATGATAAAAAATAATAATGATAAAAATAACAATGATGTAATGATAATAAAGAAAACTGATTATACTAGTGGATAATAATCACCATTGTATGATAATGATAATGATAATAACAACGACAATAAAAATAAATATGAGGAGATACTAGTAAAAAGCAGTAGTAATAAAAGATAATGCGTATTAAATAATAGGAGATTATACAGTGGTAATGATAATAATGATAATAACAATAACAATAATGATAATAATATATGATACTACTTACTACTACTACTATACCCACCCACCAACACTTGTATTTATTTTTAAAACGGTAGGTTCATGTCTGAGCGCCTGTGGTCACAGCATGATACTTAATTGTAGTTTTCATGTTGTGATGCTCTTGGCGTGAGTCGTGGGTGTAGGGTCCAGTTCCTTCCACGTGAGAGTGCCGGTTGTACTTTTTAGGTAATCATTCCCTCTAGTTATCCGCTTGGGACCAGCACGACTTGGGTTGGCTTGCCCTCCAGGGGCTAAATCGTCCCCCAACACTACTACTACTAATAATAATAACTAATACTAATAATGATAAAAGTGTTAGTAAAGGAGATGATATGATAGGAATGAGATAATGATTAGATTAAATAAATATGATGTTGACTATAATGATAATGGATGATGATGATGAGATGATGATGGATTGAGTGAATGATGATGAATAATGATAAGTAATTATGGTGATAATAATAATAATTAATAATAATGATAATAACGATAATAACGAAAATTTTAATGATAATAATACTGATAATAATAATAATATAATAATAATAATGATAATAGTAATGATAATAACAATAATACGATGATGATGATAATGATAAGAATGATAACAATAATGTAATGATAATGATAATGATGAAATAAGAATTGATAATAATAATAATAATAATAATAAGAATAACAAACAACAACAACAATCAACAATGGTAATAATAATGACAACAAAAGTTGTGATGTAATATAATAACAAACAATAATGTAATGATAATGGATAGTGGACGATGATAATAACAAAATTGATAAAAATAATAATGTAAATGATAACATTAGACAGCAAAAGGATGATAATGCTATGATAATGATAGTGGGAATGGTGTGTTCATGATAACACACATAAGTAATAAGATGATAATGTAATAAAGAATGGATAGTGGGGAATGGGTTGTTAGTGAAACAGCATAAGTAATAAGGATTTTGATACTACAACAACGATAACAATAATAATATAATAACATGAGTAATAAGAATGATGATAAGACGAATTAGGATGATTAAATGATAATAAAGTTTATTATCATTATAACGTCAATAATGATGATGATAATGATGGCATAATTGTTATATACAATAATGAGAAAAGTAGAATAATCATAACAGTAATAATTAACTACAATGTGATAATATCATGATTATAACAAAAATATATTAAAGATAAAACTACAAATACTATTTATGAAAAAAATACTGATTAAGATGGAGGCATTATAACTAATGTCATAAAAGAAACTATAATGATAATGACAATACATAGCATTAACAGCATTCATAACAATGCTAGAAATAATGAAAAATGATCAATAATGTTCATAAGAAAAAAAAAAAAGAATATTAATGATAATCATAAGATTCACAGATTACGCTAGTAGTAATTGATACTGATAATAAATGGATCATAATAATAATACTAATAGTAATGATAGAATAGTAATAGTAATAAAAATAGGAATATAAAATAATAATAATAAGTAATAATAAATAAGAATAATAGTAATCCTTAATAATAGAAATAATCAGGGAAGTATCATAATGGCAGTAATAAGAGTAATAGTAATAATAACAATAATAATAATAATAACAATAAAAAGATAATGATAATAAAATAATAGCTTAAACAACTAAGATAATCATCTCTTCATAAGTTAAGGCTAATAATAATAATATAATAATAATAATAATTAATAATAATGATAATAATAATAACATACAACACAACATGGATAATAATAAATGGAAATATAAATGATAATAGCAATAATTATTATCCTAACAATAATAAACAGTGTTTACAGTGTAATAATCATTATTGCAATGACAAGTTAATGTTGATTGATAATGACGACAATAATAATAATGGTAATAATAACAATTAATCTAGAAAATAAAATAAATGATCTATTCAATAATAAGATAATGAATAATAATACGAAAATAAAATAAATAATAATAACAATAAGATAATAATTTTAATAACATCAATGCGTTAATTATGATAATATAATTGATTAACAGTGAGAACAATAATGATGATAAATGATAAAATATTATAATGATGCAAATTTATATTGATACCAATGATAAAAATAAATAAGAAACAACAGCAACAATAACAACAGCAACAACAACAATAATAATGATAATACTAATGATAATCATAACAACAACAGCAACAACAAACAATAATAATAATAATAATAATAATAATAATACATAATAATAATAATGACGATGATGATAATGATAATAATCATAATAATAATAATGATAGATAATGATATAATAAAACACCAACAATAACAAAATAAAACAACAATAATGATGATATACATAATAATAAATAATAATAATAATAATATGATAAGTAATAATGATAATAATAATAATATAAATAATAAACAATGATAAAGATGATGATGTAATAATTTTAATTAATAATAATTGATAATAATATGATGATTATAATAACCAAATAATTAGATGATAATAACCAATATAATTTAAGCTGTTATGATAATTATTGTTGATTATAATAATAACTAAAATTCGATAATAATAATCATAAAGTTGCACTAATAATAATTATAAGAAGAACAAGTTATGATGGTAATAACGAGATGAAAAATGAAAAGAAACTATAATAGTAATGATGATAATAATGATAGCATATATGGCAATGATTATCATAATGATATAGTAGCTGAGGATTTGTTTCAATCATGCATATAATGGGCGCGTAAATTTGAGAATAACAGTTAATTAACAATTTTAATGTAGGGACCCTGAGGTCCACTTGGCTCTAAATCTATAAATATACGATATTTACGGATATTACGAATTCCGCCCTAAAATAGTTAACTTTCGTTCTATGGTAAGACTTATATAAGCAGTACCTATTTTATTTTTTCGATAGAGTTTAATTTTATCTATATGCATCTTTATTTATTTCATAGTGTTTGTAAGGTTGCTTTATTGTCACATTTTTGCATTTACATTTAGTACTATATCTACATGTTTTTTTTATTTATAAAAGAATATACCCCCCGAATTACGGGGCGTGTATTTCCAGCAAATCAGAGACGTTCTGGGTCGGCTCCCTGTAGTGTTTTTTCAAGGGCGCGAGAGTCACGTCACGCTTGGTAATAGGAATAATCAAAGCTATCATTTTCTCCGTATTTCGTGGTGGTGTTGGGCATGTACGAAAGAAAGCAATAGGACATTTTCTTGGGGCACGATATATATATTATATATATATAATATATATATATAATACTAGATTAGATATATTATATAAGATATATATATATTGTATGTATAAGATATGTATGTACTATATATATATATTTCTTTTTTAATAACAAATTGTAACCAGTAATATGTATGAGGATGGATCCTATGCTGCAGTCCAGCCAGTCAAATTTCTAAAAATAAGAGATTAATAACAAGAAAGTAAATAATTACATTACAATAAAATGAGATATACACACATGAACCTGTATAATGAGCTGAAACACAGAAACGAAACGTATAAAATGAATAATGGAAATTAAATTAAGTAAGAAAATGGTAGAATGATGGATGATCTATGTAAGAACATTATAATAAATAATTTGATGATAATTAATCGAAAAAAAACAGAGTTATAAAACTAGTGGCCAGAGCTACCTTCGAGTGTTAACGTAGACTCTATATTAGTAGCGCGTCGGACACACACGGACAGACGATGTGCTACAAAATGATAAACAATGGTAATGATAATAAGATAATAATAATTGATAAGCAATGATAATGATAATAATAATGATAAAAGAATAACAAACCCCAATGATTATAATGATAGAATAATAATGAGAATAATAATGATAAACCATAATATCAATGCGACTAAGTAGGAGATAAATGATATAAACGAATAGTAAAATAAAATTAATGATACGGGGAAATTAACATAAGGCAAAGATTATACTAAACAGTATTACTAACAACAAACAACACTACTAGTTAATAATCAGTTATGATGCCAATAATAACAATAGAAATAAAATTAAGATAAGATTATAAAGATAGATAACGACTATAACAACAGAAAACGAATACTATTACCAGTACCATTCGCATGGTGACTATTATAATAATTAATTGTAACGATACTCTAATAGAAAAATGAAATTATTATAGAAAAATATAATCAAAAATAATAATGATAATTATGATTACAAATAATAATAATATAACTATTTACGGGCCACACATGGAACTTCCATCGAATTCAAGATTTCAATTACACAAAATGAAACTACAACATATTTAAGACATTTTAATTTGTGTTACTTTCAAGGGAATTCCTTTTTTCTTTATTGTAGACCAGAAACATTAACTATTGGAGAGCACAGCCAAAATTCGTATATTGATCTTGCATCTAATGTAACATTTTTGTCACGTCTTACAACTATCAACATAGTTATATAAGTTTTAATAAAAATCCTGAAAAAAAAAATACAAAATAAAAATTAACCCCCCTCTGCCCCCAGAAGCCAGAACCACAAGTAACCGTTTAGGCGTTAATAAGGAATTAACAAATAAAAATGATTTCCGTTTTCACAGCTTTATCAGACAAATGCATAGTACAGGACAATTTTCATGATAAATGAAAAAAAAAATAGGGTTATCAAAAATAAATACATTTCTTCTGCAAAGATCGTATTTTTGGAGGCCGTGGTTAATGGTTGCTCATCTGCCAACACGTTTTTGCTGGTCGGTCCATGGCTCTCCCTCCTAGCTGATGTCCTGGCGTCAAGGTGGTGCGTCTTAGAAAAGGGTGTCAACGACGTTTAGGAACTTCCTCTCTTAGATGTGAGTAGCTCTGTCCTCACATATTTCTGGTTTGCGAAAAGGTGATGGTTCCATCATCCATAGAGAAAAAAATCTGAACGTGGTCCTGGAAGCAAAAGTTATCAGAGGAGGATATGACATCTCAGGCAGGACTGGACATGGATGTCGATCATCTGAACACCACTTGGCCAAGATTTTCTTGGTCTTCTGAGGCTGCAGGTTTCTTGTTGGTCGCCAGCCTCGTCCTCATAGACTTTCTTAGGACTCACTACAGACTTAAGGGAGATACCCTGAGATTAAGGTTTCTGCAGGAAGTCAGGGTCACCAAAGTCGTGTCCAGGTTCATATCGTTGTATCAGGGGCACACATCATGGGACGGCGATAAAAATGGTCCCAGTTGAAAATCCAATACACCGAATATTAAATAAGTCATAGGTCTAAATGTGGTGTACGATTTTTTCCAAGGATTGGGCCTTCCTCCGTTATGGCTCATACCTTTTTCTAGTGACTTATCACAAATTGCCAACATGTACCAAAAAATGATAGATACACTTGATATGTGAATAAAAAAAAACATTTACTTACTATGGCTCATTCTGGAGATGAGAATGAGCTATTCAAATTTTGGATGGACAACATCACAAACATATCTTTCTCCTTTGATTTCTGAAGGTACTGAAGTTTGAGATTTCCCACCCAATAACGAGGACGTGAAAATCCGTGATTTCTTACGCGGGCTACAGCTATACTTCAAGAATATAGCGTGGAAAGCAACAAGGAGTAAAAACAAGGAAGAGAAAGGGAACGCATGGAGCGTGAAGCTTAATTTTTCCCCAAGCCACTCATTAAAGGCTACAGCTAAGCAGTATGTCTGTCGGACTCCCCCAACTCCAAAACCTGTACAGTAACACGATTACACCCATATCTCCACTGGCACCTCCCTGCTTTATATCTACTCATTTATGACTGCAACCTGTTGCTCAGAGTCCTTAGCAATTAGTAGCACCCCAAACAATCATGCATGGCATGTGCTGTCAAAAAAGAATGATGTCATGGTTACACAATTATTTTCAATCCCAGTGGGAGATGAAGCTACACCTTTGGTGCCACCCTTTTGTATGTGTACAAAGGAAAAGTGGAGACAATGCAACACTGTAGATTGTCACCCATCTCAACAAAAACAGATCATTCGGTCTACACCCAACGCCACTGGATGTCACCATTGTGTCGGACACCAACACTACTCATTACAACCCCCAGACTAACCACACAGCATTAAAATGAGTCAACCTGAATGATTGAATATGCTTTGCTCAAACAGCAGTTTAAAATGGCGATCATTCAATGCGATTTAAGGTTCTGGTGTACACGAGAAACATTAGCTACAGGTATGCAAGTATCGTACTATATCTTCTAGGTTACCCAACTTGCGCTGGTATGGGCCACAAGCCAGTAAACTCATGCTAAATGTTGCACTTAGATATTTATGCACTCTGACATAAAGGCAAACATCATGCTATAACGGATGCACTTTCATGAACACCCAGTTGATCAAACCAGATTACAGATGATCATAAAATATCAAGTTATATACAGGAGTGGATGATCAGTCATTATTGAAAAGATCTGAGGCTCTTGCAGATCGTCTACAAGTAGATAATTTTTCTTGTAAAAGGGGGGAATCCATTTTTCAACAATAAATTTTTTCTAACCCTTTCTGACCTCTAGAATATCCAGGACTATCGCTACACAGGACATGGCATGGTACTGTACGCAATCGCATCCTACAACTCTCGGAAAGAAGTAGTATTCATCTCGCGTTACAGCTTGGCATTGAAGCCATAAAGCAGCCCCAAAACTGGCTGGGGCCTGGAATCACCAATGATTACCACGACAACTGCAGCCTTGCCCGTTGTAAGATTCACCAGCCGTCCTTGCAGAAGGAAACCAAGCATGTGTGAACAAGCACTTAACAGTCCATTTGAATCCGTATCGGTTACTTGTTAGCCAGATGTTAAATTACACATGGTTATGAGATCTCTATTTAAGGTTGGTTGGGAGTCACTTGTATCAAGAAACAACTCCGGAGGCGCAGCAACCCTACGTGCAGTTTAGTCAACTGAATTCATCACCTGAATTCCAGGAAATAGGCGTGTTCGCCGCGATATGCAACGTGCAATTAAACCACAATTAATGGTCATGCAGAGGATCATCATCCCCATCATTCGGTTGCATCATGAGAAATTCAAGATTGTTATTATCATTGTTATCATTATTAATTTCATTATTTCAATTGCCAATATAAGCTTTGATAGCGATATGAATATCTCTATTTTTATCATTGTTATTGTTATCTTGATTACTTTTAGTATTAGTATTATTAGTACTCTTAGTAATATCATAATTATCAATATCATTGCTATCATCATCATCATTATCATCATCATCATCATCATCATCATCATCATCATCATCATCATCATCATCATCATCATCATCATCATTATCATTATCATTATCATTATCATTATCATTATCATTATTATTATCATTATTGTTGTTAATAATAATGATAATAATAGTAATAATAATAATAATAATAATAATAATAATAATAATAACAATACTAATGATAATAATAATGATAATGATAATGATAATGATGATGATGATGATGATGATGATGATGATGATGATGATGATGATGATGATGATCATCATCATCATCATCATCATCATCATCATCATCATCATCATCATCATCATCATCATCATCATCATCATCATTATCATTATCATTATCATTATTATTATCATTAGTATTGTTATTATTATTATTATTATTATTATTATTATTATTATTACTATTATTATCATTATTATTAACAACAATAATGATAATAATAATAATAATAATAATGATAATGATAATGATAATGATAATGATAATGATAATGATAATGATGATAATGATAATGATAATGATAATGATAATGATAATGATAATGATAATGATGATGATGATGATGATGATGATGATGATGATGATGATGATGATGATGATAGCAATGATATTGATAATTATGATATTACTAAGAGTACTAATAATACTAATACTAAAAGTAATCAAGATAACAATAACAATGATAAAAATAGAGATATTCATATCGCTATCAAAGCTTATATTGGCAATTGAAATAATGATAGTAATAATGATAACAATGATAATAAAAATCTTGAATTTATCATGATGATAACCGAAGTGATGGTGATGATGAGCCTTTGCATGACCATTAGATTGTGGTTAATTGCACGTTGACATATCGCGGCGAACACGCTATTTTCTGGAATTCAGGTGATGAATTCAGTTGACTAAACTGCACGTAGGGTGCTGCGACTCGAGGTGTTTCCTTGATACAAGTGGACTTCCCACCAACCTGAATAGAGATCTACATAAACCAGGTGTAATTTAACAGCATGGCTAAACAAGTAACCGATACGGATTCAAATGGACGTGTAAGTGCTTGTTCACACATGCTTGGTTCCTTCTGCAAGGACGGCTGGTGAATCTGACAAGCGGGGCAAGCTTCAGTTGTCGTGGTAATATCATTGGTGATGCCAGGCCACCAGACAGTTTGGGCTGCTTTATGGCTTCAATGCCACGATGTGAACTGCGAAGATGAGATAATACTTCTTTCCGGAGAGTTGTAGGATGCGATGGCGGTACAGTACCAGGCCATGATCATGTGTAAGATCGTCCTGGATATTCTAGGAGGTCAGAAGGTAGATTTGATTTGAAAAATGGGATTCCACCTGTTACAAGAAAAATTAGCTACTTGTAGACAGGATCTGCAAGAGCAGCAGATCTGATTTCAATAAGGACTGGATCATCGAACTCTGTATAAAACTTGATATTTTATGATCAATCTGTAAATCTGGTTGATCAACTGGGTGTTCATGAAAGTGCATCCGTTATAGCATGATGTTTGCCTTTATGTCAGAGTGCAGTAAATATCTAGAGTGCAAGCATTTAGCATGAGTATTACTGGCTTGTGGCCCAATACCAGCTCAAAGTTGGGTAAGCCTAGAAGATATAGTCGATACTTGCATAACTGTAGCATAATGTTTCTCGGTGTCACCAAGAAACCTTAAATCGCATTGAATGAGTCGCCATTTTACACCATGCTGTTGAAGCAAAGCATATTCAATGCCATTCAGTTGACATCAGTTTGTAATGCTGTGGGTAGTCTGGGGTTGTAATGAGTAGTGTTGGTGTCGACACAAGGGTGACATCCAGTGGCGTTGGGTGTAGACCGAATGATCTGTTTGTTGAGATGTGACAAATCTACAGTGTTGCAATTGTCTCCACTTTCCTTTGGTACACATACAAAAGGGTGGCACCAAGGTGTAGCTTCATCTCCAACTGGGATGAAAATAACTTGTGTAACCATGACATCAAATTCTTTTTTGACAGCATCATGCCATGCATGATTGTTGGGGTGCTACTAATTGCTAAAGGCTCAGGAGCAACAGGTGCAGTCATAAATGATGTAGATATAAGAGCAGGTGAGGTGGCCAGTGGAGATATGGGTGTAATCTGTGTTACTGTACATGGTTTTGGAGTTGGGGGAGTCGACAGACATACTGCTTAAGCTGTAGCCTGTTAATGAGTGCTTGGGGAAAATTAGCTTCACGCTCCATGCGTTCCATTTCTCTTTTCTTGTTTTTACTCCTTTTGCTTTTCACGCTATATTCTTGAAGTATAGCTGTAGCCCGCGGTATGAAATCACGGATTTCACGTCCTCGTTATTGGGTGAGGAAATCTCAAACTTCAGTAACCTTCCAGAAATCAAAAGAGAAAGATATTTTGTGTTGTCCATCCAAAATTTGAATAGCTCATTCTCTCCAGAATGAGCTATAGTAAGTAAATGATTTTTTTTATAATTCACATATCAAGTGTATCTATCAAGGTTTTTGGTACAATGTTGGGCAATTTGTGAGAAGTCACATAGAAAAGGTATGAAGCCATAACGGAGGAAGGCCCAATCCTTGGAAAAATCGTACACACATTTAGACCTATGACATTATTTAATATTCGAGTGTATTGGATTTTTCAACTGGGAATTTTTTATCGCCGTCGCCATGATGTGTGCCCTGATATCAACGATGATGACCTGGACAACGACATTGGTGACCCTGACTTCCTGCCAGAACCTTAATCTCAGGGTATCCTCCTAAGGTCTGTAGTGGAAGTCTAAGAAAGTCTAGGAGGACGAGGATGGCGACAACAAGAAACCTGCAGCCTCAAGAAGACCAAGAAAATCTTGGCCAAGTGGTGTCAGAGGATCGACATCCAGTGTCCAGTCCTGCCTGAGCATGAGCATATCCCTCCTCGGCTAACGTTGCCTTCCAAGGACCACTTTTCCAGGATTTTTTTCTCTATGGATGATGGAACACATCACCTTTCGCAAACAGAAATATGTGAGGACAGACTTCAATCTAAGAAGAGGAAGTTCTAAACGTCGTTGACACCCTTTTCTAAGGAAGCACCACCTTGGAGCGCCAGGACATCAAGCTAGGAGGGAGAGCCATGGGACCGACCAGCAAAAACGTGTTAGGCCAGATGAGCACCATTACCACGGCCTCCACAAATACGATCTTTGCAGAAGAAATGGGATAACCTATTTTTTTCAGTTTATCATGAAAATTGTCCTGTAATATGCATTTGTCTGTATAAAGCTGTGACAAAAGGAAATCATTTTTATTTGTATGTCCTTATTAACGCCTAAACTTATATAACTATGTTGATATTTGTAAGACAAAAATGTTACATTAGATTGGCAAGATCAATATACGAATTTTGCTGTGCTCTCCAATAAGTTAATGTTTCTGGTCTACCATAAAGGAAAAAGGAAATTCCTTGAAAGTAACACAAATTAAAATGTCTTAGAATATGTTGTAGTTTCATTTTGTGTAATTGAAATCTTGAAATTCGATGGAATTCCATGTGTGCCCGGTAAAGAGTTATTATTATTATTATTGTAATCATAATTATCATTATTATTTTTGATTATATTTTTCTATAATAATTTCATTTTTCTATTAGAGTATCCTTACAATTATTATTATTGTCATCATAACTGATATTATCACTAGTATTGTTGTTGTTGTTATTAATACTGTTAGTATAATCTTTGCCTTAATGATTATTATCCCGATCATTATATTTTATTTTACTAATATCGTTTATATCATTTATCTTCCTAATTAGTCGCATTGATATTATTGTTATCATTATTATTATCATTATTATTACTATCATTATAATCATTGTTGTTATTATTTTATCATTATTATTATCATTATCATTATCATTATCATTATTATTATCATTATTATCATTACCATTGTTATCATTATTGTAGCATCATCGTCTGGTCGTGTGTGTCCGACGCGCTATTAATATAGAAGTCTACGTTAAAACTCGAAGGTAGCTCTGGCCACTAGTTTATAACTCTGTTTTTCGATTAATTATCATCAAATATATTTATTAATAATGTTCTTACATTAGATCATCCATTCATTGACCATTTTCTTTACTTTAATTTAATTTCCATTATTCAGTTATATACGTTTCGTTTCTGTGTTCATGCTCATTATACAGGTTCATGTGTGTATATCTCATTTTATTGTAAATGTAATTATTTACTTTCTTGGTTATTATCTCTATATTTTAGAAAGTTGACTGGCTGGACTGCAGCATAGGATCATCATACATAATTACTGGTTAACAATTTGTTATTAAAAAAGAAATATATATATATATACATACATATATATATACATACATATATATATATATATATATATATATATATATATATATATATTATATATATATATATATATATATATATATATATCGTGCCCCAAGAAAATGTCCTATTGCTGTTCTTTCGTACATGCGCCAACACCACCACGAAATACGGAGAAAATGATTAGCTTTTGATTATTCTATACCAGAGCGTGAGCGTGAACTCTCGCGCCCTTGAAAAAACACTACAAGGGAGCACGACCCAGAACGGCTCTGATTGGCTGGAACTACACGCCCCGTAATTCGGGGGTATAGCTTTTATAAATAAAAAAAAACATGTAGAATAGAGTACTAAAATGTAAATGCAGTAAAATGTGACAATGAAAAGCACCTTACAAAACATCTAGGAAAATAAATAAAGATATGCATAGAGAGAAAAATTAAACTGCTATCGAAAAAATAAAATAGGTACTGCTTAATATAAATTCTTACCAGAGAACGAAAGTTAACTATTTTAGGCGGAATTCGTATATATCCGTATATTCGTATATTTATAGATTTAGAGCCAAGTGGACCTCAGGGTCCACTACAATTAAAATTGTTATTATTACTGTTATTATCACTATTGACGCGACCATTATATGCATGATGAACATAATCCTCAGCACTATAATCATTATGATAATCATTGCCATATATGCTATCATTATTATCATCATTACTATTATAGTTTCATTTTTCATTTTTCATCATCTTTATTACCATCATAACTTTTCTTCTTATAATTATTATTATTGCAACTTTTATGATTATTATTATCAATTTTAGTTATTATTATAATCAACATAATTATCATTATAATTATCTTGGTTATTATCATCATAATTATTTTGGTTATTATTATCATCAGTATTATTATCAATATTATTATTAAAATTATTATCATCATCATCTATTATCATTGTTATTATTATTATTATTATTATTATTATTATTATTATCATTATTATTATCATTATTATTATTATTATTATTATTATTATTATCATCATCATTATTGTTGTTGTTATTGTTGTTGTTATTATTATCATTAGTATTATCATTATTATTGTTGTTGTTGCTGTTGTTATTGTTGCTGTTGTTCTTATTTATTTTTATCATTGTTATCAATATAAATGTTGCAATCATTATAATTATTATTATCATTTATCATCATTATTGTTCTCACTGATTATCATTATTATTATCATAATTAACGTCATTATTGTTATTAAAATTATTATCATTATTGTTATTATTATTTATTATTATTTAGTATTATTATCATTATCATTATTATTGATAAGATCATTATTTTATTTCTAATATTAATTGTTATTATTACCATTATTATTATTGTAGTCATTATCATCAACATTAACTTTGTCATTGCAATAATGATTATTACACTTGTCAAAACACTTGTTTATTATTGTTAGGATAATAATTATTGCTATTATCATTAATATTTCCATTATTATTATCATGTTTGTTGTTGTTATTATTATTATCATTATTATTATTATTATTATTATTATAATTATTATTATTAGCCTTAACATTATGAAGACGATGATTATCATTATTTTTAAGTCTATTATTATTATTATCATTATCTTTTTATTGTTATTATTATTATTACTATTTTTATTACTATTACTATTATTATCATTACTATTAGTATTATTATTATGATCACATTATTATCATTATCATTACTACTATCATAATTACTGTGAATCTTATGATTATCATTAATATTACTTTTTTTTTTTTATTATGAACATTATTATCATTTTCATTATTTCTATCATTGTTATGAATGCTGTTAATGCTAATGTTATTGTCATTATCATTATAGTTTCTTTTATTACATTTATTTATAATGCCTCCATCTTAATCATTATTTTTCATAAATATTATTTGTAGTTTTATCTTTAATATATTTATTGTTATAATCATGACTATTATCACTTGTAGTTATTATTACTGTTATGATTATTATTACTTTATCATTATTGTTATATAACAATATTGCCATCATTATCATCATCATTATTGACGTTATCATGATAATAAACTTTATTATCATTATCATCATAATTCTTCTTATCATCATTCTTATTATCATCATGTTATTATATTATTATTGTTATCGTTGTTGTTAGTATCAAAATCCTTATTACTTATGCTGTTATCACTAACAAACCATTCCCACTATCATTATTATTAGCATTATCATCTTTATTACTTATGTTGTTATCATTAACAACACCATTCCCACTATCATTATCATTAGCATTATCATCCTTATTGCTGTCATAATTGTTATCATTTACATTATTATTTTTATCAATTTTGTTATTATCATCGTCACTATCATTATCATTACATTATTGTTGTTATTATTATTACAATCACAACTTTTGTTGTCATTATTATTACCATTGTTATTGTTGTTGTTGTTGTTATTATTATTATTATTATTATTATTATTATCATTATTATTATTATCATTATCATTATCATTATCATTATTATTATCATTATTATCATTATTATCATTATTATTATTATCACCATTATTATTATCATTATTCATCATCATCATCATCATCATCATCATCATCATCATCATCATCATTATCATTATAGTCAACATCATATTTATTATCTAATCATTATCATCATTCATATCAGTATCATCATCCTTACTAACACTTTTATCATTATTATTATTAGGTTATTATTATTAGTAGTAGTAGTGTTGGTGGACTATTTAGCCCCTGGGAGGGCAAGCCAACCCAAGTCAGTGCTGGTCCCAAGCCCGGATAAATAGAGGGAATGATTACCTAAAAAAGGTACCACCGGCACTCTCCGTGGAAAGGAACTGGGGACCCTACCACGTACTCACTCCAAGAGCATCACAACATGAAAACTACAATTAAGTATCATGCTGTGACCACGGCGGCTCAGACATGAACCTACCGTTAAAAATAAATAACAAGTGTTGGTGGTGGCGGTAGTAGTAGTAGTAGTAGTAGTATCATTATTATTATCATTATTGTTATTGTTATTATCATTATTATCATTACCACTGTTATTATTATCATATTATTAATACCATTATCTTTATTACTGCTTTTTACTAGTATCATCCTCATATTTATTTTTTATTGTCGTTGTTATTATCATTATCATTATCATCATTGTGATTATTATCACTAGTATAATCATGTTTCTTATTATTATCATTACCATCATTGTTATTTTTATCATTATTATTTTTATCATTATTAGCATTATCACAATGATTATCATTATTGTTAATCACATTTTTATTATTATTATCATTATCATCATTATTATTATTTCTTATATATCAATATTTTTATAAATTTCAACATCTTTAGTTTTATTGATTTAGTTTTATTGTTGTTGCACTTATTATTGTTGTTTTTGTTGTAGTTTTTGTTGTTGTTTTTGTTATTATTATCATTTATCATCATTATTGTTCTCACTGATTATCATTATTATTATCATAATTAACGTCATTATTGTTATTAAAATTCTTATCATTATTGGTATTATTATTTAGTATTATTTAGTATTATTATCATTATCATTATATTGAATATCATTACTCATTATTATCATCTCTGTCAATATCATGATTATTTTCATTTTACTTGATTTAATGCGTTTGTCATTACATTTATTGTAATTATCATTCATATTAATATTGTCTTTGCTAAGCTAATCATTATCATCGCTTTATGGTCAATTGTTTTAAAGTTATCATTAATACTATTATTTCAGTCCTTATCCACCATCATCCTTACTCTCATTTTTTTTATTATTCGTATTGATTTTTATAACCATTATCATTATGAAGCATTTTATAATCATTTTCATTATTATCATTATCATTATTGGTATTCATATTATAATTATCACTTAGTGGTATTCATATCATCATGTATCACAAAATAATTACAATCCTTACGACTATCATCACTGGGGGGGGGTTACTTCAGTTGAACAGTTAATGATTATTATTATAGTAGTATTTGTGTTTCTTATTAATATAACAAAAATCATTATCGTCACCATCATTATAATCATTTTATTATTATTATTATTATTATCGTCATTTTATTATTTTTGTTTGTTATTCTTATTATCATTTTACCATTGTCTTTTTTGGTCTTTATTATCATTATTTCATTACTGGTATCATTCTTGTTATCATTATTAATTATCTCTTACATTATCATTGTAATCAATGATCATGATAATGATTAATATTATACTGATAATGGTTATTTAATATCAATACTATTATTGTAATTATTATTATTGATATCATTATTATTGTCCTTGTTGCCACTATATTATTCCTATTATAATAAATAACCAGTTTGTTATTATTGTTTAATCTTTATTTTCATTATCATATTCATTTTCATTATATGTTATTATTTTCATTACGATATTGGTATTGTTATTATCATTGTTATCATTATCATTAACATTAAGTAGTTTATATTACATTAGAATTTTTTATGATTATTATTATATTATTATTATTATTATATTATATATATATCTATATATATAATATATATATTAATATATATATATTATGTGTGTGTGTGTGTGTGTGTGTGTGTGTGTTTGTGTGTGTGTGGTTTTATAATAATTACTTTTTTGGCTGTATTGTTGTTATCTTTCATTATATTTATTATCATTGTCCTCTTTATCATTATTTTCCTTATTGTATTTTCATTCTCGTGTTTATTTTGATTATCATTTTCAGTTCAATCGTTTATTATTATTACTATTATCATTACAATTGTCAAAATTAACAGTATCATCATTTTTTATTATTATTAATTGGTAATGTTACCATTATTAATGTCTTGCTTATCATACCTATTTCATTATTTTACTATTATTATTATTACTGTCATAATTCTTATTATCTCATATTATCATCACATTATTATTGCTATCATTATTATCATTTATCATTTTATCATGTAATTATTATGATTATGGATTATCATTAACGTTATCATGTTGTTTGCTAGTTTTGATGAGCAACTTTAAGGTACAGTTAAGTTTTAGTCGTATTTAATATTGAATGTGGCTTATATTTTCATCATTAACTGAATATTTTCTTATTATCATTACCTATATTGTTTTTTTTATATTTTTATTCTTCTCATTATTTCTATCTTGTACTAACTTTAATTTACATTATTAGAATGGTGAATATTAACATTTGTATAATATTTTTTATCGCGTTTTCATTAATATCATTATTTTGTTATTTTATTATGATCAATTATTACTGTAATCATCATTGTCATTTATTAGTTATTATCTTTGTCCATTATGTTTGATATTATTACTACGGTTAATTATTATTTTATTATTAACATTTATATTATTGTCATTATT
>NC_051390.1:26822676-26830026 GCF_015228065.2 Penaeus monodon
GGGAGTTTGCAGTGACTACTTTAACCGCTTATCCACTCCTATCATGAACGTTCCCCCTGTTGACTAACACATTCTGCTTTGAAATGAGCAACACGCTTCTTCTCTCTAGTGGATTTCTACGCTCCTACTGAGAATGTGGTTGAAGAAAGATATATTCTACATCAGACATGACTCTTGATGTGGATCATTGTCCCCGGGGGGACACCCTCATGTTATTGGGGGACTTCACTGTGGTCACTGGTACTACATGGAAGATAGAGCTATGAATCGGTCCCTATGCTCTGGTACTAGGAATTCAATAGCTCATACCTCTTAGACTTTGCAAGATCTAGGAGGCCGAGGTTGTGGGTTCGTGGTACCAGAGAAAAGATTTACACTGCTTTGACTCTGTACTCAAATACTGTCATTGTAACTACAGAGATCAACCATATTCTGTGAATACTCTCGCTGGAAGATCCTTCAACTGTAGATTTTTTGTTGTTGCAACATTAAGGGCTCCCCTCAGATCTAGCGTATCCTGAGATCTCACCAGTATGTTTTATCTCGACGAGGTCTCAAGAGTGAGGAGTGGTCTCTAAGTTATGTATTGGCAGTCTCATATCAGTTTGAAATGCTTTGCGTCTACAGTATCCCTGCTGAAACTCTTTAAAAGCCAAAAGTGGCCACTATGCCTGATCCCCATCAGTGAGGAACCACTTTCCCATTGATGAGGTGCGAAGGGCAGTCTTTAGGGCTGAAAGTGGAACGGCTGCTGGTGTCTGTGGGATTCCTGCGGAGTGGTTGAAAGGCAGGTATAGAACCATGATCTGTGGCTTACTTCATCCTGTCGACCCTTCGGCGGCTGTACCATTTCTCCTGACTGGAAAGGGCATTGGTCTTCCGATCTGGAAAGGGAAAGGGACCAAAGGGATTGTGGCAGCTACAGAGGGATCATATTGCTTAGGGCGGACGCAGGCAATGTTCCTACGCTCATCTTTTCTTGGCGCGAGTGTGCAACTCACCTTTTATGAGTTCACAGGACCTGAGCATTCTGGTTTTACCCCCAAGAAGTCAACTGTAACTGTCTTAGGCACTCGTGTCCTTGTGGAATGCTTAATTGAGTTTCACAAGTAGCATTCGGGAGAGTCTATGGAGCCTACTGGTCTCTGTGGAATCCCCTTGGGATTATTGGTTTTGCTGTCTGGCCTGTATACAGATACCGAAGTGGTGTCAAGTGGGGATGGGGGGGCATCTCTGCTTTTTCCCGTTGTCGTGCCGGTGTGATATGCATGGGATTGTTTCTGGCTCCAACTATTTTCAATACTTGTATGGCTGGATACTTGCCATGCAGTGGAACCGGAGTTCCTGTGGGCCATCATTGTAATTTCATTCAAGTCCAGAGCCCCCCTTGACTTTGGCAATTGTGCAGATGATCCTAGCAAGACCTAGTTTTCTTCGAGTATGCTGCATGAGGGAGGCGAAAACCATTGGGACGCCTCGGTCGACAGACAATACCAAGGTTCAGGAATTTGGGGTATTGTTGATGTCGATGTTCAGTCTGTGCATGACTGTGGTGAGATATCTTTGCATAGGCTTTCACTGATCTAGGAAGTGTAGTACAGAGCGACGAAAGGTTTTCTGATCAGGACGTCACTCGACGACGCGGTCCGGCCTATGACGGCGGTTATGACTCAATATGAGTAATTTGGCGCCGTCGGTATTGACTAGGATGGGACAAGATCAGTCATTCAGAGCGCTGGTGATCCGTCTTACTCTATGGGTGTGAGACCTGGACATTGAACAACACTCTGAAGGCCCGACTTGACTCCTTTGATACTAAATTAGGATTATACCTAGAGGGACCATGTCTCCAATCACAGGATATTTCGTGAGACTATTTCAAGACCTATTACAGTCTGATACGAGAGTGCCACTTCAGCTCTATGAGCATGTGGCTTGTTTTCCTGAGGATGATCCGACCTATAGGGTCATCTCCGAGAGGGATGACCCAGCTTGGAGAAGATCAGAGAAGGCTACAGAATTATATATATATATATATATATATATATATATATATATATATATATATATATGTATGTATGTATGTGTGTTTATACATACGTGTATATGTATGTATATATATGTATTATACTATTATAGTATATATATGTTAGGATATATGTATATAGATATATATATATAGTAGTATTAGTATCTATATATATTATATATATATTATATATACCACATATTATATATATCTATATATATATAAATATATATAATATATATATATGATGTCTATTTATTTATATAATTATATTATATATATATATATTGTATATATAGAGTACATAATCATATACATACACACCACACCACCCACACACACACACACACACACACACACACACACACACACACACACACACACAACAACACACCAAAAACACCACACACACACACACACACACACATATAGTATATATATTATATATATCATATATAAATATATATATAATATATATATATGTGTTTGGTGTGTGTGTGTGTGTGTGTATGTATATATATGTGTATATATATATAATATTATATCTTAAATATCTATATATATTATATATATAATATTATATGTGTTGGTGTGTGTGTGGTGTGTGTAGTGTGCTTCCCGTCACTAATGACTTGCATCCTTGTGTAGCTGTGCCGATGTCTTGTTCTGCTGGAGGATCGGAATGCTGATCTCGTCCAAAATCAAAGTTCAAAAGTTTTTGGAGAGCAGAGTGGGAAGGAAGAATGGGGACATAGGGGAAGGATAGGGGTGGGAAAATGAATTTTAGTATGAAGAAAAAGGAGCCGGGTCTTAACCCAACATGCAGGTTAAAGCTTGGGGTAATATTGTATGGTTCTTTGAAGGGGGAAAAGGGTGAGGGTGGTCCAGCGCCATCTTGAAATCCTTTGTTTTCGGTGCGGGTGTCCTCGGCGGGCGTGCTTCCCCTCGGCCACAACGCTGCGGGACGGCAGCCGGCCAACTCTCGGTGCGTAAGGACAAGTACCCCTAGACCTTGAGCGTGCACGCACTGGAGGTCGCACGCTCAGAGGCTTTCTCTTAAAAAGTGGGTGTGGCGCGCGGCCGTGACCCCGCTCTAGCGGAACAACGGCTGGATCGCAGCTAACAGGGGAGGACGGGAAAAAAGGCAACAGTTTAGGCACCATCTGCAGTCTCTGGTCACGGCTGTCCTCGACCGTGGCTCCGAGGGCTTCCCTCGGTGAACCCATGCCTGTTGGAGCTAATCCATATAATTGCTCGAGGTGTCGTTAATTAATGCCAGGACTGGCCAATTCTGCCTGTGTCAACAGAGTGTTTCCCCTTCGTCGCAGGTGGTGGCCATTCCTGCCTGTGTCAACAGAAGGTCCCCCTTCTCCGGCAGCAGGCGCGGCCCTGGCGGCCATTCACGATTGGATATATCACCATGGCCGTAACACTTCTTTCCTCGGCTCGCATAAATCCTTATGACAAAAGGATTTAATGGTCCTGGCACACGTACTAGCGCAAGTGGGGAAGGATAAAGAGATGGTTGGTTCCCAATCTAGTTGCAAGGATAGATGAGGAGCGAGGATGAGGTTTTATGGCAGTCACAAGCGTCAGGTGAAGAATTTAAAAACGGGCTGTGGAGGGCTGTGGCAAACGAGGTTAAACTAGTTATTTAAGAAGTAAAATAAAAAAAATACAACAAACTAGAGAAAAACTACATAAAAAACAGAACGAGAACACCAAACAAAACAAAACTGAACAAAGCAAGGGATAGGGTAAGTGGGAAAGGATGAAATAAAGAGTAGGGGTGGTTTTCAAAGGAATGCGCCGAGCTAAAAAACTGCATCCACACCTTCGCGTCCATATGAAGAAACAAATCATGGGCCTAATCCAGGTCTCCGGCCGGACGCAAGATGGTGTCGAGTCTATCCAGCGCCGGTATGCAAGCACAGAACCAACATACGCCCTCTGATTTCAGGAAGGAAGGACAAGAAGTCATCTCATGTAGTTCAGAGTTGTTAAAATTGATCCCAATCTACCATTAGATTCCATCTGAGTGGCTTTATTCTGAACAAGCTTGGGTTGCGCTTGTTGTGTATGCTGTTTGTGTGAGTGCAGTGGTGTGGTATGGAGGAGAAGGTTTTTATCAGTGTTTTGTATAGTGTAGCTTCGTGCATGGGCCGCACTTTTAAATCGATAAAGCAAAAGTAGTTTTTTTGCCCAAGGCGGCCTTTTGATTATATGCAATGAAAGCGAAAGTAGGTATCAAAGGTATTAACCAAGGATGGTACTAGAGGATCTGACTTGGAGAGGTGTCGAAGGGTGTTGGGTAAATGGTGTCGTACGGAAGAATTTTTCATGGTCTTATAAGAGAGAACTTTTTGGTTTTGTCCATTTTCGTCTGATACGCCATTTATTGCTCCCATCTCAGACGGTGTCAGTTCGTCATGTAATGCGCCGGACGACACCTGAAAGCGCATGTGTCGATCTAAAGTGCGTACACGTCATCAGCATAGAGGATAGTGAGTGAGTCCTGTGTGTGTGGGGTCGCAGAGGTTAGTGTATAAGTTGTTTGGGCTGAGTATGCTGCCCTGAGGTAATCCAGCTTGTATTGAAAAGGTGCCTGAATTTTGTTTTAAAATTTTAATTTTATCTGCCAGTCAACAAAAAAAAAATTTCGGCAGATTAACTTTTTGGTCAAGGGGGAAATTAAATTTAGTCACTGCTTGTACTTCAGGCAGTTTAAAAGAGTAGTTGATAATTTAATATATTTCAAAAATAAAGTCAGATTCGTCAACTTAAGCACGATTCTTAGGAATCAGAGTGGAGTCGAAGCTTTGGCACAGAGTAAGAACATTAGTATCGTTGCTGTCGCGACCGGCCCGGGGAAGTGACCCGAATAATAGGCCTATAATAATAATAATAATAATAATAATAACAATAACAATAATAATAATAATAATAATAATAATAATGGTAATAAGAATAATAATAACAACAACAACAACAACATCAATAATAAATGGTAATGATAAAAACCATAATAATAATAATAATAATAATAATAATAATAATAATAATAATAAGACGAAGAAGAATAATAGTTATAGTAATAGTAATAATAATTGTATTAATGATAATAATGATAATAATTACAGTAGTATTATTATTGATAATGATAATGATAATGATAATTGTGGGTTGTGATAATGAAATGAGTTGTGATATTGAAGTGAGTTAGGAGTGTCATATTGTAAGGATTATAATGCAGTATTATCGTACGTATATTGTTGTCAAGGTTCGACTTAAAGGAATTAGAGCGGTCACGTCAACGGAAACACACCAGAGGAAACACACAGAATATGTACAATCAAAAGAGAGAGGAACCAGCCGAGCAGGCAAGGTCACGTGGGGGAAGGTAGCACACAGGTCAAAGTTACGGACAACAACAAAAAAGTTTGGAAAGAGGAGTGGAGAGGAAGAATGGGGATAGGGGAAGGATTGGGGGGAGGAAAATTAATTTTAGTAGAAGAAAAAGGAGCCGGGGCTTAACCCAGCACGCAGGGTAAAGCTTGGAGTGAGTAGTGGGTTCTTTGAAAGGAGGAAAAGGGTGAGGGTGGCCCGGCCCCATCTTGAATCCTTTTTGTTCGTTTGCGGGTGCCCCTCGGTCGCGGTGCTTCCCCTCGCCACACAAGTCTGCTGCCGCGAGGGCCCCGGGGCCAACTCTCGATGCGAAAGGCACGATACCCTATGACCTTGAGCGCGTGTCCGCACTGGAGGTCGCGGGCTCGCGGCGTTCTCGTGGGAAGTTGGTCAGGGCGCGCGGCCCGGGACCCCGCTATAGCGAACATCAGCTGGATTCTTGGCTAACCAGGGAGGGGGGAGGTCAGGATAAAAGTTAACAGTTTAGGCGGGTGTGCTCTGGGCACGGCTTCCTCAACCGTGACTCCAGGGCTATCCCTCGGCTAACCTGTGCTGTTGAAGCCGGTTGAAGCTTGGAGGTGGTTGCTAATCAGGGGCTGGCCATTCCCCCCTGGCGGCCACATCACAATTGGGTTAGCAACACAAGCCCTGGCACTTCTTTCCTCGGCTCGCATAAATCCTTACGACAAAGGATTTATGGTCCTGGCACGAGTACCAGCAGCAAGTGTCATGTGCCGGAAACCGAAGCCAGTGGGATGGTGGGGGGAGGATAAAGGATGTTGCGTTCACGCTATGGGAAGGATAATGAGGAAGCGAGGGTGAGGTTATGGCAGTCATGACGCGTCTGGTGACGAGGTGAAAGTGAGGGCTGTGGCAAGAAGAGGTTAAACTATTTATTTAAGAATTTAAAAAACACAACAAAACCAAAAGAAAATCTACATATAAAAACAGAACGAGATCACAAACAAAGCAAAAACTGAACAAAATAAGGGATAGGAGAAGGGAAAGATGAAAATGAAGGAGTAGGAGGTGGCTTCAAGGATGCGGCCAAGCCTAATAAACTGCATCCACTTCTTCGTCCCATGCCAAAGAAAAAGATCATGGCCTAATCCCGGTCTCCGGCCGGAAAAATATGGTGTCAAGTCTATCCAGCCAGTCGGTATGCCAAGCACGGAGTGTGTCGGTCTATTTACAAACCAACCTACGCCATTCAATGTTCAGAGGAAGCAGAGAAGCTTCCTCGTGGAGTTCAGATGTTGTAATAAATTGATCCCAATCTACCATATAGATCCATCTGAGTGCTTTATTCTGAACAAGCTGCAGTTTGCGCTTGTTAGTGTATGCTGTTTGTGAGTGCAAGTGGTGTGTATGTGAGGAGAGGTTTGATTAGTGTTTTGTATAGATACAGCTTCGTGCGTGAGGCCGCACTTTTAAACCGATAAAGCGAATGTAAGGTTTTTCTTGCCAAGGCGGCCTTTGAATTAATATGCAAATGAAATCGAGAGTAGGTATCAGAGGTTAAACCATGGATGGTACAAGAGGATGTTGAGGTAAATGTTGTCTAAGGAGGAAGTATTTGTGGTCTTACAAAGAGAACCTTTGTTTTTGTCGCATTAGTCTTGATACGCCATTTATGCTCCCATCTCGAGACGGTGTCGAGTTCGTCGTTAATACGCTGAACGACCCTGAAAGGGGCAATTGTGTTCGAACTAAGTCGTACAGTCGTCAGCATAGAGGATAGTGAGTGAGTCTGTGTGTGTGGGGTCTGGAAGGTCGTTCGTGTATAGTGTATAGTGTATAAAGTATGCTGCCCTCCAGCGTGCATTGACATGGTGCCTGAATCTTTTTTTATAGATTTTAATTTTAATCTGCGGTCATCAAGAAAACTGCAGAGTATTTTTAATCAAAGGGTGCCG
>NC_051390.1:26830126-26845126 GCF_015228065.2 Penaeus monodon
CTTAAAAACAAACCTATGTCCCCGAACACTTAAAAGTTGTCCCCAAAATGCTGCAATTTGGGGAGCGGATAAAATAAAATCCGATATGCGAACTTGCTTCACCCGGTTTTATGCCCAAAAGGGGAGCTGGGCCTTGTCGACTAATGCCACTCGCTCACTGTGTCAGCTGAAGCAGAACCTCCGGGACGGAAATCGAAAACTTCTCGCGCCGGGGGGGGGGCGCGAACCGCCGCCCTCCTGGGATAAGGGGCCGACACTTTACCACGTCTACCCCGGAGCTTCGAAAAAAAACATTTCACTTTCCTTTAGTGGGGCAGCTATTTGGGATGGGTGTACCTTTTTTTTTTAGTTTAGCCTTTATTTACCACCCTGGCTAACTGCACAGGGGGGGGAAAGCTGTGGTACATTTGAGCTGGTTATAAAAATTTAATGTTTTACTTTAAATTTGGCTAAAAAATTATTATGATAAAAGTTTTTATCATTTTAAAGGGAAAAGGAAAAATTTACACGTTTTTAATCACTCATTGCACGCCGGCGTATGGGGGTGCGGAAAGGCATGCCACTTTTGAATGCGGTCATGTAATACTACATTCCAAATTTGGGTTTTCAACATAAGGTTCTTCTAGACATTAGAGGAAAATTAAATAGTTACCTATTCTCCGCCTCATGCTGGGGGGGTCTGAAATGGCACTCAAGATATAATGTACGTTTTCGCTTTATTTTCATAGTTTATTTTTAAAGTTAATTTTTAATTTTTAAGTAAGTTTTTTTACCACCCTGGCTATTGCTCGGGCGTGGGCATCTGATTAAGTTTTACATATATCTAACATTTTACGTAGTCGTAACTAGGTATTTACAAGGTTTTAAAATAAAATAAACCCATACATTAAAAAAATTTTTACTTACATATGCTTTTGCCACTGTTTTGAAAAAACACTTTATTTGCATAGGGGGATTATCACTAGTAAATTTAGGGTATATAGGTTATGTTCCAATGTATCAGATAAAATGAAATTTACATATTTTTTTATACCTCTGTTGGGTGGTCTGAAAGGCTGTATCCATGACTTTCCGGATATAGTGCTCAAGCTTTCGTTTGTTTTCTTCTTACACGTCTACATCTAGATTTGCACTTCTTGCACCGTGAAATGCCAGTACTTTTTAACCTAAAGTATTTGGCAATAACCACGTCACAATGTCTGGTTTTGATTCGGTGCCCCCTGGGAAGCTTCCCATCCCTTACTGATCGTAGTCCCTTATGGTACACTTTCGGGGCCTTTGGTGTTAATCAATCTACTATTCTTCCTTATGAGAATTTTCAATATATGTGCAACCTGCAAGAGGCACCAAAAGATCTATTTCAAAATATCCTTGCTGCAGGCTTCTTTCGCCATTTTGTCTACGTGGTCGGCTTGCGTATCCAACAGGGAAAGGTATCCATAAAAACTGAATGTTAAAATTTACGCTCTGTTGCTATTTACTTTACGCTTAATGAAAACTCAAAATTTTTTCATCGCCACCTGCTTTGAAAGAATTTACGTCCGAAAGCACTTTGGAGTCCAGAAAACTCTAGACCCCTAGACATTAAGAATTCCGTTGCGGGAGTTTTACCTGCCAGTCCGTTGTTATTCGGGCCCGTTTTTGTATTCCATTTTAAACTTATTTTTAGAAGCCATTTTTGTAACCCAAAGCACAACCAGTTTTGTATCCAGACTGTAGGACCCGCCCGGGAAACACTCATATGCTCATCACCCATAATTTGTGTGTTCCGTTACCGTTGCTAGCGCAATTTGTTTCAACCACAGTTATGCCCCCTTTTTTTTTTTTGTGGTAGACATGTAAGGGCACGTCAAATGTTAAAATTTTTCCATGGTGGAATGGAGCGACCTTTTGGGTATTTTACTAATTGGAACATTGATTTTAAAATGTTCTGGAGATTTTTGTATCAGAGGGCGCCGTGTGTTGATTTTCACGTCACTTGCTTTTTTTATGTTGCAGTTTTTTTTTTGGAAATCTGAGAGATACGAGGGTTCCCTCAGAGTTTTTGCCCCCAAATATGGGGGAAATAAATATTTTCATCAAAAAATGGAGGGTAAGTTTAATTCTGATCTCATTTTACTATCCTTGCTGTTCTCGGGCGCCGGGGAAAATCCTCTGCTTCATTTTGCACTACCCCCAAAAATCCTTTTTTTGATTCCTTACACCCCGTCAGTGCTGGTAGCCCTACAACTGACCTTATAAACCAAAGTAAAAACGTCTAGCGACCTTAAAACATTGATCCCCATGTTCTCTTCCGACAAGAACTTTCAAAGGTTTAAATCTCTCCCAGAGCCCTTTTCTTTAGAGAGAGGACCGGGTCGGGCATCATTTACATTCACCCCGAGATATTTATATTTGGCATATGTCAAGCCCCTGGTCACCATGCGAAAAGTGGGGGGGTATGATACAGGGTTTTTAAGGCCATTTTTTTTCTCAGCGGAAATGACTAACCCCACACTCATGTGCCTTTGCTGTGATTCTGTCGAGAATTTTTTGCATCCTCCTTGTGAGATGCCTGACGCATATGTCACAGCATGCATATATGGATTCCCACCCCCAAAGGGGGATATCTGCCCCCAGCTTGTGCTGGGACATTGAACACATGGGGGTGAAAACTCCTCCCTGTGGCGTCCCAAGTTCAAAAGACGTGAAGTGGAACTTTTTCACCCCCCTGAACGCCCAAACTTGCGATCGTTCGAGAGATACTTTCAAACCAGTTCAATATCTTCCCCCGGATGCCAAAGCTTACAAATTTTCAAAAAGGTCTTCTCTGTTTGCAATGTAAAAAGCTGATTTAAAAGGCAAAAAAAAACAGTGGGCTTCCGGATTAGAGTGTGAAAAGTACTCGCAAAGCAATGTTGTTCCCACGTCCCGATAAAAATCCTACAGTCTGTGAGTAATTTCCCTTTGTAACCGTATTTGAGTCTGTTAAAAATTATCCTTTCTAGAACTTTGCATACACATGGGGGTTAAATGAAATTGGTGGGTATTTATCAGGTTTGTTTGGGTATAGGGATGATTAGACTGCGTGTCCAGGACCCAAAGCGAATACCTTGTGAAAAACTTAACCTGTATAGGTGAAAAGGGGGATTACCGGGGTACCTGAGCTATAAGGCAGAGGACACTATGGAAATTTCCCACCCTCCCGGGGGGCGGACGTTTTTTCCTTTTGACAGTGCATTGTTCATTTCCCACTCATATCTCAGCAAAAGTCTAGGGGTCGTATCAGAACACCCAAATCTCAAGGGAAAATTTGCGTCAATTTTAGATTGATAAGGTATCCTGAATATTTGTGGGAAGTGAGCTTAATTTGGACGCTCCACCCTTTTGAAAAGGACATATCTGCTTGTGCAAAGGCTATGGAACTGCGGGGTTTTAGTTGGTTTGCCTGAAATTCGATTTTTTTTTTTCCAGCCCCCAATTGGGTGTTTTTTGTTAATGCTTTGTGGGGAAACTTTTAAAAGTGTTCTTTCTGAAATTATTTTTTATTCCCTGGGTTTTTGTTACCCTTAAGAAATTCAATAAGGTTGTCAGGGGGTTTATCCTGCTTGTAATACAAAAGCTCCTAAAACTCGCTTTTGTTCCTTAAAAAGTGGGGTCACCGACCCATTTAGGTTTTTTTGCAGCTTTTGAGTTGCTGTTTTTGAAGGTTTTTTTGGACGCCCCATGTTGTAGTAATCAGGACCACTGTTTATGCCCATGGAAAATTTTATCAACCTTGTTACTGGTATCATTGTACCATCAAGATACTGTTTTAAAAAGTGATGCTCAAGGTAGGGGGTAAAAATTTTTGCCCCCTTTTTTGTTTTTGGTGACTGATATTATCAACAGCGTATCTCTTTACTTTGCAATTTCACTGATTAGCCTTTTTTCAAGCTGCTTCTGACAAAATCTAGCCTCCCCCGCCACGTGAGTTTTGCCCGTCGACATATACTGTCATGATCTGTTTTTCACAAAATGTCGGAATCTTCGCCTTTTTTATTTCTTACTATCTCCAAATGTATAAAGTCTAGCTTAAAATCTCCCATGCATATTTTCCGTGATCTGAAAGTTGGGCGTGAATCAGTCTGAAAAAATTTTACACCTTGGTATACATTGTACAGAGGAAAAAACCCCGAGGCTGTTCGAATATGTAAATCGTACTGCACATTTTTGTCATTAGATTTCGCACCAACTTATGCGGTATTTTGGGGGGGACTGAATAAGTCAAAAGGGCCCTTTTTCCTGGTTTTTATAGGGTGGTAGCCTCTAATTTAGGGGGGGTTTTTTTTTTAGTGGGTGATGTGAAGGGCTCTTTTAAACAGATAACTCAACATTATTTTTTTATGAATATATAAAGCAAGTCATTAATTTTACGGTTGCACACGTATATTCCATGAAAGAAAAATAATTGTTTTTTTGTCCCCCATCACACCCTATGTTTAAATGATTGTCAAATTTCGTTTGATGAAAATCTTTTTGGGCTGCTATTTCTTGTACTGCATTACGTATTTGTGTTGTATCTTCTTTATTTTCTTTTTGCGCGTTTCCCGCGTATTTATACTATAGCATAATCCGTACCTGATAGCATTTTTTTGAGTGATGTCCCACAATCGGCCGTTTCCTTTGCATCTTTTGCAGGGGTCATTTTTAGGGGCACTGTCTCACTGTTTTTCAGTGGTCCGCCGTGCGTAATAAAATTAAAAGACCCCATTCGTATTTTCAGATCACTAAACATCACTAAATCATCAGAACGCACGTGCGTAAATAAAAATATCAAACCCCCTTCGTATTTTCAACATCACTACATCATCGAAAAGCACATTTTTTCCCGTCTAACGCTCCCTTTTTTTCGGCGTAATAAAAATTTTAGAGACCTCATTCGTATTTTCACATCACTAACATCACTAACATCATCAGAACGCACATTTCCCTGTCTACACGATCACTTTTGTTCTCCATTTTCATTTTTTTTTAAATTTAGCAATCTCTTGCCTGTCTTTTTTTTATTTCACAATCTCTTGCCTGATGTTCTTTTTCCTCGGCCGTATCCATGTCTTTTTCACCAAAGGTTTTCTCCCGTGGCACTGTTTCCAGGATGGGGGAAACCCCCTGGCAGTTGCGGGATTCCCGTGGGTTGGTGACTCACGCGGCCCAGGGGGGGTGTGTGTGGGGTGGGCTGGGGATCGCCACTCCGCAGTCGTGGGGACGGTCGGGGCAGGGGGGGGGGGTGCTCGTGGCGGTTTGTGGGGGGCAGTTTCGGTGCCAGGGCCGTCCACCTTCCGCTCTGCCCCGACCGCACCCCTTCACGATGGTGGCGGCGTCCTCATTGTCCCTTGCCTTTTTGTCGTTTCTTGCGGGCGTCCTTTGCCCTGGTGGCTCCTGCACAGACACACACGCTGTGCCTTCCTCCCATATTTGCACGTGGCCCAAAGCTTGCACTTTACAACAAACCTTGAGCACCACGGTCGAAAGGGGCTCGCTCTATGTATCTTTCCAAAAAAATTGGTACTCTGTAGGGGGCGGCTGTTCCCGCTCCATACAAAAGAGGCCCGTTCAAGGGCTGTCCTCCCTTATAACCTCCGGGCTTTAAAAACGCCCGGAAGATGCGTGCTTCCTCAGGGCCGCCTCCTTTGGAAAACCCGGTAAACCCGGTATTCCCCCCGTATTTTTTTTTTTTAGGCGAAACTCGTCTTTTTTTCTGAGAGAGATCCCCGCAAAAATGCCATTAACATCAGGGCCACATATTGTTGTTTTCTCGTCGTACATAGACGTAGCGCAGGGTACATCCCCCGCACCCGTCTACGGGGGCCCTTCCCCCTTGGGGGGGCGGGGCTGGCTGACCTCCCCCTCCCCTTATTTTTTCGACGGAAGGTCGTGTTCCCCGGAAAGGCCAGTCTAAAGTACCTCCCCGGGGGGCGAGGGTTCGCGCTTTTGGGTCGTTCCGTTTTTCTTTTTGGGCAGGTTTTCTGTGTTATTGGCATGGTTTTTTTCTTTTTTTCCCTCTGGGCTGAAAGAGTTGGAATCCCCCCCGTTTCAGCTCAGGGTCGGCAGTCAATCCACTCGTTCACATCCCATGTTCGGTGGAATCAATCCCTCCCATGAGTGGAGGGTTGAGGGGGTGGTAGTTGGCACTGGCCTGGGGGGCATCAGCACGTCCCACCCTCATCCATGGTAGGACAGTGGGGGGTGGTTTTTCCCCCCGCTTCTTGGGGGATTAAATTCCTGCGGTCGGGCGCGGGAGGGTGCGGCGCCGGGCCAAATGCTGTCACACATACTTCCCAGGGGCTCGCCAAAGGTCGTTGGGACAGCACCCCGTTTCCTTAGCACCACTCTATTCGTAATTTTTCTAAGCACTGTTTTTTTTGAGTCCCTGACCATAATATCCACACAAATTTTGGGGTATGTCACACACCACAAAACGCACACTCTGAGTAAAGGACAACCATTGAGGGGGTTTTATCCCCGTAAAATCGTCCAAACACAGGAGAAAAACCGGGTGAGTCCTGCTTTGGGTTACTAGGCTTACAATGACCTTTTTTTTAAAAAGAAAAGCTGGCATCTTAAAACTTAGAGTTTAGATCTTAACATCCAATTTGATGTTTTGAAAAGTCATGCTATAATTATGTGTGAAGGAAATGGATTACGTGTAAAAAATATATATTTTTATGTGAAATTTTTACCGTTCGATTGTTTTTCTTTGAAGCAAAATTTTACAACTTGTTTTAAGAATATGGTTTTATAGCGTACTTTTTTTTCCATTCCGAACACCCTCCCTCCATACCACGCCCCCCTGCCATGCCCATACCCCCCTCTATACCTAAATCCGTTTAAATGTCTATAGGGTCGACCCACTCCCCTGGCCACACATCAATACTTACATTTAGACATAAAATAACACAAAATATTTGTGATGGTAAAATTGTCAAAAATCATGTAATGACGATGATAAAGCAAACACACACCCAACAACCACACACAAAAACCCCCACACACACACACACACACACCCACAACACACACACACCACACAACACTCACACCACACACACAGATATTGATTGTATGGCCCGAATGATGGGCCCCACAAGAGTATGGGGGGTGGGGGGACTTAGGGGAAAGGGGCAACCTAGAAGTCTTGCTCCTTTATTGTCAGTAATGATGGAGTGCTACTGCTCCCAGGAGCGAGATTTTTTCTCCTTGGCCCCCTGCATGTAGTCTGCCTGTCATCGTTGTAAGTCACGTATTTAGCATGTAACAACCGATGATTAACAAGGAAGTGTTGCAGCAATACATTGAACTTGTGGATGGGGCAGACAACAAAACATTGGAATGTGTAAGAAGAGATGAATATTCTGTTGAAAAATGATCATGAGCATATGCATTTGTATATGCATTTTGAATGTACTCGGATTATAACGAAGCATATTTTTCTGCTTATTGAAATAATAGATACATATATAAAAGTTTTGGTTTTACGATAAAGACAGGTATGCCAATTTTCTCTACGCAAACTTGTATTAACCAAGAGATGGAAAAAAAAAATGCATAAATGGTAAATAAAAGTAGAGCAAGATGAACTACCAAAGCCATTACACACACACACATGGGTGTGTGATACAATATATAATCACAAACACACTATATACACATACACAAACACATATACATACACATACACACACATACACATTCACACACCCCACATACACACAATATATATATTTTATATATTAATATATTATATATATTTATATATATATATATTATATATATATATAAAATATATATATATATGACTTCGGTACCTCTGTTGTTTATTTCAAAAGGTGCCAGTGGTTCAATGACGGTGCGTCTGAGAAAAAGAGTTTGCCGAGGGGGAGGATCTCGTTTCCTCTCGTGAAGCTGCAGGAGGAAGGAGTTGCCATCACCGTACCTTCTTCTAAGTAATTTTCGCTCTGATATGTATCAGGGGATTAGGGGGCATACCCCTGCCACTTCGGTTAGTCTGTCGAAAGGGCCTCATTCCCTCTGATCCCTATGGGGCTAGAACCCATTTATGATAATTCTTAAACACTGTGCAAGATGCTCTGTGCAGTGGTGAGGAGGTAGTCAGAAGGTAGATATTGTCAGTGGTAGCATGCTGAAGACAGTCGTGGCCCCTTTTGGGTCTGTACGTATGACCACGTGTCCTTCCCTCACGGACGCGTGGCTCGTGCTCCAATGATAGCAACTGCCTTTTCCTGTAGCGAGGAGGTGTTTGTCTGTTACCCTCCATGGATTTTGTGGCTTTCTTGCTGCGAACCGGTCCTGAAAGTGTGGGTCAAGGGATCGACCGATCCATCCGTGTAAATGTTCCTGTTTGCCCGGAGGAGTGATGGTTGCGATGACCCTCGGGTTTCTGTTTTAGGCTAGGCGGGGAATATTCATTCTTTTTGGTTGCCAGTCTCATGACCGAGAACTCTATCGAGGTTGTGCCACCGGGAAACTTCGACAAAGTCAGGTGGGAGGATCCATGCCCTTGGCAAGGGGGGTTCTTTGAGCTGATGGCGTTTTACCCCTTGCTGTGGAGACAGCCAGGAGTTGTTTTGCAAACAGCAACTAGGGTGCCCTGACTTTTTATGCCCTTAGGCTTCTATTCTGGGAGCCTGGATGACCTTTGATAATAAATTGGGGCCTGCCTTTAGATCTTTCGTGAGGCCAAGGGAGACGGTTGCCACCAGTAGGAGGTTGGGACCTCTGCCCAACCTTGGTAAGGATAATCCAATATGCGGCTTAGCCTTGCCCGGGCTTTTCCATGAGGGAGCCCGGCCTGTGCCCCGACTATGCCGACTCGGTTACGTGGGGTCAGCTAGTTGCTGACTCGGCTGATCCTAGTCCTTACCCGCCCGTGGTGCCCAGCCAAGCATAACCTCCCGGGGCGACAATTGGCAACTTCTCGGGGCCTGGGCGGGGCGCGAACCGCCGACCCTCGGATGAGAGGTGCCCCAAGGTGGGCCCGGAGGCCCACCTTGGGGCACTCAAATGAACCCTGGCAGCTTCGTTTGGACTACGCTACAATGGCCTGACAGCATGTGCATAGATGATCTAGACTCTGTGCCCTGGCCCCTTTATGCATCTTCCACTCATTGCTCCTCATGACGGAAAAGTCTTGATTTTGTTCAGGCCAACCGGTACTGGACCCCTTCGGGAAAGGGAGAGGGTCGGTCTATCTTTAACCCAAGGTAGAGGAAATTCCTGAACCCACTCCAAGTCCATTCCCTAAATTTTCAGACTTGGTGCTTGGGAATTTCTCTGTCTCGATACGAGATCCAGACAACGCTGGGCTTGTTTAGGCAGTGTGGCTCCAGTGGAGATGATAGCAAGACCCGTCTGCATTGGAGATGATCTTGCACCCCACTGGGAGGTTTATGTTGAGGATACAGGACATTAATGTGTTAAATTCCATTCTCTATTGGCATGTGTTGTGATAGGTGACCTTGGAATTTGACTGGCTGTTCTATTCCTAAAGTAGTCACCTATCCAGGCCAAGAGCTTACCTCTGATTCCTTTTTGGATCAGGCTCTCCTGAATGGAAAAGGGGTTTTTTGCCAATTCAAAGCCTTCTCCAGGTCATGGAATACTACCACAGATGTGCCCGAGTTATTGTCCTCAAGAGAGTGGCTATGCTGTGTGCTGTGCTCATGCCCCTGGTGAACCCGTGGAGATTGTTCATGTGGGGGACCCATTTTCCATCGGAGCCGGTTCAGAACCATCCTCTCGGCCGTCTTGGCCAGACAGCTGAGGAGAGAGATGGGCGGTACTTCCTTGGCTCCTTTGGTTTAGGGATGGGAACTCTGGTAGCCCCCTTCCAACTCTGGGGTAGAGTGGAAGTTTCCCAGGACTTGTTGATGATTTGCAGGAATGCAACCTCACTACTAGTCCCTGGTGGAAATGATGGGGTACGAGATCCATCAGAGCCCGGGGCTGTTACAACTGGTTTTACATGCATTTCTTAGTTCCCTCAGAGAAAAGATACGTCTGAGTTATCGGGTTCGGCTGCCCTTTCTCTGATATAGCAAGTCTGTCTGGTTGTAGCTTTCTTGTCTTTCCCTCAGTTCAGCTGGCGGGCTGTTGCTACTTGTTCTCGCAGAGAACTCGTGCGCCAGTCTATTCACCTCTGACTGGGGGTCATGGTGCATGCATCACGGGCTGAGGGGCTGGTAGCTCGCTTGACCCGTTACCATAGCTCTGAGAGGGTGGTATGGGGTCGAAGGACTCACACCATTCCCCCCCCTAACGAAGCCGCCTTGCCGCGGTGGGGGGGCTTGAGGTCCCAATGATCTGGTGAGCTGGACCAGAGGGTTACCCATACTGGAGGGGTCACCAGTGAGGGATGAAACAAAATGGCTTCCTGGTGCACCAAGGCCTATGAGAGGGGATGGTGCACCCACCCCTGGTTCATCTCATCTTGGACCAGGGAGAACTCTCCCACATGTGTTTGCCGTGCGTGGCATCCCGTAATACCAGGAGACAGGAGTCCTGGAGGTTGAGCGATGCTGCACGCTGCACCCTGCAGCTAGCAACACACCTCTTTGGTCCTTTATTCTGGTTAGACGGGTGGCTTGATCAAGGCCCGGTCAAGTCAATCGGCTGGTCAAATATGGCTAGGTCAAACAGGTACTATTCAGTCGGCAGCGCATAGGTCTCGCGACTGCCATCAGTACTGTAACAGTGGCTGTGTATATTTCCTCATAACCCCAGTGGCTTCCCCTCGTTGGACTCCATGGTGGGTGGGGGGGGTGAGGAAATGAAGAATTCTAACTTGTATGAGTACTACAAATTTACAAAGATCTAGCCCTCTCCCTGACGATCTACGTAAACCCCCAACCATTCCTCTAGAACATCACCCTGTTGTCACTCTGCAGCCTTTCCCGCTTCCAAAGGGCAAGAAAGGGAATCGTAATGGTTCCCCGGGCTCCCAAACCAGGGAAAAAGGGAAAAGTCCTCCTCAATCCACTAAGGGAAATCTTTCCTGGTAATATGAGAGTATTCATATAGTAAGTAACTAAATAGTGAAGACCATTTGATTGGGTGTATCAAACATGGATCTTGATTTTTGAAATACATAGGAAAATAGTTGAAGTATGTCAACGTGATCCTCGCATCACCCCACACGAGGAGTAGCCTGATAGTGAGGTTTGTCACCAGATGAGAGTGACCGTTGCATGCGTATGCAACATTTCCCCGGGGCCAAGTTTCATGTTCTCCTCAAAAACCCTCATCAGTGTAAGGGAATTGTCCCTTTTCGGGGGACCTGATGAGGTATTCTGAGGAGAAACTGTTAGAGGAACTAGAGAATTTTAATGTATTTGGGAGTAAAACGTTTTAAGAAGAAAATTGACGTTTGGAACAGTCTACACCAGCTCTCCTTCTAACATTTAATATGTTGGTCCTTCCAGAATCAGTTAATTGGGATGGTACCACCTCAAGGTAAAGCCATATGTGCCCAACCCTATGCGGTGCTTTCCACTGCTAGGTTATGGGCATGGAGCCAACTCTTGCCGTTTTAAAAGGGAAATGGACAACCAAGAGTATGTGTAAAGTGTGGTACGACAGGTCATCAAGGAGATGACAACTGTCCCCGGTCCATATGCTGTTACCACTGCAAAGAAGCTCATGAAGCTTCTTCAAAGCATGGAGAGGTACAAAGTTGAAAAGTATTGATATGAGGGGCAAAGGGGAAGTTAGTTTTCCAGAGGCAAAGCGCGTGCCTGGGTGCTGTTTGCACAGCCAGGTAAAATCCTTTGCTTCGGTTCTGGTCTTCCTCTTTCCCACCAACACTTGCCCTCCAATGCTTCTTACCCCACACACCTTCCACTTCTTTAAACCCCCAGTCCCCCATTGCTGAAACTGCCATTGGTGAATTCCACCAGAAACGGAGTAGGAGTTTAAGGGTTTTTTGAGGAGACTCCTCCTCCCAAAGTAAAGGTCTTTGGAGCCATCAGGTGGGCTCCAGAGGCCTCAATGGTGACAGCCCCAGCTGCCACCAAATCCACAGGGGCCTCCGCTGCTAGTGAATTCACCTGAAGCAAGGCTCGGGTTTTACCCTTTGCCCAGGCCAGGAACCCTGAGTCTGTTCAAAAGACTCATTCCAAGGTGGGTCTTTGGAGCCGTCAGGAGGGCTCCAGGGTCTCAACGGTGACTGCTCCAGCTGCCACCACATCCACAGGGGCCTCTGCTGCTAGGCAGAATGCCCTGAAGTAAAGGCTCAGGTCCGTTCTTTGGGCCCCAGGCAAGAAATCCTGAGCCTGTCAAAAGGAAGCCTGTGGAAACTAGTTCCATGGGTAAACAACCCCTCTAAAGGGCTCACAAGATCCTGGAAAAGGGGCAGCCTAAAGGTGTAGCAAACCTTGGGCCACAGTGCTGCCAAACACCTTATGAAAAATATTTTAAAGAACTGATACCCTAATCCAATGGAACTGTCAGGGAATTCATGCAAATGGGAAGAAACTGCAACATCTGATAAACCTTCATGTAACCAGTTTGTGTATGATTCAAGAATTATGACCTGGGAAATCATCTGATTTTCCCCGAGGGGGATTCCAAATTCAAGGCCATTATGGGACTTTTGACAATGGACCTCATGGAGGGGTAGCAGTACGTCAGGATATTCCTTTTTCCAGGCCATCCACCTGCAGACAACACTGCCAGGTGAAGGCTGTGAAGAATAGGCTTGACACGACTTACACTGTTGCATCCATCTACCTTCCTCCACATAAGCCTGAACATTAATGATTTGGAAGATATACTTGGGCACAGTTGCCACATCCATTTCTACTCTTGGGAGATTTCAATGGTCGGCATCACCTCTGGGGGGACACTTTGGGGCCCAAATCCCCGAGGAAGGGCCTTGGAGTCCTTGCTCCTAAGAGTAATGCAGTTTTATTGAACATGACACTCCCCACATTTCCAAATTAAAACTGGGACATTCTCCAATATAGACCGGTCAATTGTCTCACCTGATTCACAGATGAATTTCACTTGGCAGGTTATGGAAGACTTACATGGAAGCGACCACTTTCCAATACTTTTGGAGGAGGTGAATGGTATTCCCCGCGAAAGGAGTGCAGAGATGGCGACTTGGGAAAATGCGGACTGGAATCTTTTTAGATCAACTGCAGTATTGCATTTGGGTCTGTAAATGATTGCCAGTGTCTTTAAAATGCTGTTAATCACTCACATCACGAATCACCTTGCAGCAGAAGCATCCATTCCCAAAAGTAGCGGGCATTACCGTCAAAATCCAGTACCATGGGGGTCTAATGAATGCCAACAAGCTGTCAGAGCAAGAAAGCTGAAAATTAAGGCAGTTGAAACAACACCCCAGCAATGTAACCTTGATCCATTACAAAAAGACCCGAGCCAAGGCCAGGCCATCCCCGTGACCTCCATCATCCATTACCTCATGACCTTCATGATCATCCATTACCTCATCATCCTTATAACCTTCATCATCCCCATTACCTCACAACCGTCATATTCACCTTTACCTTATTTTCAAAAAATACTTCTATCATCCCCATTACCTCCATCGTCCCCATTTCCTCATCACCAACTATTCCATCCTCATCCCTTTACCTCCATCATCCATTACCTCATCACCAACTATTACCTTCATCATCCCCAATTACCTCATCACCACCATTACCTCCATCATCCCCATTACCTCATCACCAACCATTACCTCCATCATCCCCTTTACCTCCATCATCTCCATTACCTCAGAGCTCCCCAAAGCTATGGTCCCGACGATGACACCGAAGATCTTGAGCGGCGCCCCTAGGTCAATTCGGAGCCAGCCATTGCTTACTTGGACCGTACCATAGCAGCATTGGGTGTCGGCACTGGTCCATTTGAGGCACGTCACCTCGTCCACAGCGTGTGTAACAGGGGATCTGGGTGAATAAGATGGGGAGAGATGTATCAATTATTGGAGAAAAAGTACTGAGGGTAAAGAGGGGCGGGGGGAGGTTTCATTTCGTCTTTGAGGGAAAATGTAAGTGTGTTTTATCCATCTGTTTCGTCAGATGTAGTGAGTTGTTTACAAGCGCGTGTGTGTGTGTGTGTGCGTGCGAGCAGATGATTACAGTGTGTTAGATGGTTAAGCTTGTTTTGATATTTTTTTCCATTTTTATATGGGTTTCCTGAGGTGCTAATTCAATTGATGTTATGCTTCAGATAAGTTTACATTTAATGATCTTTTATAACCCGTTTCCAACCTTAGCTATCCTCAATATTCTGTAGTTTATTTATTAATTTTGTTTTCTGTTTATCTTTTACCCCGGACCCCCTGTTTTCACTCAGCGATATTAAAAATGAGAACGGCTACGGCTTTTTTAACAATATGCACAGTCCGTATTCTGATTAAAAATCCTAAGGGAGTCGATCGAAAGCGAGAAAAATGTCAAAAATGCAGTCGATTCGAACTGTCCAACATTCGCATTGTTGGCCAGAATGTAAACTCTTAATGGAACCCTTACCGTAACTCAACCAGGGTATGTGATCCCGTTACCTAAAACTGGGCGTTTGAAAGCTCGGTTGACACTCCACGCGGAGAAAAAGTGCATGACGCCGAATGTGCGGTCGCTGGAGGAGTCGACACCCACCACAACACATTTAAGATCTGTACAGAGTAAGAAAGAGGGAGAAGTTCAGAGGAATTGAGAAATAATAGTTACAATATACATAAAAAGACAGGTAGCCAAGCCCACCTGTACAAGCCTGCCAGGAAGTATAAATACCATATATATATATTATATATATATATATACAATGTCTATATCATATATATATATATATATTATATAATAATATATATATATATATATATATATATATATATATATATATATATTGTTTTTGTGTGTGTGTGTGTGTGTTGTGTGTGTGTGTGTGTGTGTGTGTGTGTGTGTGTGTGTGTTGCGTGTGTATGTGTGTGTG
>NC_051390.1:26847268-26882571 GCF_015228065.2 Penaeus monodon
AAACATGTGTAGTTATCCACAACTGGTACAAATGCTATGTTGATTGGTTCATTGTCTGGAAAAGGCATGCATGCACGAGAGCATGCTCACATCACACTGTTTCCTTCTGCAAGATCGCGTGTGATTACCCTCTCATCCAAAGCCTCGATTACGAGGCGACCGAAGCAGTGATGTTAAATGTGTTTGGTGGAACTCTGATACTTCAGAACTACTCTGCATATGCCACACACTTAAAACTTTCCTTTTATCATATGTTATTTGATTTCAATATATTTCTGTTATCTTGCCTAATAATGAGTTTGGATGTAAAAGCAAGTCGCATGACGGACAAGTCGGATCTCGGCGACGCACGCAGGTCGCAAGTGACACATACAACGTGTCATGCAACTTCTGCATGAAAGGTTTCATATATTTTCGGATATTCGTTTTCAGATTGCATGTCTCGTGCGACGTGTGAAAGCGGCCTTGTTTGACCCATTTTTCGAATTTGCTTGATTTTTTTTTTTCTGCTATAAATATCACCACTTAGTATTTGTTAACATTATGACTATTGCAATGTCATTGAAATACTAGTAACAATAAAAACAATATATGTATCTTATATTTTCATAACTCAAAGAAAATGGTACACGAGTGACTAATAACTGAATTCTTTTTGACTAAACACGTGTGTAGCAACCTGTTTGCAAACACAATCATTGAACTAAATTCCCAGGTCCCCTGCTACCAACGCCGTAGACGAGGCGACTTGCCTCGAATGGAGTAAGAGCAACACCAAATGCTGTCATGTCACGTACCTAGTAGAGAATCCCTGGATCGTGATTGACCTCGGGGCGCCGCTCAAGGTCTTTGCGGTCATCGTCGCATCCAAAAAGTGCTTGGGCTTACAGGTAACGGAAATGATGTGGTACTGGTTCCTGATGAGGTAATGGGATGATGGTAGCGGGGATCAGTTAAGGGAGTATTGAAGCAATGTAAATAAACCGTCAAAAAAAAAAAGAAAAAAAAGCATGTCCGCATATTTGGTTGTTCTCCCCTTTTCTTATTTTTATTCACAATTTCTTCAGCATGAATTATGCACCTATCATAGTATTATCATGGCGATTTCCAATAGTTTGCACTTTACGTGTTATCCCAGGTACGTGTCGGCTCGGAACTGCAAAAAGGGTGACTTCCGATCCTATGAACTGTTCGCCGAAGCTTCCACTTCAAATACTAAGGAAGTGGTTACGTAAAGCACACAAAATACCCACCCATTCTCGGCCGCTACGTCAGCCTACAGTATCATGGAATTGGAAATCTTTATGTGTGCGACGTGAAGGTTCTAGCTGACGACTAAGAGAACAGTGGGAGTGGTTCCTTTTCAGTAGGTTGGGGTATACATTGAGAAAAAGTAAATAATAAAAAAAGAGAAAAAAGAAAGAAAGATAGATAGATCATTCGAGTCTTGTACTAAATTTGTAACTTTGATCAGCACAGCAAACATATAAATGTATTAAAGATATTTCACTATATTCCTTTAAATTTGTTGCCGTAGTGATTTCATTAGAATGAATAGGATAAGGGCTGAAAGTGAGGGAGAGTTATTATAAGGGACTTAAAACCCTGGACTTCAGGTAAAGGAATTCTTACAACCTCCCCTGGAACGTATGGTCTAGCGTGATCCAGGTCCCAAGCTCGTTCATGGATACCCAAAGTTCAGATATGAGAGTTTTAGTTCTTGTTTAGAGGCTTCATGATAGTTTTATAACATAAGTGGAAGGATTATTTTTAAAGGAAGGATTATTTTTAAAGGAAGGATTGTTTTTTAAAGTTAAAGGATTTATTTTAAGATTATTTTTAAAAGGGAAGGATTATTTATAAAGGAGAAGGGCCCCTTTTGCGGTTATTTGTCTTATGACTCGAAAATATATAGAGGCGGATCTTTTGCCCTTCTGCAGTCCTACGGTTTATGTGTAAAAGAAACAGCTTGTCAAGGTTTCATCCTCATAATTTACTTAAATACACGTGCTCTTGTGATTCCAGCTCAGATGTTTAGAAAATATAATTCTGTTCATGGTCCTTTAAGAAATGTCTAAATTAGATTATATTAGTGGAGTAGTGTTCCAACATTTGAGAAACAGTACGCGAAAACACTATATCCTACTGTTGAGTAATTACATTTAGTCATATTGTAAAACCAAGATATTAAGGTATATGTAATGCACAATTCACTCAAGCAGCTGTAAAGTATGTGTTTGAATGCATTCGGCGTTCATGTGCGTGGAATGGATGTGAATCCTATTATTGGAGGAAAAGCCCATTTCCATGTTAAATATTTTAGTCAATAAGAGACCAAGACGGACTCCTGGTATCTTTCCTTTTCACGGACAGGGATAAATGAATATGCTTTTATTTTCCTCTACTAGATATATTAGAAGCATCCCTGTTTCATCAGTTCCGAAAAAAAAAAATTAAATGTATATAAGTATGTAAAGTTTAAAGAAAGGTCATGAACTCGTTACAAATCCTTAATAATAACATAAACGTTATAGAAGACCCCTCAATGCAGAAATAAAAACAAGATAGGGATACAGTTAATATTCTGAATCCATTTGGCTACTAAACGCACTCACCATATACAGTCAAGTCAATGTCTTTTGCTTCATAATATAGTGATGTTTCTGCGGACCTAATGTAATGATTACCAAGTTTTTGTTTTACCTTTTTTTTTTGTTTATGGTAATTACGCTAATTACAATAACGTTGTTTAAGATTTTCTTATATGTATCATCAGATATGATAAGTACTTATCAGGGTTTACAAAACAATGTTATGTTTGCAGCTTACCTCTTCACCTTGTTAACAATTAAGCCCGAATAAAAAAAAGGGAGTTTAAGTTTTCATTTAACATATACTCCAAAAAAGTTGTTGTTTTCTGTTCCAAGTCAAATATTTCTTAACACTATGTCACCGAACACTTAAAGCTTGTCCCCAAAATGCTGCAATTTCGGGAGCGGATAAGGATAAATCCGATATGCGAAGCTTAGCTTCACCCGGGTTATGCCCATGAAGGAAGCTCGGCCTGTGTCGACTAATGCCGACTCGCTCACGTGTGTCAGCTGAAGCAGTAACCTCCAGACGGCAATCGCAACTTCTCGCGCCTGGGCGGGGCGCGAACCGCCGACCCCTCGGATGAGAAGCCGACACTTTACCACTGTACTAGCCCGGAGGCTTCGAAAATAACATTTTCACTTTCCTTTAGTGAGCAGCTACTTGGGATCGGTGTACCATTTTTTAAAATGAAAAGCTGGCATCTTGAAGACTTAGAGTTTATGATCTTAACATCCAGATTTGATGTTTTAGACAAATGTCATGCTGATAACTTATGTGTGAAGGAAATGGATAATACGTGTAAAAAATATATATTTTCATGTGAATTTTCACACGTGTCGATTGTTTACTTTCGAAGCTAAAATTACAACTTGTTAAGAAGTATGGTTTTATAGCGTACTTTTCTCCAGTCTCCGAACACCCTCCCTCCATAGCCACGCCCTCCTGCCATGCCCATACCCTTCCTCTATACCTAAAGTCCGTTTAAATGTCTATAGGCTCGACCCACTCCCCTGGCCACACATCAATACTTACACTTTAGACATAATAATAACATCAATATATTAGTGATGGTAACATTAGTCAAGATCATGTAATGACGATGATAATGCAATCACACAACACACACACACACACACACACACACACACACACACACACACACACACACACACACACACACACACACACACACACACACACACACACACACAGATATATGATTGTAGTGGCCCGAATGATGGGCCCTACAAGAGTATGGGAGGTGGGCGAGCTTAGGGCGTAAGGTAGACAACCTAGAAGTCTTGGCTCCTTTATTGTCAAGTAATGATGGAGTGCTACTGCTCCCAGGAGCGAGATTTTGCTCCTTGGCTCCTTGCATGTAGTCTGCCTGTCATCGTTGTAAGTCACGTATTTAGCATGTAACAACCGATGATTAACAAGGAAGTGTTGCAGCAATACATTGAACTTGTGGATGGGGGCAGACAACACAACATTGGAATGTGGTAAGAAGAGATGAATATTCTGTTGAAAAATGATCATGAGCATATGCATTTGTATATGCATGTGAATGTACTCGGATTATAACGAAGCATATTTTCTGCTTATTGAAATAATAGATACATATATAAAAGCTTTGGTTTTACGATAAAAGACAAGTATGCCAATTTTCTCTACGCAAACTTGTATTAACCAAGAGATGGAAAATAAAAAATGCATAAATGGTAAATAAAAGTAGAGCAAGATGAACTACCAAAGCCATTACACACACACACATGGGTGTGTGTATACAATATATAATCACACACACATATATACACATACACAAACACATATACATACACATACACACACATACACATTCACACACGCACATACACACATATAAATATGTGTGTTTATATGTATGTGTGTTATATATATATATATATATATATATATATATATATATATATATATATATATATATATATATATACATATATATATACATATATATATATATGAACCGTATTCATGTTGATAAATGTATAAAAGGTATGAATGAGAAAGAATACCTTCACAATACAAAGATGTATTTGACCGGTTTCGATTGTGCCTCGTCGGAAATACATGAAAATACATGTATTTCTGACGAAGACACATCGCTTTTCGTTTGAGATTTGCGAAGTTCTGGCTTCGCCAGGGCCTTTCACTTTTGGCCCGGCCTGTGTCAGCTTTTTATGGCTGTCTCATTTTGTTCTCTGACACTCGGTTCTTACTGGTAGGATTGCCAGCAGGCGCTCCTGTTGCCGTGGTGTAAGCATCTCGCATAATCTCTACCAGCACGACGGCTGTGTTCTGGGGGCCTTGTCTCAAGAATTGCGTGTGCACACAATTCTCTAAGTAATGTACAAGTGTGGTGTTCGGCTCACCACAATGCATGCAACCCCTCTCTTCACGTTCTATTGTTTGTATGATCTCCCATGCACAGTGGTAACCTAGGCGCATTCTGTGCAGAATGACTTCGGTACCTCTGTTGTTTATTTCAGAGAGTGCCAGTGGTTCATAGCCGGTGGCGTCTGAGTACCAGCTGGCCGAGGGGGAGGATCTCGTTTCCTCTCTGTGAAGCTGCAGGAGGAAGGAGGTTGCCATCACCGTACACTTCTTCTAAGTAATTTTCGGCTCTGATATATTATCATGGGATTAGGGGGCATACCCCTGCCAACTTCGGTTAGTCTGTCAGCAAGCTCATTCCCTCTGATCCCTATGTGGCTTAGAACCCAGTTTATGATAATTCTTCAACACTGTGCAAGAATGCTCTGTGCCAGTGTGAGGATGGTAGTCAGAAGGTAGATATTGTCAGTGGGTGAGCACTGCTGAAGACAGTCGATGGCTCCTTGGAGTCTGTACGTATGACCACGTGTCCTTCCCTCACGGACGCGTGGCTCAGTGCTCCAATGATAGCAACTGCCTCTGCCTGTAGCGAGGAGGTGTTGTCTGTTACCCTCATGGATTTTGTGGCATCCCTTGCTGCGAAGCCGGCGCCTGCAGTGTGGGTCAAGGGATCGACCGATCCATCCGTGTAATATGTTCTGCTGCCCGGAGGAGTGATGGTTGCGATGACCCTCTGGGTTTCTGTCTTTAGGCTAGGCGTGGAATATTCATTCTTTTTGGTTGCCAGTCTCATGACCGAGAACTCTATCGAGGTTTGTGCCCAACTTCGACAAAGTCAGGTTGGGGGGAGTCCATGCCCTTGGCGAGAAGTGGTTCTTTGAGCTGATGGCGTATTAACACCCTGGCTGTGTGAGACAGCCAGGAGTTGTTTGCAAACAGCTCGTTATCTTGTTCTAGGTGTCTGACTATTTTATGTCTTAGGCTTCTATTCCTGGGAGCCTGGATGACCTTTGATATAAATTGGGCTGCCATTAGATCTATTCGTGAGGCCAAGGGCAGACGGTTTGCCACCAGTAGGAGGTTGAGGACCTCTGCCCACCTTGGTAAGGATAAGTCCAATATGCGAAGCTTAGCCTCGCCCGGGCTATGCCATGAGGGGAGCCCGGCCTGTGTCGACTAATGCCGACTCGGTTACGTGTGTCAGCTAGTGCTGACTCGGCTGATCCTAGTCCTTACCCGCCGTGGTGCCCAGCCACAGCAGTAACCTCTAGGCGACAATTGCAACTTCTCGCGCCTGGGCGGGGCGCGAACCGCCGACCCCTCGGATGAGAGGTGCCCCAAGGTGGGCCCGGAGGCCCACCTTGGGGCACTCAGAATGACCCTGGCAACTTCGTTTTGGACTACGTCTACAATGGGCCTGACAGCATGTGCATAGAATGATCTTAGTACTCTGTGTCTGGCCCCTATGCATCTTCCACTCATTGCTCTCATGACGGACAGTCTTGATTTTGTTCAGCCAACCAGGTACTGGACCTCCTTCTGGAAGGAGAGGGTCCGGTCTATCTTTAACCCAAGGTAGAGGTAGTCCTGAACCCACTCCAAGTCCATTCCCTAAATTTTCAGACTTGTGCCTTGAACTCTCTGTCTCGGATACGAGATCCAGACAACGCTGGGCTTTGTTTAGGCAGTGTGCTCCAGTGGAGATGATAGCAAGATCGTCTGCATAGGAGATGATCTTGCACCCCACTGGGAGGTTTATGTTGAGGTGACCTTGGAATTTGACTGGTTGTTCTATTCCTAAAGTAGTCACCAATCCAGGCCAAGAGCTTACCTCTGATTCCTTTTTGGATCAGGCTCTCCTGAATGGCAAAAGGTTTTGCCAATTCAAAAGCCTTCTCCAGGTCATGGAATACTACCACAGATGTGCCCGAGCTTATTGTGCTCAAGAGAGTGGCTATGCTGTGTGCTGTGCTCATGCCCCTGGTGAACCCGTGGAGGTGTTCATGTGGGGGACCCATTTTCCATCGGAGCCGGTTCAGAACCATCCTCTCGGCCGTCTTGGCCAGACAGCTGAGGAGAGAGATGGGCGGTACTTCCTTGGCTCCTTTGGTTTAGGGATGGGAACTCTGGTAGCCCCCTTCCAACTCTTGGGTAGAGTGGAAGTTTCCCAGGACTTGTTGATGAGTTGCAGGAATGCAACCTCACCTACTAGTCCCAGGTGGGAAATGATGGGGTACGAGATCCCATCAGAGCCCGGGGCTGTTACAACTGGTTTTACATGCATTTCTTAGTTCCCTCAGAGAAAAGATAACGTCTGAGTTATCGGGTTCGGCTGCCCTTTCTCTGATATGAGCAAGTCTGTCTGGTTGTAGGCATTCTTGTCTTTCCCTCAGTTCAGCTGGCAGGCTGTTGCTACTTGTTCTCGCAGAGAACTCGTGCGCCAGTCTATTCCCTCTGACTGGGGGTCATGGTGCATGCATCACGGGGCTGAGCGGCTGGTAGCTCGCTTGACCCGTTACCATAGCTCTGAGAGGGTGGTATGGTGGTCGAAGGACTCACACCATTCCCCCCCCTAACGGAAGCCGCCTTGCCGCGGTGGGGGGGCTTGAGGTCCCAATGATCTGGTGAGCTGGACCAGAGGGCTACCCATACTGGAGGGGTCACCAGTGAGGGATGAAACAAAATGGCTTCCTGGTGCACCAAGGCCTATGAGAGGGGATGGTGCACCCACCCCTGGTTCATCTCATCTTGGACCAGGGAGAACTCTCCCACGTGTGTTTGCCGTGCGTGGCATCCCGTAATACCAGGAGACAGGAGTCCTGGAGGTTGAGCGATGCTGCACGCTGCACCCTGCAGCTAGCAACACACCTCTTTGGTCCTTTATTCTGGTTAGACGGGTGGCTTGATCAAGGCCTGGTCAAGTCAATCGGCTGGTCAAATATGGCTAGGGTCAAGCAGGTACTATTCAGTCGGCAGCGCATAGGTCCCGCGACTGCCATCAGTACTGTAACAGTGGCTGTGTATATTTCCTCATTACCCCTGTGGCTGTTGGGAGATTTTGAGCCCAACTATAGCTTCCCCTCGTTGGACTCCATGGTGGGTGGGGGGGGTGAGGAAATGAAGAATTCTAACTTGTATGAGTACTACAAATTTACAAAGATCTAGCCCTCTCCCTGACGATCTACGTAATCCCCCAACCATTCCCTCTAGAACATCACATGTTGTCACTCTGCAGCCTTTCCAGCTTCCAAAGGGCAAGAATGGGAATTGTAATGGTTCCCGGGCTCCCAAACCAGGTAAGAAGGGGAAAAGTCCTCCTCAATCCACTAAGGAAATCTTACCTGGTAAATATGAGAGTATTTCATATAGTAAGTACCTAGTAGTGAAGACCATTGATGGTGTATCAATCATGGATCTTGATATTTTTGAAGTACATAGGAAAATAGTTGAGGTATGTCAACGTGATCCTCGCATCACCCCACAGCGAGATGGTAGCCTGATAGTTGAGGTTTCGTCACCAGATGAGAGTGACCGTCTGCATGCGATATGCAACATCCCTGGGGCTCAAGTTTCATGTTCTCCTCACAAAACCCTCAATCAGTGTAAGGGAATTGTCTTTTCCCGAGACCTGATGAGGTATTCTGAGGAGAAACTGTTAGAGGAACTAGAGAATTTTAATGTAGTGGCAGTAAAACGTTTTAAGAAGAAAGTTGACAGTTTGGAACAGTCTACACCAGCTCTCCTTCTAACTTTTAATATGTTGGTCCTTCCAGAATCAGTTAAGTTGGCATGGTACCACCTCAAGGTAAAGCCATATGTGCCCAACCCTATGCGGTGCTTCCACTGCTAGGGTTATGGGCATGGAGCCAACTCTTGCCGTTTTAAGGAAAATGGACAACCAAGAGTATGTGTAAAGTGTGGTACGACAGGTCATCAAGGAGATGACAACTGTCCAGGTCCAATATGCTGTTACCACTGCAAAGAAGCTCATGAAGCTTCTTCAAAGCAGTGTAAAGGTACAAAGTTGAAAAAGTATTGATAATGAGGAGCAAGGAGAAAGTTAGTTTTCCAGAGGCAAAGCGACGTGCCTGGGTGCTGTTTGCACAGCCAGGTAAATCCTTTGCTTCGGTTCTGGCTCATCCTCTTTCCCACCAACACTTGCCCTCCAATGCTTCTTACACCACACACTCTTCCACTTCTTTTAAACCTCAGTCCCCAATTGCTGAAACTGCCTTTGGTGAATTCCACCAGAAACGGAGCAGGAGTGAAGGGTCTTTTGAGGAGACTCCTCCTCCCAAAGTAAGGTCTTTGGAGCCATCAGGTGACGCTCCAGAGGCCTCAATGGTGACAGCCCCAGCTGCCACCATATCCACAGGGGCCTCCGCTGCTAGGCAGAATGCACCTGAAGCAAAGGCTCGGGTTTACCCTTTGCCCAGGCAAAGGAACCCTGAGTCTGTTCAAAAGACTCATTCCAAGGTGGGGTCTTTGGAGCCGTCAGGAAGGGCTCCAGGGGTCTCAACGGTGACAGCTCCAGCTGCCACCACATCCACAGGGGCCTCTGCTGCAAGGCAGAATGCCCCTGAAGTAAAGGCTCAGGTCCGTTCTTTGCCCAGGCAAAGAAATCCTGAGCCTGTCAAAAGGAAGCCTGTGGAAACTAGTTCCATGGGTAAACAACCCCTCTAAAGACTCACAAGATCCTGGAAAGGGACAGCCTAAAGGTGTAGCAAACCTTGACCACAGGTGCTGCTAAACACCTTATGAAAAAATAGTTTAAAGAACTGGATACCCTAATCCAATGGAACTGTCAGGGAATTCATGCAAATTGGGAAGAACTGCAACATCTGATACCTTCATGTAACCCAGTTTGTGTATGATTACAATAGATTATAACCTGGGGAAATCATCTGATTTCCCTGAGAGGATTCCAAATTTTAGGCCATTATGGGACTTTTGACAATGGACCTCATGGAGGAGTAGCAGTACGTCAGGATATTCCTTTCCAGGCCATCCACCTGCAGACAGCACTGCAGGTGAAGGCTGTGAGAATAGGCTTGACACGACTTTACACTGTTGCATCCATCTACCTTCCTCCACATAGCCTGAACATTAATGATTTGGAAGATCTACTTGGGCAGTTGCCACATCCATTTCTACTCTTGGGAGATTTCAATGGTTGGCATCACCTCTGGGGAGACACTTTGTGCAACCCTCGAGGAAGGGCCTTGGAGTCCTTGCTCCTAAGAGTAGATGCAGTTTTATTGAACAGTGACACTCCCACACATTTCCAAATTCAAACTGGGACATTCTCCAATATAGACAGGTCAATTGTCTCACCTGATTCACAGATGAATTTCACTTGGCAGGTTATGGAAGACTTACATGGAAGCGACCATTTTCCAATACTTTTGGAGGAGGTGAATGGTATTCCAGCGAATGGAGTGCAGAGATGGCGACTTGAACATGCGGACTCGAATCTTTTTAGATCAACTGCAGTATTGCATGGATCTGTGAATGATTTCCAGTGTCTTCAAAATGCTGTTAATCACTTCACATCACGAATTCACCTTGCAGCAGAAGCATCCATTCCCAAAAGTAGCGGGCATTACCGTCTACCTCCAGTACCATGGTGGTCTAATGAATGCCAACAAGCTGTCAGAGCAAGAAAAGCTGCATTAAGGCAGTTAAAACGACGCCCCAGTGATGTAACCTTGATCCATTACAAAAAGACCCGAGCCAAGGCCAGGCCATCCCCGTGACCTCCATCATCCATTACCTCATGACCTTCATGATCATCCATTACCTCATCATCCTTATGACCTTCATCATCCCCATTACCTCACAACCTTCATATTCACCTATTACCTTATTAGCAACAAGTACTTCTATCATCCCCATTACCTCCATCGTCCCCATTTCCTCAAAACCAATCATTACCTCCATCACCTTTATCCCCATCTCCATTACCTACATGAACCCCTTTACCTCCATCATCCCCATTACCTCATCACCAACTATTCTCTCCATCATCCCCTTTACCTCCATCATCCCCATTACCTCAGAGCTCCCCAAAGCTATGGTCCCGACGATGACACCGAAGATCTTGAGCGGCGCCCCGAGGTCAATTCGGAGCCAGCCATTGCTTACTTGGACCGTGCCGTAGCAGCATCGGCACTGGTCCATTTGAGGCACGTCACCTCGTCCACAGCGTGTGTAACAGGGGATCTGGGTGAATAAGATGGGGAGAGATGTATCAATTATTGGGGAAAAAGTACTGAGGGTAAAGAGGGGCGGGGGGAGAGGTTTCATTTCGTCTTTGAGGGAAAATATAAGTGTGTTTATCCATCTGTTTCGTCAGATGTAGTGAGTTGTTTACAAGCGCGTGTGTGTGCGTGTGTGCGTGCGAGCAGATGATTACAGTGTGTCAGATGGTTAAGCTTGTTTTGATATTTTTTCCATTTTTATATGGGTTTCCTGAGGTGCTAATTCAATTGATGTTATGCTTCAGATAAGTTTACATTTAACGATCTTTTATAACCCGTTTCCAACCTTAGCTATCCTCAATATTATGTAGTTTATTTATTAATTTTGTTTTCTGTTTATCTTTTACCCCGGACCCCCTGTTTTCACTCAGCGATATTAAAAATGAGAAAGGCTACGGCTTTTTTAACAATATGCACAGTCCGTATTCTGATTAAAAATCCTAAGGGAGTCGATCGAAAGCGAGAAAATGTAAAAAATGCATTCGATTCGAACTGTCCAACATTCGCATTGTTAGCCAGAATGTAAACTCTTAATGGAACCCTTAACCATACTCACCCAGGATATGTGGCCCCGATACCTAAAACTGGGCGTTTGAAAGCTCGGTTGACACTCCACGCGGAGAAAAAGTGCATGACGCCGAATGTGCGGTCGCTGGTGGAGTCGACACCCACCACAACACATTTAAGATCTGTACAGAGTAAGAAAGAGGGAGAAGTTCAGAGGAATTGAGAATTAATAGTTACAATATACATAAAAATACAGGTGGCCAAGCCCACCTGTACAAGCCTGCCAGGAAGTATAAAATACCAATATATATATATATATATATATATATATATATATATATATATATATATATATATATATATATATATATAAAACAATGTCTATATCAATATATATATATATATATATATATATATATATATATATATATATATATATGTGTGTGTGTGTGTGTGTGTGTGTGTGTGTGTGTGTGTGTGTGTGTGTGTGTGTGTGTATGTGTGTGTGTGCGTGTGTGTGTGTGTGTGTGTGTGTGTGAATATATATATATATATATATATATATATATATATATATATATATATATATATATATATATATATATGCATGTATGTATGTATCCATATGTGTATACATATGCATATATACATATATATAAAAGTGTGTGTGTACGTGTACACACTCACACATACTTATATATGTATGTATGTTTATAATGTTTTAGGAAATGACTTTTTACCGCATTTTAGTCACTTTCTTGGCCCACAACATTTAAACTGAAAAACACATCTAATTTAAAGCAGCCGTTTTCTCGATAGTTGAATTGTGTTCCCATCATTGATATACAACTAATAATCTGAGTCATAGAGTATTTTTATTTAATTTTCTAATATCCTGCATGCGCTTATATGTATACATAGCTAGATTAACAACAGTATTCTTTGGATATGAAAACTAGTCAAGCCAAAAAGTGGATGAATTGAATAATGATGACAATACATCTAGAAAACATGAATTGCTCTATATTTCGACCAGTACCATTGCATAAACTAATAGGGATGAGGAGGTAAAGGGAATGAAATAATGGGGCTGATGAGGGACTGGTTGATTATGAATTTATGGTGATGATTCATTAATGGGGTCGATGAGGTAATGGGGATGATTAGGTAAAGGGGATGTGAGGCACTGGTTGATTATGAGGTAAAGGGGACGATGAGGTAAACGAGATGATGAGGTTCACATTCTCCCTCCTACACTTACTCAGGTAGGTGTACCCAGCAGCGCCTTTCTAGGAAGTAATTTCATTCTGGACTTATGAAGTGTAAAATCCTCAACATGACTATGCGAAATGTGCAGATATAAATCAGCCAAAGTATATTGCGAGTATAAAACAAAAGCTGGCGCTGGTTCCCATAGGAATACTTAACGCGAATTAAAAACTGAGGCAATTTTCTCAAGTAGATGAATAAATGAACAGTGTAATCTAAAACTGAAATAACTCTCTTGATAATGATTACTGGTAAGAATAATTTTCTTATTCATTACTTCTTACTGCAATTTGAAACTCCACGCTATCATGCATGGACGTAAATGCATTAATTGTATGAGTCTTCTCCTTTTTCACTGAATTTAGTGCAAATCTGAATACGAAATAAAGGTTAATATATTCATACTTAGATACATATGTAGACACACACACGCATAAATAATAAATAGATAAATATATATATATATATATATATATATATATATATATATATATATATATATATATGTATATATGTGTGTGTGTGTGTGTGTGTGTGTGTGTCTGTGTGTGTGTGTGTGTGTGTGTGTGTGTATGTGTGTGTGTACTTATATATATACTTAAGAAAATAGCCTAAGAATATGGGTTGTAAATTTTTTATTCCTTTTGAAAGAATTTGTAATATCTATGAAGACACAATTCAATCTACAGGAAAATATCCTCTATGGTAAACAGTATACATGTACAACAAAACCGGGAAAATTCTTATTCATCTGATTATACTGAACAAGTCCCAAACAGTCTTCAAATTTTAAAGTCAGATGAACATATTGTATTAACAAAAGAAAAGAGACAAAGCCTTATTGAATAGAACTGATTACATTGCCAAACTTTCTTCTATACTTTCTGATTTCTCTAAATTCCAACTGTTGTATGTTAACCTGGCCTTTAAAACAATCCTCGATGAAATTTTATATGAATTTTCAGCTGGTTTTCGTGCTGGTGTTATGCATGGTCTCCCAAAAGCACAGAAACCAGGAATACATGTTAGTCCTATTATTCATCTGTTGGCACTTTCACTTGTAACCTGGCTAAATTTCTTCTACAAATCATTCACCCTCTAACGTATAATGAATACATGATTTCCAACTCGTCGAATTTCGTGAATGAAATGAGTCATTTAAGATTTGAAGACACCATAACTATGGCTAGTTTTGATGTCGAGTCTTTGTTTACGAACGTACCTCTTGCTGAGACCACACAAATCATCACTTACGATACAAGAGCTGAATCCCTTTCACAATTTGGTTTAGAAAAGAAACAGTTAATTTCTCATTTAAATATTGTCACAAAAGATTCAGCATTTACTTTTGACAACTGTTTCTACACTCAGATCGATGGAGTTGCTATGGGTTCTACCATTGGCCCTAGTTATGCTAATGCTTTTTATGTTATCATGAAATGAACTGGCTACAAAATTGCCCACTAGAATTTAAACCCTTGTTTTACAAAAGATATATAGATGATACTTTTCCCTTGTTCAAACATCTATCACATGTACAACTGTTTCTATCCTACCTTAATGACCACTTCAGTGCGGCATCCGGCTGTGATCGAGCTGGCTATGAGATGTCTGTCGGCCCCCATGGCTCGGGAGCTGATCCCAGCAGCGAGAATAGCCTCCTTCTCCGGGACTTTGCTAGGTCCCAGAAAATGAGGATCTCTGACTCCTAGTACCAGCGCTCCAACCCGCATCGCCCCCCTCATGGAAGCCGCCATGCCGCGGTGGGGGGACTTGAGGTCCCAATGATCTGGTGAACCGGACCAGAGGGCTACCCATACTGGAGGGGTCACCAGTGAGGGATGAGACAAAATGGCTTCCTTGTGCACCAAGGCCTAAGAGAGGAGATGGTGCACCTACCCCTGGTTCATTCCATCTTGGACCAGGGAGAACTCTCCCTCGTGTTTGCCGTGCGTGGCATCCCGTATTACCAGGAGACAGGAGTCCTGGAGGTTGAGCGATGCTGCACGCTGCGCCCTGCAGCTAGCAACACACCTCTTTGGTCCTTTATTCTGGTTAGACGGGTGGCTTGATCAAGACCCAGTCAAGTCAATCGGCTGGTCAAATATGGCTAGGGTCAAGCAATCACTATTCACTCGGGAGCGTATAGGTCCCGCGACTGCCATCAGTACTTTAATAGTGGCTGCGTATATTTCCTCATTACCCCTGTGGCTGTATCTTCCCCTCGTTGGACTCCATGGTGGGTGGGAGGGTGAGGAAATGAAGAATTCTAATTTGTATGAGTACTACAAATTTACAAAGATCTAGCTCTCTCCCTGACGACCTATGCAATCCCCCGACCATCCCCTCTGGAACGTCACATGTCACTTTGGAACCTTTCCAGCTTCCAAGGGCAAGAATGGGAATCATAATGGTTCCTGGGCTCCCAAACCAGGTAAGAAGGGGGAAAGTCTTCCTCAATCCACAAAGGAAATCTTACCTGGTAAATATGAAAGCATTTCATATAACAAGTACCTAGTAGTGAAGACCATTGATGGTGTATCAATCATGGATCTTGATAGTTTTGAAGTACATCGAAAAATTGTTGAAGTATGTCAACGTGATCCTCGCATCACCCCACAGCGAGATGGTAGCCTGATAGTTGAGGTTTCGTCACCAGACGAGTGACCGTCTGCGTGCGATATGCGACATTCCTGGGGCTCAAGTTTCATGTTCTCCTCACAAAACACTCAATTAGTGTAAGGGATTTTTTTTCCCCGAGAACTGATGAGGTATTCTGAGGAGAAACTGTTAGAGGAACTAGAAAATTTTAATGTAGTGGCAGTAAAACGTTTTAAGAAGAAAGTTGATGGTTTGAAACAGTCCTCACCAGCTCTTCTTCTAACTTTTAACACGTTAGTCCTTCCAGAATCGGTTAAGGTAGCATGGTACCACCTCAAGGTAAAGCCATATGTGCCCAACCCTATGCGGTGCTTCCACTGCCAGGGTTATGGGCATGGAGCCAACTCTTGCTGTTTTAACCCTTTACCTGACGCGATTGTATATATACCGTCAAACTTTTTTACCGGTAATCTGTTTCATGGCTATATATGCCATCGAAACTTCCATGGCTTATTATGCAGTTATGGCAAATTATAAGCTTGCTGCGATGGTATAGCCACATAGACAATGTTCAATTCTAATTTGTAAGACCTATCTTATGATCAATATTTCATTTGATATCGAGATATTCAACAAAATGTTATGCAACAAATGCTGTACAACAATTCCCCTAGTCTCGGCCTTCAGACCTCTACTCCATTAACTTATCTGGGCTGTCAGTCAAATTCACATGTGATGATCGCCTCAGGTCTGTGACCTACCGACCAAAAGATGCCGTGTTTACTTTAGAAGGAAACTTATTCACATATATATATATATATATATGTGCATATATATATTATAATATATATAATATATAATTATATATATATATATATAGTAATATATATAGATATATATATATATATAGTATATATATGTGATATATAATATATATATATATATATATATATATATATATATATATAGATATTATATATATATATATATATATATAAATATAATAGATGCATATATATATTATATATATAATATTATATATATAATATATATATATATATATACATATATATAATTATATATATAATATATATATATATATATATATATATTATATATATATATATAATATATATCATTATATATATATATATATTATATCACATATATATATAATATATATAATAAAATATATATTATAATTATTATATAAAATATGTGAATTTTCCTTCTAAAGTAAACACGGCATCTTTTGGTCGGTAGGTCACAGACCTGAGGCGATCATCACATGTGAATTTGGCTGACAGCCCAGAAAAGTTAATGGAGTAGAGGTCTGAAAGCCGAGACTAGGGGAATTGTTGTACAGCATTTGTTGCATAACATTTTGTTGAATATCTCGATATCAAATGAAAATTTGATCATAAGATAGGTCTTACAAATTAGAATTGAACATTGTCTATGTGGCTATACCATCGCAGCAAGCTTATAATTTGCCATAACTGCATAATAAGCCATGGAAGTTTCGATGGCATATATAGCCATGAAACAGATTACCGGTAAAAAAGTTTGACGGTATATATACAATCGCGTCAGGTAAAGGGTTAAAACAGCAAGAGTTGGCTCCATGCCCATAACCCTGGCAGTGGAAGCACCGCATAGGGTTGGGCACATATGGCTTTACCTTGAGTGGTACCATGCTACCTTAACCGATTCTGGAAGGACTAACGTGTTAAAAGTTAGAAGAAGAGCTGGTGAAGACTGTTTCAAACCATCAACTTTCTTTTTAAAAAACTTTTACTGCCACTACATTAAAATTTTCTAGTTCCTCTAACAGTTTCTCCTCAGAATACCTCATCAGTTCTCGGGGAAAAAAACAATCCCCTTTACACTGATTGAGGGTTTTGTGAGGAGAACATGAAACTTGAGCCCCAGGAATGTCGCATATCGCACGCAGACGGTCACTCGTCTGGTGACGAAACCTCAACTATCAGGCTACAATCTCGCTGTGGGGTGATGCGAGGATCACGTTGACATACTTCAACAATTTTTCGATGTACTTCAAAAATATCAAGATCCATGATTGATACACCATCAATGGTCTTCACTACTAGGTACTTGTTATATGAAATGCTTTCATATTTACCAGGTAAGATTTCCTTTGTGGATTGAGGAAGACTTTCCCCCTTCTTACCTGGTTTGGGAGCCCAGGAACCATTACGATTCCCATTCTTGCCCTTGGAAGCTGGAAAGGTTCCAAAGTGACATGTGACGTTCCAGAGGGGATGGTCGGGGGATTGCATAGGTCGTCAGGGAGAGAGCTAGATCTTTGTAAATTTGTAGTACTCATACAAATTAGAATTCTTCATTTCCTCACCCCCCCACCCACCATGGAGTCCAACGAGGGGAAGCTACAGCCACAGGGGTAATGAGGAAATATACGCAGCGACTATTAAAGTACTGATGGCAGTCGCGGGACCTATACGCTCCCGAGTGAATAGTGACTGCTTGACCCTAGCCATATTTGACCAGCCGATTGACTTGATTGGGCCTTGATCAAGCCACCCGTCTAACCAGAATAAAGGACCAAAGAGGTGTGTTGCTAGCTGCAGGGCGCAGCGTGCAGCATCGCTCAACCTCCAGGACTCCTGTCTCCTGGTAATACGGGATGCCACGCACGGCAAACACGAGGGAGAGTTCTCCCTGGTCCAAGATGGAATGAACCAGGGGTAGGTGCACCATCTCCTCTCTTAGGCCTTGGTGCACAAGGAAGCCATTTTGTCTCATCCCTCACTGGTGACCCTCCAGCATGGGTAGCCCTCTGGTCCGGTTCACCAGATCATTGGGACCTCAAGTCCCCCCACCGCGGCAAGGCGGCTTCCATGAGGGGGGCGATGCGGGTTGGAGCGCTGGTACTAGGAGTCAGAGATCCTCATTATCTGGGACCTAGCAAAGTCCCGGAGAAGGAGGTTATTCTCGCTGCTGGGATCAGCTCCCGAGCCATGGGGGCCGACAGACATCTCATAGCCAGCTCGATCACAGCCGGATGCCGCACTGAAGTGGTCATTAAGGTAGGATAGAAGCAGTTGTACATGTGATAGATGTTTGAACAAGGGAAAAGTATCATCTATATATCTTTTGTAAAACAAGGGTTTAAATTCTAGTGGGCAATTTTGTAGCCAGTTCATTTCATGATAACATAAAAAGCATTAGCATAACTAGGGCCAATGGTAGAACCCATAGCAACTCCATCGATCTGAGTGTAGAAACAGTTGTCAAAAGTAAATGCTGAATCTTTTGTGACAATATTTAAATGAGAAATTAACTGTTTCTTTTCTAAACCAAATTGTGAAAGGGATTCAGCTCTTGTATCGTAAGTGATGATTGTTGTGGTCTCAGCAAGAGGTACGTTCGTAAACAAAGACTCGATATCAAAACTAGCCATAGTTATGTGTCTTCAAATCTTAAATGACTCATTTCATTCACGAAATTCGACGAGTTGGAAATCATGTATTCATTATACGTTAGAGGTTGAATGATTTGTAGAAGAAATTTAGCCAGGTTACAAGTGAAAGTGCCAATAGATGAATAATAGGACTAACATGTATTCCTGGTTTCTGTGCTTTTAGGAGACCATGCATAAAACCAGCACGAGAACCAGCTGAAAATTCATATAAAATTTCATCGAGGATTGTTTTAAAGGCCAGGTTAACATACAACAGTTGGAATTTAGAGAAATCAGAAAGTATAGAAGAAAGTTTGTCAATGTAATCAGTTCTATTCAATAAGGCTTTGTCTCTTTTCTTTTGTTAATACAATATGTTCATCTGACTTTAAAATTTGAAGACTGTTTGGGACTTGTTCAGTATAATCAGATGAATAAGAATTTTCCCGGTTTTGTTGTACATGTATACTGTTTACCATAGAGGATATTTTCCTGTAGATTGAATTGTGTCTTCATAGATATTGCAAATTCTTTCAAAAGGAATAAAAAATTTACAACCCATATTCTTAGGCTATTTTCTTAAGTGTATATATAAGTACACATACACACACACACACACACACACACACACACACACACAACATATATATATATATATATATATATATATATATATATATATATATATATATATATATATATAATATATATATATATATAAATATTTATCTATTTATTATTTATGCGTGTGTGTGTCTACATATGTATCTAAGTATAAATATATTAACCTTTATTTCGTATTCAGATTTGCACTAAATTCAGTGAAAAAGGAGAAGACTCATACAATTAATGCATTTACGTCCATGCATGATAGCGTGGAGTTTCAAATTGCAGTAAGAAGTAGTGAATAAGAAAATTATTTTTACCAGTAATCATTATCAAGAGAGTTATTTCAGTTTTAGATTACACTGTTCATTTATTCATCTACTTGAGAAAATTGCCTCAGTTTTTAATTCGCGTTAAGTATTCCTATGGGAACCAGCGCCAGCTTTTGTTTTATATTCGCAATATACTTTGGCTGATTTATATCTGCACATTTCGCATAGTCATGTTGAGGATTTTACACTTCATAAGTCCAGAATGAAATTACTTCCTGGAAAGGCGCTGCTGGGCACACCTACCTGAGTAAGTGTAGGAGGGAGAATGTGAACCTCATCATCTCGTTTACCTCATCGTCCCCTTTACCTCATAATCAACCAGTGCCTCACATCCCCTTTACCTAATCATCCCCATTACCTCATCGACCCCATTAATGAATCATCACCATTAATTCATAATCAACCAGTTCCTCATCAGCCCCATTATTTCATTCCCTTTACCTCCTCATCCCTATTAGTTTATGCAATGGTACTGGTCGAAATATAGAGCAATTCATGTTTTCTAGATGTATTGTCATCATTATTCAATTCATCCACTTTTTGGCTTGACTAGTTTTCATATCCAAAGAATACTGTTGTTAATCTAGCTATGTATACATATAAGCGCATGTAGGATATTAGAAAATTAAATTCAAATACTCTATGACTCAGATTATTAGTTGTATATCAGTGATGGGAACACAATTCAACTATCGAGAAAACGACTGCTTTAAATTAGATGTGTTTTTCAGTTTAAATGTTGTGGGCCAAGAAAGTGACTAAAATGCGGTAAAAAGTCATTTCCTAAAACATTATAAACATACATACATATATAAGTATGTGTGAGTGTGTACACGTACACACACACTTTTATATATATGTATATATGCATATGTATACATATATGGATACACATACATACATGCATATATATATATATATATATATATATATATATATATATATATATATATATATATATATATATATATATATATATATTGCACAAACACACACACACACACATACACACGCACACACACGCACACACACACACACACACACACACACACACACACACACACACACACACACACACACACACACATATATATATATATATAATATATATATATATATATATAATATATATATATATATATATATATTGATATAGACATTGTTATATATATATATATATATATATTGGTATGTTATACTTCCTGGCAGGCTTGTACAGGTGGGCTTGGCTACCTGTCTTTTTATGTATATTGTAACTATTATTTCTCAATTCCTCTGAACTTCTCCCTCTTTCTTACTCTGTACAGATCTTAAATGTGTTGTGGTGGGTGTCGACTCCTCCAGCGACCGCACATTCGGCGTCATGCACTTTTTCTCCGCGTGGAGTGTCAACCGAGCTTTCAAACGCCCAGTTTTAGGTAACGGGATCACATACCCTGGTTGAGTACGGTTAAGGGTTCCATTAAGAGTTTACATTCTGGCCAACAATGCGAATGTTGGACAGTTCGAATCGACTGCATTTTTGACATTTTTCTCGCTTTCGATCGACTCCCTTAGGATTTTTAATCAGAATACGGACTGTGCATATTGTTAAAAAAGCCGTAGCCGTTCTCATTTTTAATATCGCTGAGTGAAAACAGGGGGTCCGGGGTAAAAGATAAACAGAAAACAAAATTAATAAATAAACTACAGAATATTGAGGATAGCTAAGGTTGGAAACGGGTTATAAAAGATCATTAAATGTAAACTTATCTGAAGCATAACATCAATTGAATTAGCACCTCAGGAAACCCATATAAAAATGGAAAAAAATATCAAAACAAGCTTAACCATCTAACACACTGTAATCATCTGCTCGCACGCACACACACACACACACGCGCTTGTAAACAACTCACTACATCTGACGAAACAGATGGATAAACACACTTACATTTTCCCTCAAAGACGAAATGAAACCTCTCCCCCCGCCCCTCTTTACCCTCAGTACTTTTTCTCCAATAATTGATACATCTCTCCCCATCTTATTCACCCAGATCCCCTGTTACACACGCTGTGGACGAGGTGACGTGCCTCAAATGGACCAGTGCCGACACCCAATGCTGCTATGGTACGGTCCAAGTAAGCAATGGCTGGCTCCGAATTGACCTAGGGGCGCCGCTCAAGATCTTCGGTGTCATCGTCGGGACCATAGCTTTGGGGAGCTCTGAGGTAATGGAGATGATGGAGGTAATGGGGATGATGGAGGTAATGGTTGGTGATGAGGTAATTGGGATGATGGAGGTAATGGTTGGTGATGAGGTAATTGGGATGATGGAGAGAATAGTTGGTGATGAGGTAATTGGGATGATGGAGGTAAAGGGGATGATGGAGAGAATAGTTGGTGATGAGGAAATGGGGACGATGGAGGTAATGGGGATGATAGAAGTACTTGTTGCTAATAAGGTAATAGGTGAATATGAAGGTTGTGAGGTAATGGGGATGATGAAGGTTATAAGGATGATGAGGTAATGGATGATCATGAAGGTCATGAGGTAATGGATGATGGAGGTCACGGGGATGGCCTGGCCTTGGCTCGGGTCTTTTTGTAATGGATCAAGGTTACATACTGGGGCGTCGTTTCAACTGCCTTAATGCAGTTTTTTTGCTTGACAGCTTTTGGATTTATTAGACCACCATGGTATGGGGAGGTAAGGACGGGAAGGGGCTAAACTTTAAACGCCCCATATGTAACCTTGATTCCTTACAAAAAACCCACCAAAAAGGCCAGCCATCCCCGTGCCCTCCTCATCCATTACCCTGCCCTTTCATGTCCCTTCCTCTCATCCTTATAACCTTCATGCCCCTTTACTCACAACCTTCATATTCCCCTTTTTCCTTATTAGCAACAAGTACTCTTCACCCCATTCCCTCCATGCCCCCCCCATTTCCCTCACCCATCATTACCTCCATCCCCTTTTTATCCCATCCCCATTCCCTACATCAACCCCTTTTAAATCCATCATCCCATTCCTCTCACCAACTTTCTCTCCATATCCCCTTTACCTCCATCATCCCAATTCCCTCATCACCACTTTCTCCCCTCCCCAATTACCTCATCACCAACCTTCCTCCATATCCCAATTACCTCATCCCAAACCTTACCCCCCTCACCCCCATTACCTCATCCCCAAACTATTCCCCCATCATCCCAATTACTTCGTCCCAAACCATTACCTCCATCATCCCCATTACCTCTCCCCAACCTTACCTCCATCCCCCCTTTTACCTCCTCATCTCCATTACCTCAAGCCCCCCAAAGCTAGGGCCCCCGACGATGACCCCAAAGTCTTGAGCGCGCCCCTAGGTCTTGGGACCAGCCATTGCTTACTTGGGCCCGTACCATAGCGCATTGGGTGTCGGCACGGGTCCATTTGAGGCACTCACTCGCCACGCGTGTGTAACAGGGGATCTGGGGGAATAATGGGGAGAGATTTCAATTTTTGGGAAGAAAAAGTACTGAGGGAAAAGAGGGGGGGGGGAGGGGTTTCATTTCGCTTTAGGAAAATGTAAGTGTGTTTTTCCATTTTTTTTCGTCAAGTAGGGGGTTGTTTACAACGCGTGTGGGGGTTTTGTGTGCGTGCGAGCAGATGATTCCGTGGTTGATGGTTAAGCTTGTTTTAATTTTTTTTTTCCATTTTTTATGGGTTTCCTGGGGCAAATTTCAATTGATGTTGTTTTCAAAAGTTTCATTTAATGATTTTTTTAAAACCCCTTTTTCCAACCTTAGCTTCCTAAATTTTTTCTGTATTTTTATTTTTTAAAATTTTGTTTTCTTTTATCTTTTCCCCCGGACCCCCTGTTTTTCACTCAGCTATTAAAAATGAAAAACGGTTTACGGTTTTTTTTAAAAATATGCACAGCCCGTTTTCTGTTTAAAAAATCCAAGGGAGTCGATCGAAGCAAAAAAATGTAAAAAAATTTCGTCGATTCGAACTGTCCAACATTCGCTTGTTGCCAAATTAAAAACTCTTAAGGGAACCCCTTTAAACCGTACTAAACCAGGGTATGTGTCCCTTTACCTAAAACGGGGTTTTTAAAAAGCTCGGTTCACTCCACGGGAAAAAAAGTGCATGACGCCATGTGCGTCGCGGGAGATCAAAAACCCACCAAAACCCTTTTAAATCTGTACAAGTAAAAGGGGGGGGAAAATTCAGAGAATTGAGAAATAATAGTTTCAAATACATAAAAAGACAGGTAGCCAACCCCACCTGTAAAAGCCTGCCAAAGTATAACATCCCAATATATATATATTATATATATAACATGCCCCCTTTCAAAAATATATATATATATTATTATATATATATATATATAATATTATATATATATATGTTTTGGTGGGTTGTGTGTGTGTGTGTGTGTGTGTGTTGTGGGGTGTGGTTTGTGTGCGTGTTGTGCGTGTGTATTGTGTGGGTGTGTGTTTGTGCAAAAAATATATATATTATTATTATATCTATTATATATATATATATATATTTAATATATAAAATATATATGCATGTTTATGTGATCCATATATGTATAATAGCTTTAAAATAAAAAAAGTGTTGTGTACGTGTACACACTCACCCATATTTATATTTATGTTTAAATGTTTTTTTTTAGGAAATGACTTTTTGCATTTTTTTTCTTTTTGGCCCACAACATTTAACTGAAAAAATTTAAAAACAATCGTTTTTATATTTAATTGTGTTCCAACTGAATAAACAAATAACTGGTATGAAAATTTGAATTTAATTTTCTAATTCCTCTCCTTATATTAAAATGTAGATTAAAAAGTATCCTTTGGGATATGAAAATAGTCAAACCAAAAAGGGTTAATGAAAATGTGACATAATTAAAACATGAGTCAATATTTTCCCCATCCTTCTAAACTTAGGGATGGGGAGGTAAAGGGAATTTTAAATTGGGGCTATGGGTTTTTATTAAATTATGGGATTTCATTAATGGGGTCGATTAAAAAATGGGGTGATTATTAAGGGGATTAAAATGGGATTTTTGGGGTAAAGGGGAACAGGGGAAAAAACGAGATGAGAGGTTTAATTTTTTCCCCCTACCTTACTCAATTGCCCCCCCCTTCCCAGGAATTTTTTCATTTGGACTTATGAATGTAAAACCCTAAACATGACTATCGAAATGTGCAAATAAAAATGAATATTTTTTAATATAAAAAAAATTTTTATTAATATTAAAAATTAAAAATAAATTTTTAAGTGGGTTTTGGTGTTCTAAATGAAATAATCCTTGAAAATTAGGTAAAATATTTTTTTTTATCTTTTAAAGAATTTGAAACTAGCATCATCCCGGAAAAATCTTAAATTGGAAAAGGTCTTCTCCTTTTTTCACTGATTTATGAAATCAAAACGTAATTAATAATTTTATTAACAAAGAAAACCCAAAGCTAAATAATAAATGAAAATTTTTATATTTTTTTTTAATTATTTTATTTAATTCTTAAAATTATAAATTTTAATTTTAATTTTTGTGGTTTTGGGTGTGGTTTTTGGGGGTTTTTTTTTTAAAACCAAAGAAACCAGTTTGGGGTTGTAAATTTTTTTATTCCCTTTTAAAAAGAATTTTTTCTATCTATAAGACACAATTTCAATCTCAGGAAAAATTTTTTATGGAAACTATACATTTTACAACAAACCGGGAAAACCTTTTTCATCGTTTACTAAAAATCCCCAACAGTTTAAAAAAAGTTAACTATTTTATTACAAAAAAAAAGAACAAACTTTTTAATAGAATGTTTTACATTGACAACTTTTTTATTTTCTGATTTCTCAAAAATTCCACTGTTTTTTAGTTAAAACCCCTTTAAAAAACCCTCATGAAATTTTTATAATGTTTTTAACCCCTGGCCCGGCGGGTTTTTTCCATGGCCTCCGAAAACCCAAAAACCCAGAATAAAATCCTTTAAATTCTTTTAAATTGGATCCTTTTAACCGGCTAACCCCTCCCCCCATAACCCCTTCGTTAAAACTTTTTTCCCCCAAATTTGGAAAGAAAAAGGTTTTTTCCCATTTAAAAGAAAAATTACTTTCTATTTGAAGGGTTCTTTTTTTTGGGGGCTGTTTAAGGGCCCAATCCTATTACATGGTGAACCTCCTTTGAAAAAAAAATTTTTTTTTTTTTTATATTGTCCCCAAAGAAATCCTTTTATTTTGCATTTCCCACCCTTTCATGGGGCTTGGCCCCCATGCCCCCAAAATTATTTTTTTTGCTTTTTTTTCCCTTTTAAAACCCGTCGTGCCCCCTTTTACCCCTTGGGGTTTTAAAAGATTTGTGAACTTTCCCTTTTCAAAGACAATTTTGAAAAATGCCCCCACCCCTTAAGAATTCATACCTTTTTTCCCTTCCGGGGTCTTTGTTTCCGGGGTCCCCCATGGGGAGTTTTTAAATCCCCCCTGAAAACCTTTTTCTCCGGGACTTTTTCAAAGGCCCAATATTGGGGGTCTCAAAAAATTTTTAGTATTCCCCGTCCCGCATCCCCCCCGGAAAGGTTCCTTTGGGGGTTTTGGGTCCCTCGGTGACCGGGGGGAAGGGAAAATTTTTTGGGGGCCAAAATTTCTTTCCCCCCTGAAGGAAAGGGTTTTTTTTCCCCTTTTCCAAGGGGAAAATTTGGGTGTTTTTTGGGCAAAAAAAAAAGTTTTTAAAAAGAAATTGGGTTAAAGGTCTTCCCCGCCTTAAAACCCCTTGTTTTAATCGGTTGTGTGGTAATCAAGGAAAGAAACGGTGCCCAAGCGGTTTCCCTCGGGGGTTTGGCCCGGGACCCTTCGTTTTAATTCCTGGGGAAATTTTTTTCCCTCAAAAACCCCTTTTGGGTTTTGTTTCCCCTTTGGAATTTTCCAAAAATTTTTTTGGGGTTTGGGGGGGGGGTTTTGAAAAGAAGTTTTTCTAATTTTCCTTCTTTTTCTTTTCGAATTAGTTTCCCAAAATATGCCAAAATTCCCCACCAATCCCCCCTGGCCTTTACAGACCACTCTTCCCCTTTCGGGCTGAGAAAATTTTTGGAATCGAAGGTTTTTCCCCAAAAACCCAGGTTTTAAGAAGGAAAATTTTTCCTAATAACAAATTTATTTTTTTTTAAATTTTTAAAATTTTATTTATAAATTTGATTTAAAAATTTATTTTTTTAAATTAAAAATTTTTTTAATTAATTATTATAAAATTGTGTTATTTATTTTTATAAATATTTATATAATTTTATTTTTTTTTTAAAAACTAATTATTAAAAAATTTTTTTTTCATACCTATAAAAAAAATTTAAAAATTTAAAAACAAAATTTAATATTAATAACTTTTAAAAAAAATTATTTTAAAACCCCTTATTTTTTTTAAATTTTTTAATTATTTTTAAAATTTTTTTTCGTTTAATATTTAAAAATTTAAATAAAGATTTTTAATTATTTTTTAAATTTTAAAAATTTATAATACATTTTTTTTAATTTAAATTAAAATTTATATAAAATTTAAATTTTTTAAAAATTTAATTGTTTTTAAAAATTTATATATTATAAATTTATTTTAAAATTTTTTAATTATAATTATAATTTTTTATTTTAATAAATAAATTTTTTAAATTAATTTATAAAAAATTTTATTTTTTTTTTTTAAAAAAATTTCATTTTTAATAAAATTTTTTCAAAAAAAAATTTATAAAAATTTAAAAATTTATTTTTTTAAAAATTTTATAATTATTTTTTGGTAAATTAAAAATTATATTATTTTTAAAAAAAAAATTTTTAATTTAAAAAATTTTATTTCCATATAAAAAATATATATATTATTATATATATATTTTATATATTTTATTATAAAAATATTATATATTTATTTTTCATATATATATATATATAATAATATATATCTATATATTTAATTATATTATATATTTTAATAATATATACTATATTTTTTTCTTTTATAATTCTATATAAATTATATTTTTATTTTTATATATTATTTTATATTTTTTAATTTTAATTAATATTTTTAAATATATATTTTTAAAAATATTTTTAATAAATATATTTTTTTTATATTTATATTTATATTATTATATATATTCTATTATTATTAATAAATTATAATTTCATAATATAATATAATATATATATATATATATATTATATAAAATGTGAAAAGTTTCCTTCTAAAGAAAACCGGCATTTTTGGGGTCGGTAGGTCACAGACCTGGGGCATCATCACTGTGATTTGGGGCTGACCCCCAAAAAATTAAGGGATAGGGGGCTGAAACCCGAGACTGGGGGAATTTTTGACACTTTGTTGCATAACATTTTGTTGAATATCTCGTATAAAATAAAAATTTGATCATAAATAGGTCTTAAAAATTAGAATTAAAACATTGTTTCTATGTGGCTATACCATCGCAGAAAGTTTTATTTTGCCATAACTAAAATACCTGGAAGTTTCATGGCATATATAGCCTAAAAACAGTTCCGGGAAAAAAATTTTGAGGGTTATATACAATCGCGTCAGGAAAAGGGTTAAACAGCAAAGGGCTCCATGCCCATAACCCCGGGCAGTGAAGCCCGCATGGGGTTGGGCACTATGGCTTTACCTTGGGGTGGTACCATCCCTTAACCGATTCGGGAAAGGAAAATGTTAAAAGTTGAAAGAGCGGGTGAAGACTGTTTCAAACCAAAAACTTTCTTCTTAAAACTTTTTACTCCCATACTTAAATTTTCTAGTTCCCAAAAAGTTTCTCCTCAGAATCCCTCACAGTTCTCGGGAAAAAAAAATCCCCTTTACACTGTTGAGGGTTTTGTGAGGAAACATGAAACTTGGCCCCGGAATGTCGCATATCGCCGCAACGGTCACTCGTCTGGTACGAAACCTCACTATCGGCTACAATCTCCTGTGGGGTATGCGAGGATCACGTTACATACTTAAACATTTTTCGATGTATTTCAAAATATAAAGATCCATGATTAAACACCTAAATGGTCTTCACTACTGGTATTTTTATATAAATGCTTTATATTTACCAAAAAATTTTTCCTTTGTGGATTGGGGAAACTTTCCCCTTCTTCCGGGTTTGGGAGCCCAGGCCTTACGTTCCCATTCTTCCCTGGAAGCGGGAAAAGGGTTTTCCAAAAGTGACATGTGCGTTCCCAGAGGGGATGGTCGGGGATTGCATAGGTCGCGGGAAGAGCTAATTTTTGAAAATTTGTATACTCATACAAATTAGAATTTTTCATTTCCTCACCCCCCCCCACCATGGAGCCCCAACGAGGGGAAGCTACAGCCACGGGGTAATGAGGAAATATAGGGCACGACTTTTAAAAATACTGAGGGAGTCGGGGGCCCTATACCCCCCGAGTAATAGGACTGCTTGACCCTAGCCATATTTGACCACCATTGACTTGATTGGGCCTTGAAAAGCCCCCCGTCAAACCCAGAATAAAGGCCAAAGAGTGTTTTTCACTGCGGGGGCGAGCGTGCACCCAACGCTAAACCCTCCAATCCCTGCTCCGGGTAATACGGGATGCCCGCACGAAAACACGAGGAGAGTTCTCCCGGGTCAAGATGGAATAAACCGGGGTAGGTGCCCCACTCCTCTTTTTGGGCCCTTGGTGCAAAAGGAACCTTTTTTGTCTCACCCCTCACTGGTGCCCCCTCCATTTTGGTAGCCCTCTGGTCCGGTTTCACCAGACATTGGGCCCCTCAAGTCCCCCCACCGCGGCAAGGGGGCTCCTGAGGGGGGCGATGCGGTTTGGAGGCGGGTACTGGGTCAAGATCCTCATTATCTGGGACCTACAAAGTCCCGGAGAAGGAGGTTTTTCTCGCTGCGGGGATCGCTCCCACCAGGGGGCCGCAACATCTCATAGCCAGCTCGATACGCCGGATCCGCACTAAAGTGTCATTAGGTAGGATAAAAGCAGTTTACATTTGATAGTGTTTAAACAGGGAAAAAGTACACTATATACTTTGGAAAAAAAGGGTTTAAAATTTCTATGGGCAATTTTGTAGCCAGTTCTTTCATGTAACAAAAAAACATTACAAAACTGGGCCCAATGGTAAAACCCCATAAAACTCCATCGATCGATGTAGAAACGTTGTCAAAGTAAATCTGAATCTTTTGTGACAATTTTTTAATGAAAAATTAACTGTTTTTTTTCAAAACCAAAATTTGTAAAAGGGGATTCGCTCTTGTATCGTAAGTGATGATTTTTTGGGGTCTCGCAAGAGGTACGTTCGTAACAAAGACTCGATAAAAAACTAGCCATTTATGTGTCTTCAATTTTAAAAATGACCTTTCTTCACAAAATTCGACGATTGGAAATCAGTATTCATTTCGTTAGGGGTTAAATGATTTGTAAAAAAATTTGCCGGGTTCAATGAAAGTGCCAATGATGAAAATAGGACTAACTGTATTCCTGGTTTCGGGTTTTTTTTTTAGGAGCCCAGCATAAACCAGCACAGAACCAGCTGAAAATTCTAAAAAATTTCATCGAGGATTGTTTTAAAGGCCGGTAACAAAAACAGTTGAATTTTAGAGAATCGAAAGTAAAAAAAAAAGTTTGTCAATGAAATCATTCTTTTCAAAAGGGTTTTGTCTCTTTTCTTTTGTTAATACAATATGTTCATCTGCCCTTTAAAAATTTGAAACTTTTGGGACTTTTCAGTATAATAAATGAATAAAAATTTTTCCCCGGTTTTTGTTGTACATGTATACGTTTACCATAGGGGATTTTTTCCTTAGATTGATTGTTCTTCTAGATTTGCAAATTTTTTCAAAGGAATAAAAAATTTAACCCATATTCTTAGGCTATTTTTTTAAGTGTATTAATACAAAACCCACACACGAAACACACACAACACAACACAAAAAACTATATATTTTTATATAATATATATATTTTTAATATATAATTATTATAATATATATATATATATTATAAAAATATTTTCTTTTATTATTAGGCGTGTGTTGTCTACTATGTTCAAAGTAAAATAATTTTAAACCCTTTTATTTCGTTTCAGATTTGCCTAAATTCTAAAAAAGGAGAAGACCCCTAAAATTAATGCATTTACGTCCTGCATGATACGGGGGTTTTCAAATTGCAGTAAAAAAGGGGGAAAAAGAAAATTATTTTTCCCATAATCATTAAAAGAAGTTATTTCATTTTAATTACACTTTTCATTTATTCACACTTGAGAAATTCCCTCATTTTTTTAATTCGCTTTAAGTATTCCTATGGAACCGCGGCCCGCTTTTTTTTTTATATTCGAAATATTTTTGGCTGATTTATATTGCACATTTCGCTAGTCATTTGAGGATTTTAACTTCAAAAAGTCCAATAAAATTACTTCCGGGAAAAGGGCGCTGCGGGGCAACCTCCCTATAAGTGTGGGAGGGAGAAGTGAACCTCTCATCTCGTTTACCTCATCGTCCCCTTTACCTCTAATCCCCCAGTGCCCCACCCCCTTTCCCAAATCACCCCCTTTTTTTAACCTCATCGACCCCATTTGATCATCACCATTTTCAAAATCAACCATTTCCCTCACACCCCTTTATTTCTTTCCCCTTTCCCCTCCCTCCCCTATTAGTTTATCAAGGGTACTGTCGAAATAAGAGAAATTCAGTTTTCTGATTATTGTCATCTTTTCATTCCCCCTTTTTTTGGCTTGACTAGTTTTCATATCCAAAGAATACTGTTTTTAATCAGCTAGTATCATTAACCTGTGGATTTAAAAAAATTAAAATTTCAAATACTCATGACTCGATTATTTTTTTGTATATCAGTGAGGGGAACACAATTCAACTTGAAAAACCTGTTTTAAAATTAAAATGTTTTTTCAGTTAAATTTGTGGCCAAAAAAGTCAAAAATGCGGTAAAAAGTCATTTCCAAAAAAATTATAAACTCATCATAATAAGTAGTGGGGTGTGTACACGACACACCCTTTTATATATATTATATTCATAGTATACATTTTGGGGATCAATACTACGCATTTATATATAAAATTATATATATATATATAAAATATATAAATATATATTATAATATAATATATATATAATATTTTGCACAACACACCACCACCTACACCGCACCACACGCACACACACACACACACACACACACACAACACACACACACCACACACACACACACAAATTTTATATAGATAATTTTAATAAAATATATATATATATTATATATATTATATTATTAAAATTGTTATATTATAATTTATTATTGGTATTTATACTTCCTGGCAGGCTTGTACAGGGGGCTTGGCTACCGTCTTTTATGTATATTGTCTATTATTTCTAAATTTCCCTCTAAACTCTCCCTCTTTTTTACTCTGTACAGATCTTAAATGTGTTGTGGTGGGTGTCGCTCCTCCGCGACCCACATTGGGCGTCATGCACTTTTTTCCGCGGGAGTGTCAACCGACTTTAAAACCCCCTTTTTTGGGTCGGGATCACACCCTGGTTGAGTACGTTAAAGGGTTCCTTTAAAGATTTACTTCTGGCCAAAAATGCAATGTTGGACATTTTCAAATCCTGCTTTTTTGCTTTTTTTCTCGCTTTCGATCGACCCCTTGGGTTTTTAACCCAAAATACGGACTGTGCATTTTGTTAAAAAACCCGTACCGTTCTCATTTTTAATATCGCTGAGTAAAAACGGGGCCCGGGGGAAAAGTTTAAACAAAAAAAAATTTAAAATAAATAAACTACAAAATTGAGATGCAAAGTTGGAAACGGTTTAAAAAAATCATTAATTAAAATTTATCTGAAGCAAAACATAAAATTGAATTAGCACCTCGGGAAAACCCTATAAAATGGAAAAAATCAAACAAGCTTAACCATCTAACACACTGTAATCATCTGCTCGCACGCACACACACACACACAGCGCTTGTAAAAACTCATACATCTGACGAAACGATGGATAAAACACACTTACATTTTCCCTCAAAGACGAAATGAAACCTCTCCCCCCGCCCCTCTTTACCCTCAGTACTTTTTCTCCAATAATTGATACATCTCTCCCCATCTTATTCACCCAGATCCCCTGTTACACACGCTGTGGACGAGGTGACGTGCCTCAAATGGACCAGTGCCGACACCCAATGCTGCTATGGTACGGTCCAAGTAAGCAATGGCTGGCTCCGAATTGACCTAGGGCGCCCGTCAAGATCTTCGGTGTCATCGTCGGGACCATAGCTTTGGGGAGCTCTGAGGTAATGGAGATGATGGAGGTAATGGGGATGATGGAGGTAATGGTTGGTGATGAGGTAATTGGGATGATGGAGGTAATGGTTGGTGATGAGGTAATTGGGATGATGGAGAGAATAGTTGGTGATGAGGTAATGGGGATGATGGAGGTAAAGGGGTTGATGTAGGTAATGGGGATGGGGATAAAGGTGATGGAGGTAATGATTGGTGATGAGGAAATGGGGACGATGGAGGTAATGGGGATGATAGAAGTACTTGTTGCTAATAAGGTAATAGGTGAATATGAAGGTTGTGAGGTAATGGGGATGATGAAGGTTATAAGGATGATGAGGTAATGGATGATCATGAAGGTCATGAGGTAATGGATGATGGAGGTCACGGGGATGGCCTGGCCTTGGCTCGGGTCTTTTTGTAATGGATCAAGGTTACATCACTGGGGTGTCGTTTCAACTGCCTTAATGCAGCTTTTCTTGCTCTGACAGCTTGTTGGCATTCATTAGACCACCATGGTACTGGAGGTAGACGGTAATGCCCGCTACTTTTGGGAATGGATGCTTCTGCTGCAAGGTGAATTCGTGATGTGAAGTGATTAACAGCATTTTGAAGACACTGGCAATCATTTACAGATCCATGCAATACTGCAGTTGATCTAAAAAGATTCCAGTCCGCATGTTCAAGTCGCCATCTCTGCACTCCATTCGCTGGAATACCATTCACCTCCTCCAAAAGTATTGGAAAATGGTCGCTTCCATGTAAGTCTTCCATAACCTGCCAAGTGAAATTCATCTGTGAATCAGGTGAGACAATTGACAGGTCTATATTGGAGAATGTCCCAGTTTTAATTTGGAAATGTGTGGGAGTGTCACTGTTCAATAAAACTGCATCTACTCTTAGGAGCAAGGACTCCAAGGCCCTTCCTCGAGAGTTGCACAAAGTGTCCCCCCAGAGGTGATGCCGACCATTGAAATCTCCCAAGAGTAGAAATGGATGTGGCAACTGCCCAAGTATATCTTCCAAATCATTAATGTTCAGGCTATGTGGAGGAAGGTAGATGGATGCAACAGTGTAAAGTCGTGTCAAGCCTATTCTCACAGCCTTCACCTGCAGTGTTGTCTGCAGGTGGATGGCCTGGAAAGGAATATCCTGACGTACTGCTACTCCTCCATGAGGTCCATTGTCAAAAGTCCCATAATGGCCTTGAATTTGGAATCCTCTCAGGGAAATCAGATGATTTCCCCAGGTCATAATCTCTTGTAATCATACACAAACTGGGTTACATGAAGGTATCAGATGTTGCAGTTCTTCCCATTTTGCATGAATTCCCTGACAGTTCCATTGGATTAGGGTATCCAGTTCTTTAAACTATTTTTTCATAAGGTGTTTGGCAGCACCTGTGGTCAAGGTTTGCTACACCTTTAGGCTGTCCCTTTCCAGGATCTTGTGAGTCTTTAGAGGGGTTGTTTACCCATGGAACTAGTTTCCACAGGCTTCCTTTTGACAGGCTCAGGATTTCTTTGCCTAGGCAAAGAACGGACCTGAGCCTTTACTTCAGGGGCATTCTGCCTAGCAGCAGAGGCCCCTGTGGATGTGGTGGCAGCTGGAGCAGTCACCGTTGAGACCCCTGGAGCCCTTCCTGACGGCTCCAAAGACCCCACCTTGGAATGAGTCTTTTGAACAGACTCAGGGTTCCTTGGCCTGGGCAAAGGGTAAACCCGAGCCTTTGCTTCAGGTGAATTCTACCTAGCAGCGGAGGCCCCTGTGGATATGGTGGCAGCTGGGGCTGTCACCATTGAGGCCTCTGGAGCCTCACCTGATGGCTCCAAAGACCTTACTTTGGGAGGAGGAGTCTCCTCAAAAAACCCTTCACTCCTACTCCGTTTCTGGTGGAATTCACCAAAGGCAGTTTCAGCAATTGGGGACTGAGGTTTAAAAGAAGTGGAAGAGTGTGTGGTGTAAGAAGCATTGGAGGGCAAGTGTTGGTGGGAAAGAGGAAGAGCCAGACCGAAGCAAAAGGATTTACCTGCTGTGCAAACGCACCCAGGGACCGTCTTCTTTCTTT